>NW_020664383.1:1786456-1853968 GCF_002925995.2 Terrapene triunguis
GCAGTTAGGGGCAGGGGTCCCAGGAGGGGGCAGTCAGGGGACAAGGAGCGGGGGGGACGGTTGGGGGTTCTGAGGGGGGTGGGAAGTGGGAGGGGCAGGGACGGGGCTAGGGCAGGATGGGGGCGGGGCTAGGGCCGGGCTCCTCCTGTCCTCTTTTTTGCTTGCTGAAATATGGTAACCCTATCTGACGTCTCTAAATATTCTTGTGACATTCTATATCTTGGGGGAGTGTCTTGTAACCCCATATTCCTCATCTGTATATATAATTGTGATATTACATATAAAGCATGCCTTATAAGGTATCAGGGGAAAGATTATGATCTGCTGAAAGTTATATATGTATATCATTAATGCATATGAAGTTATGAGAATTGTGTTGTATGGTTGTCACTAAAACATTCTGTAAGTTGGGGGAGTCAGCCAGATATTAGCTCCCCAGAGGCAACAGCAAGGAAAGTAACCAACACTTGGGCGGTCAGCCCATCAACAGCCATTGTCTAGCAAGGGAGCTACAATTCAATGACTCACCTGCACGAGGCCACACCACGGGAATTGCTCAACCTTGCCTGGGGACTCAGCAATGCCCACCAGACATGCCTGGACTTGTGTTCCCCAAGCACATGGGACTGAGGGTATAAAACAGAAAACAGGGGCTACATGCTTGGCCTTTCTCCTGTCCCCACCTATGCTGCAAGCAACAAGGACATTGAGAAGACTTGAGACTCCAACAGAGAAGTCTGGCCCAGGTTTCAAGGGTGAAATCTGTGTACTATGAACTGCAATAGGTGAGAGAAACTGCTTAATCTAGATCAGGGGTCTCAAACTCAGTTTACCTTAGGGCTAGTGCCAGTCCTCAAATTCTCCCAGCTGGCCAATAATGTCACTGAAGATGGTGTTCAGAAAAGAAAATGTTTATATTGTATTTTTTATTTAGAATTTCTTAGAAATAATAAAACTCATACAATTCTTCACCTGCCAGAGAGTTTTTAGTGTTTGCCAGACACCTGGCAACGCTTCAGTTCTGTCAGTTTGTTGATGTTTGGCCTCAGTGACTAATCAGTTGAAACCTTCAGGATTGCAGCAAGGTGTGCATCAGATAGTTGTGTTCGGTATTTTGACTTGTTTATATTTATTGTGGATAAAAGTGATGCTGACTCTGCCCGGCGACTAGTGATGGTATCTCTGTCCCTCTTCCCCAGCCAATGGGAGCTGCGAGGGGGCGGCGCCTGCTGCAGACATTGCCGGCAGCGTGTCTGCTTGCGTCTCTCCTCTGCGGACTGCAGTGGGGAGGTTCTTGGGCTGCAGATGGCCCCCGGGCCGGGACTTTGAGACCCCTGATATAGATGTTGCCCAGCCTAATAGGGTGAAAGTTTAGACTGCGTGCTTATATTTTCATTTCTTTTGGTAGCTAACTCTGACTTTTTTGCCTATCACTTATAGTTACTTAAAATCTATCTGTTGTAGCCAATAAACTTCTTTTGCTGTTTATCTTTACCAGTGAATTTGTATGAAGTGTGTGGCAAAACTGCTCAGGTTTGCAAAGGCTGGAGTATATCCACTTTCCATTGATGAAGTGGTGAACGAATTAATAAATTTGCTTTGCTCATCTTGAGCAGTGCAAGATATATTCCTGACGTGCGAGACTGGGAGCTGCGGGGATTTGGCTGGTGCCTTTCTCTGTGTGATTCATTAGTGGCTCTGGGAGCATTCATGCAGTATAGCTAGGTGTGGGGCTCCACATGCTGTTGTGCTGAGTGATCACAGTGCCTGGAGGGGCTTACTACTTGTCACTAGCAAAGCATTGTGAGAGACATCCCAGGCTGAAGATAAGGGGGTACAGTGGTCCCACAGTCCCAGGCTGCACCCTGGGGAACCTGTCACAATTCTTTAGCCTGTTCTTTCCCTATTCTGACTTGTGTTCCTTCACCCTTGTTAATATTAATTGTGTTAAGCACCTGGTCACAACTGTTTTAGTGAACACTGAAGCAAAATGAGCATTAAACACCTCAGTTGTCTTGTTGTCATCTATTATTAGCTCTCCTTTCCCTCTCAGTAGTGAACGTATGCTTTCCTGTGTCTTTCTCTTGCTCCTAATATATTTATAGAACCTCTTCTTATTGCCTTTTATGTTCCTTGCCAGGTGTAACTCATTTTGTGCCTTTGCTTTTTCTAATTTTATTTCTACATCCTTGCATCTTTTGTACTCCTTCTTAGCAATTTGTCCATGTTTCCACTTTTTGTAGGATTTATTTTTCATTTTCAGGTCATAAAAGAGCTTCAGATGCTGCTGTAATGGTCTTTTACTATTCTTCCTGCTTTTCCTTCATGTCAGGATAGTTTGCTATTGTGCCTTTAGTATTGTCTCTTTGGGAAACTGACAGCTCTCCTGAACTCCTTTTCCTCTTGGAATTTCTTCTCATAGGACCCTACCTACTATTTTTTTGAGTTTGTTAAAGTTTGCTTTTTTGAAGTCCACTGTTCTTATTATGTTCATCTGACTCCTTCCTTTCCATAGAATCATGAAGTCATTTCACAATTGTCGGAGAAAAGTTCTACTTCTACACAATCACTTTCACCCAAATTGCCTTCCATCTTCAGATTTGCAATCAACTTGCCCCTGCTAGTCAAAATCGAGTGTAAAATGTTCGTCTCCTTGGTTATGTCCTTTATCTTCTGAAACAAGAAGTTGTTCCCAATACATTCCAAGAACTTACTGGACATTTTGGAATAAGTCAGTGTGGAGGTGACCAGTGTATGGCTCATTGAGACCAGAACTTCATCCGGGGGGAAGGGGCAAAGTTTTATAACAGGTAGTGTGGTCTTGACTTTTGCTGTGTTCTTTATGAACATAGTGAGAGAGAACTGTGTAGAATGTATTGCATGTGTACAGATTAAACAAATCATAACTAGATCAATTCAAAATCTGTTTTCTCTGGAATGCTTGTCAGTGAAAGCTGTTTCACTGCAAAATTTCAGCTTCCTCCTCAGTCACTTCGGAGTGAGCTGTTCAAAGAAAAGCTATGCTTTTTTTTTTTTTTTTTTTTGTAGTGGGTTCCTCTCCCTCTCTTTTTATATCCAAAATGGCTGTTTTGCAGACACTTGCCAAAAACTGTTCACTTTCAAACAGAGACTACATTTGTAAAATTTCAGCCCAAATGGTGACAAGTTGTACAAAGTTTTATATATTGCTGATAACAATGCTTAACTGTAGCCATCACTGCTGCTCCTGCACTAACAATAACAAGAAGATACTGGAGCCTGATTCCAAATTATTCATGTTCAGTTTAACAAACTTTTACTCTCATACAACTTTTTAAATCTCTCATCTGTCCTTGGAAACAGTCTCCTGACTTTTGGCAGGCAGCCAGCCTTGTAATTTGTAAAAGAAGACCTATAAAAACAGTAATTTAATATTCCCTATCTATTCCATTTTACTGCTGTAATCTACAAGACGACCCTTTTCTCCATTACTTGTCTGTATATTCGGGGAGGGGAGGCGGGGAGTTTAAATTGCATCCCTTGATTTTTTTTTTTCACAATTATTCCTTTATATGCTTTAAAACATTGTTTGGCATAACCAGAGTCAACCAGATTCTTATAGTCCAAATGTGACTTGATCTAAAATAAAGCCTGGAGGGGAGCACCGATTTCTAAATTTATTTGCTCAATGTGTAGCTGGTGACCATGATGTATGTGATTATTTATGTGACCACTTATTAAAGTGGCACTTGACTGGATTGAACCATGAACCCCCTCTACCTTAAAGATGGTCTTTGTTTATGTGCCAGAGATTATATATTGTGCGGACTATTGAGTGTTTAACACTGCTCATTTCAGAAAGAATATGACTGCTTGGCCTCTATTGGTGGGCCAACGTGGAAAATCTAAGTCTTAAATCTTTTAATGGTAAACCATTTCTTTATCTCCTTCAGTTTCTAAATCTAAATATTTAAAAAAACAAAACAAAACAAAACAAAAAAATCTACCCTGAGCAATCACATCTGGGAAGATACGGTTGCTGTAGTTTTAAAATGAAGCAAGCTGCATCAAATCTGTAATTTGTTTTAATAGGCAGAAAACTCTCAAACTTCAGTCTGAAGACAGTCTGTGTGCATAATACTGGAACGATGGCATAACACCGTAGGAATGGAAACTTATCCTCTGTAATATTCAGTCCTCTCCAGACCTGTAATTTCAGGAAAGGGTTTAAGAACTTGCACTGAATACTGTGTAGTGGGTCAGAAGGGTAAAAAGCTGCAGTGGCACAGCTGAACCGGTGCTGCTGTAGCGCTTCAGTGAAGATGCTACTATGCCGACGGGAGAGCTTCTCCCACCGGCGTAGTTAATCCACCTCTCTCAGAAGCGGTAGCTATGTTGATGGGAGAAGCTCTCTTGTCGACATAGCTCTGTCAACAGCAGGGGTTAGGTTGGTATAACTGCATCGCTCAGGAGTGTGGATTTTTCCCACCGCTGAGTGATGTAGTTATAATGATGTAAGGCTATAGTGTAGACTTGGGGTCTTAGCAATGAGAGGCTGAAAGAGAGAACTTTAATCAAGTACTGTTATTCACATCAAAATTACATTACTCTTGTATCAAATGTAAACAACATTGAGCTGAACGCTGAATGTACTCTCTTTGCAGATAGCAGCTAATTAGAAACTGTGATATGAAAAGATCTGGTTTGCAGTTTATTGCAGTTTGAGACTAGCTTTTGCACAATAGAGGAAACCCTTTGAAAGATGTAGGAACTGTTTTTGGAGTGGCAACATTTGAGACAGCATTTGCAAAGTCTGCTAAAACTTACTTTCACCTGCTGTGGTAGCCCTGTGTAGTTATGTTGATAGTCACGGCTATCTGGTGTTAAATTATATAGCTTTGATATCTCAGTGAAAACTTCTTGAGATAGATACCTTCAATTACATAGGCTTTTTTGTATTCAGTTAAAGTAATGGCAAATTTACTGGATTTAGGAGTGAGGAATCAAACTCTTGTTATACTTACTGGTTATATTTACTTATGCTAGAGCTAAGTAAATAGCTGTTTTTTGAGTGTGTTTGTGTTTTGTTTTTGGTGGCTGAACTGAAAAACCTGAAGAAAAATATTCAGTTTGTTTTGAATTGAAACTAATTTTTTTTAAATTGTTTGTTTTTCCTTTCAGTGAGAAACATGTTTTGGGTTGAACAAAATGTTTTGAATGTTGATTGAAACGATATTTGAAAACAAAGTGTGGATTGAAAATAGACACTTCTGAAAATCTTTTTTTTTCTCATTTTTTGCTAAGATTATTTGCCAAATTTGGCCCAAATTTGTGATTAGTTTTGGTGCCCTCCAAAATGCTTTTTGACTAATTTACTATTTGCGGAAAAATATTTCACCCAGCTCTAGCTCTCACAAGTTCTCCTTAATCCACTTACTTAGTGTGTTTCTGATACAGCTATGCCCTCTGACTAAAATATATGGCAGTAGTTGACCAATGCGACTACAACAACAGTGCATAGGGCATCTACTGTAAGGTGAAATAGTAATGAGAGCTAAGAGAATTCAAGCACTTCTGGCTGGGCTAAGGTAAAGTGGATTTTCTTGGCTTTCGGGAGTAGTTAAACCAGTGGTTGTCAAACTTTTGTACTGGTGACTCCTTTTACACAGCAAGCCTCTGAGTGCGAACCCCCCTTTATAAATTAAAAACTTTAAAATATATTTTATACCATTATAAATGCTGGAGGGAAAAAAGCAGGGTTTGGGGTGGAGGCTGACAGCTTGAGATCCCCCATGTAATAACATCACGACCCCCAGTTTGAGAACCCCCGAGTTAAACTTTTATCAGTACTTTGCATTGATACAAATTATCAATCCTACAAGTTATATAAATGGTTTATATTTTGAATTGTAGAAACTGGCATTTCCTAGCACTTTGAAGGAAATTGTTTGCATCAGTCCTTTCTGTATTTCTTATATACCTTAGCTGGGGGAGGGGAAAAGCTATACTGCTATACGGCCATTTTACAGAACTATTCCAGTCACAGACAATTTTGCATTAAAATTTATTTTTTTAGTTAGAGTTGGTCTCTCTTTTATAAAGTTTAGTGGGAAATCTTGATTTTTTTGTATATTGTTTTTAAGTTAATTACAGTATACCTCTACCCCGATATAACGCGACCCGATATAACACGAATTCAGATATAACGCGGTAAAGCAGTGCTCCGGGGGAGTGGGGCTGCGCACTCCGGTGGATCAAAGCAAGTTCGATATAACGCGGTTTCACCTATAACATGGTGATTTTTTGGCTCCCGAGGACAGCGTTATATCGAGGTAGAGGTGTATTTTGAGATTGAAGAAATGTTCTCTTGACTCCCCGTCCCTCCCCCCCAAAAAACCACCCCAAAACAAAACAGAAAATCCAAAACTAAAACACTACTGCTTTCACCTTCCCCAAAAAAAACCCTTGGGCTTGGGGTGAAGTCCCTTATTAAATAGTTAAACAACAAAGCTCTAAGCACCAAAAAGCTCTATACAGATATTTCTTATAAAACCAAGCATTCATTATTTTGGTATGACTTACATTTAGGGTAGTTTATGTTCTCAAAATTTTAACTTTGAATTTGTCATGGAGGAAAGTTAGAAGAGCCTATCTTGGTAAAAATGATAATGGCCAAGATAATAAAAAAAGGCAGGGAGTACACTTAAGCTAGGTTCCTAAGCCCCTATTTTATTTTAGGCATTTTTTAAAAATTGGTCTATATACTAGACAGCAATGATTAGTCACTGGTGGATTTTTATAGTAGTACAACGAAGACTAACATAGCTGTTATAATAGTGTGAATCCCCCCACCCTAATTTGAGTAATTGTTGCATAATGGTGTGCCAGAAGTCGGGCAAATAAAGTACATAACATCCCTTCTGGATTTTATTTAAAGTGAGAAGAATAATGTACGATTACTACTTAATGAATATGTTTGGCGGTATTAGTATTTCTATATAAGTAATAAACTAGATTGCTGCTGTTAAAATGGTAATTGGTATTGTATGAGTTTGTCTTTGGGAAACTAATCTGTCTGAAAGCCTTTATGATCAGTAGAGGGGAGGTTGGCACCACGGGCAAGTTTTTAGGAACCCACACTATAGCTTTATTTTAAGGTGCTCAGCATTAATATTTAGAAACTGCATCTCTGTACAGGTGCAGTACTTTAGAGTTGATTATATAATTACATTTCAGTACACAAAAGGCTTCTTGGCAGGATACAGGCTTCTCATTAATGTGAATGAAACCGATAAATCATTGGATACAATGAAAATTAGCATACATAGAATTTTTCTTACAGATGTGGTTATTTTAACTTGACCTTTATTTGAAGGATCAATGCCTAATGGAATGCTTGAGGTAGATAATTATTATGATTACTTGTTTGTATTAGAATAGCACCTAGAGAGCCCAATCAGGATTAGGACCTGATTGTGCTAGATGCTATATAAACACATATATTTTATGACTTAAAATACCAACACTCAGCTTCCAAGTTCTCTGCTGTAGTGCATGCAGTGTTTAGAAATGTATGATAAGGAAGCTGTCGTTAACTGTAAAAATTAGGTTCTTGTGATTTTTTTTTTTTAACTTTGCTACTAATGACAAAACGAATACGTGAACTTTCCCTGCAGGTATTAACAAAACTTATTTGTAAGTTATATTTGTTACCTTTTGAAAAGACCCACTTGTGTTTGGTTAACCTCTTATTATTATCTCCATATTTATTTTTTTTCAAATCCCTAAAATGGTAAGCATACATTATAAAATCGACTTGATCCTGGTATAAGACTGTTATTTTTTCAGTTGAAAGGATTTCCCATAGTTTATTTCTCCATGACACCGATGTTGCGGGAGCTGTCCTTTATTCACTGGAGTCACCATGGTATTATAGTGATAGTGATCTTAATAATAATATTTCAGTAAATTTGGTGCTGCCAATCCCACTTCCAGAGTGGGTCTGTAGAGTTTTCTTATATAAGTTGTGGGAACTTTTTGCCCCATACAAATGTAATAAAATTCTTGCCTGAATTTCTTCTAGAGTTCTTTTTAGTATCCATATTGTTACAGCCTGAAATAGAAAGTTAATTTTTGGCAACCATAAGCTAATTGATTGTTATGACTGCAATATGGCCTCGCCAAGGCGACTGTAGTTTCCAATCCAACAAATCAATTTTTAATTTTGAAATAATGGAAGGAAACTTAATTTCATATAGCTATTTGAGGTTATAAGAAATATTACTCCTATGTGGTTTTTTTGTTTAGACTGCACAAACTCAAATGTAACTTGCAGCTGTTTAATCATCGATTCCGCCAGCCCTATATTTAGTATTTCAGATGTAGAATAATATATAACCTGATATCACCAAATTCATTAATTTCTTTCAGTATGTAAGTCATAGATTGTACTGGATCGGAAACCATTAGTATCGCAACATCAACATACAGTACAGTTTTATGTTCCATTTTATTAATTTTAACCCATTATGCTATTATTCTGATGTATTTTTTTTGTGCCACAGGTTTAATAAAGAAAGCAAACATCTAGGGGGATAGAGGTCAACCTTGTCTGTTTCCTCTGAGTGGTTGAAATTTTTTGGTGTGTGGCCCCATTAACTTTTATCCTTTGTCTTATGTTATCCAAGTCTTCATATTGCCTCCCAACACCATCTCCAATAGCAGTGTTTTTAGGAAAGGTCCTCTGCTTTTTCAAAGACTTTTTTGACATCTAAGATCTAAGTATTAGGTCTTTTTTATTCTCTGTTTTATGAATTACTCCTGTGAGCCATCGAATGTGATAACTAAGTTATCACATATGAAAACTGTTTGATCAGTGTGTATAAACGGAAGAAGGACTGTTGCTATTCTTCTGGCAAGAGTCTTTGAAAATATGTTTGTCTACTTTAAGAAGCAAGATTGGCTTGTACGAGGCCAGTTTTTTAATGTTTTTATTTCTTTTTAAATATGAGAAGTAGAGGAATAGTAATATTTAAATTTTAATTAACAAGCTCACTATATGTGACTAGGGCAATCAGTATTTTGAAAAAGACAATGTACGTAGCCAGCCTAACTAGCATTAAAGTTATTAGGAATCCCAGTGGTTAAGAGAGACACAATAGAAAGGTGCACAAGTAAATTTTTAGCAGAATGAAATGAATTTACAAATTAATTCCATTGAATAGTTGACTTATCCAAGTGCTGTGCACTTAAGAAACTTGTTGATAACAGTGGGTTCAATTTTATTGAGAAAACCTCAATTAAATAAATAACTCTGTTTACTACCAGTAGATAAATCAACACAGTACACAAAGGGTTAAAATTGCACCTCATGTGGAGAACAGGCTACAAAATTGCACCTCATGTGGAGAACAGCCTACATTCGTACACTATTCCAAAATCATGAGCTAAATTTTGCCCAGATTTATATTTCACTTGGTTTAGAACCGGTAGAATAGTTCACAGATTTCATTGTATTACCACAAACCTTTTGTTCCTTTTCTTCTATAGTTTTCTACATATTTTAAAGAGCACACAGACATCTGTACACTTCCTTGCACTGACCAATGCTCCTCAACCTTATTCAGGAGCTACCACCAATAGGGCTGAGAGAGGAAATGCGGTCCCATTCAATCTTTCCACATGATTGAGATTGTGAGAGCCAAATGGAGGCTTTCATGAGGTAGCCTTTCTGACTCCATAGATATTTGAGTCTTTCCTGACCATCTCTCAGATGCTAACTATATTTGGTCACTTATCAGCATGGGTACAGGTTAAGTAATGACCTAGATCACAGAAAACTCACTTGCTAGCCACCAAATCACCAATATTAAGATTTATATTGCTTTGTTGGTTTAATGGGATTTTTTTTTTACTGTTCCAAAATGAAAATGAAATGCAATCTTTAAAAAAACCACCTGTCCAATAAACATTAATGCTCTGTAGAAGATTTGCCTATAGTATACACCCTTCGCTGTAGATTTTTGTGAGCTACTTTAACCCACAGAAAATTTTTAGAGTAAAAAACAGCCACAGTTCAGATCTTTTAGAGCTGTGGTTTTGAGCAGAACTCACAGTGTAAATCTGCTAAAACAAATTGGGCAGAAGGAGGAAAACTATGAATTGTCTCCCTGAGCACATGTCGTTTAGATGATTTTATGTATCGATGTACTTTTGTTTAGACTAACAAATTAAATAACCTGCCTGTTGGGGTCTTCAGGACACAATACTAAAGTTAATGGAATTTAGTACATTGCTTTTTGCAGGTAACGTCTTTAATTCTAAATGTTTTTCAGTGGGGATTTATACAGGCCAGAAAAAAAAATCAAAATAACAAAAATGTAATTCTTTGTTACTTAATCTTTTATTCCTTTTTATTATGTTCCCTTTAAATTCTGATGGTGGAAGAAGGATGCATATGAATGTGAAAGAGTACAGTATGGTGCCACAGAAAATCCTTTTATTTACTTGACAGAAAAGAGAAAATGAAATCCCTTCTGCTTTTATAAAAGGTTAAAGAAAATGACAGTTGGAAAGAATTGTGTTGGTTTGTAGAATAGGGAAATGAACAGAGACCTATTTGAATGCTTTTGGAGATCATGATCTTAGTAAGAGTTCAGACACTAGTTGGACCAATTTTGTTTACAAATCCAAATTTTTGTTTAACCTTCAGCTAATTATTTGACACATCATCTACACTGTGAAACTGTAGGAGAGGCTTCGTATTTAATACTGTAACGTGTTCCTGTAGGAGCCCAATCTTAATCCTGCCTCTAAACATCATGATGTTTCATGATAGGTAAGCTGTAGAGCCAAGGTAGAAATTCTCTACCAATTTTGAAATGAATTGGACAAGAGGTTCGTGAATTATGACACCCTAAAAAAGTGTGTTTTCATCAGCATTCAGAAAAATCTAACTTTGTTGCTACTTTGTAGCAGAAATCGGGGAAGAAGAAGAGGAAAGAAGTGGTGGTGGGAGGGTGAGAGAGAATCTAATTGACTGGATTCCCTACCTATGATCTCATTCAACAGGACCAAAGCTGAGTTGAGTTAGTCAAATTTAAAAAAATTAATACAAATTGAATTAGTAATGTTCCAATGGCATGCTGACCGGTAGCTATGGTTAGCTTGCCTAGAACTCACCGGTGCAAGTCAGGGAGCAGCAGGAGTTAGCTGAGGAAGTTCTTCACTCCCCAGAAAAGCAGAATGGGGAGAATGCCCCTTTAGTAGCCTACCTCTGGGTCCCCTGCTTTCATTCAGTCAGTCCTCTCCCCTTGTGGGCCTGCTGAGGTTTGTAGCTAGAAAGCCGTATCCTGCAGGCCTTTAGGAGATCTGTGAGGCATCTGAAGAGAGCTTGGGGATGGGGGAGGAGATTGAGGGAATTCCTCCTGTGAAATTTCTAAAGCCCATGGAAAGCAAGAACCCTGAGTGAGCCTCCCACATTGGGCCTCCTGCCCCACAAACCTAAGGCTCATTTGTTTTCCCTCCCCCGCCCATACGTCATCACTGGCCTCTCCTGATCTCTGACAAGACTTGTTAGAATCTGAAGACCCTAATTTGTGTTGTATTTTGACTCAGCAGGGTAGGGGCTAGGAGGACTGAGTCTTGCTGGTAGGTGGGTGGATTTCAGAAGCCTCCAAAATGCCATTTCAGGCCTGTTGCGAAGGTCTCTCAGCTTCCTCTACATTATAGACAAGGCTACTGCTGCCAGCACTTCTGTTATTGTTGTCTAACCTTGGTCAGAGTGGGTCTGAGTGGTTTTGTGGTAAAAATGCTGGCAGCTTCTGACATTGTCTGCACTAATACTCTGACTACTGCCACGACTGCTGGAGCTGAACTGGTGGTAGCAAGTGTGGCCTTTTCTTTTTTCCATAGTTTAAAATACATGTGGCTTTTTTGTGGCAAACGGAGCCTTCATTCTGAATTTCTGATGCTTCTAAGTCCCTCCTGGAGGGGCAATGTTCACTTCAGTCAATGGGTGAGCATGCCCACACTTTGGGAAACATTGGGAAATCTTCATAAATGGCACTCAGTACTCTTTTCTTAACTGCTTTGGACAGTGAAATAGCTGACAATGTTCACATTTAAAATAGCATTGTCATCTGAGTTAGCATCCATTGAAATCAGTGGAGCAGCTGATACCTCAAAGCCATTGGTTCAGGCTTTCTGCAAATTCAGGCAGACATTGCTTACAGTTGCTTCATGTTTTGAAGACTAATTTTTTACAAGTTTATATCATTGAAATTTTATGACAGAATGTGGAAACTAAAAGATATTCCATTTCTTATATCTATTATAAAATAATAAACAACTGTAACGCCATAGACTGGATATGCATGCATGCCAAACACAAATAGAAAGCTGTGTGTGTGTATAATATATATATACACACACACAAACACACACACACACACACACACACACACTATATATATATAATATATATATATAAAATATGTTGCTCCCTCCTCTTCCCTCCCCCCCGCACTCCTCAGTTGTGCTATGGAAGTAGTCAGACCTATGGAATCCAGCAGTAAGTCCATTTCCCTTTTTAAAGATGAATATGCTTTGGGTAACGAGAGAACTTTGTAATAATGTGGGTTACATGTTACCCAGTTGGACTTGATTAGTAAAACTGAACCCCTGATCATGAATTCTAATGTTTCAAGGATCACAGATGAGTAGGACCCTACCAAATTCACGGTCCATTTTGTTCAGTTTCATAGCCACAGGATTTTAAAAATTGTAAATTTCATGATTTCTGTTATTTAAATCTGAATTTTCATGGTGTTGTAGTTGTAGAGATCCTGTCCCAAAGAGTTGCGGAGGGTCACAAGGTTATTGTGGCGGGGGGGGGGGGGGGGTTGTGGTACTGTTACCCTTACTTCTGCGCTGCTGCTGCTGGTGGCAGCACTGCCTTTAGAGCTGGGCAGCTGGAGAGCTTTGGCTGCTGGCCAGGAGCCCAGCTTTGAAGGCAGAGCTGCTGCCAGCAGCAGCGCAGAAGTAAGGATGCCATGGTATGGTATTGCCACCCTTACTTCTGTACTGCTGCCTGCAGAGCTGGGCCCTCAGTCAGCAGCTGCCATTTTCCGGCTGCCCAGCTCTGAAGGCAGCAGCACAGAAGTAAGGGTGGTATGATATGGTATTGCCACCCTTACCTCTGTGCTGCTGGCGGGGCGCTGCCTTCAGAGCTGGGCACTTGGCTAACAACTGCCGCTCTCTGGCTGACCAGCTCTGAAGGCAACACAGAAGTAAGGGTGGCAATATCACGACCCCGCTGTAACTCCCTTTTGGGTCAGGACCCCCAATTTGAGAAACGCTGGTCTCCCCCATGAAATCTGTATAGTATAGGGTACAAGCACACAAAAGACCAGATTTCATAGTCTGTGACACGTTTTTCGTGGCCGTGAATTTGATAGAGCCCTACAGATGAGTATATCAAATGTGACATATTTGTAACCTAAATACTGAGGCAACTATTTGTAGTTCTCCTGTGAAGAAGCCTGTGTAAAATAGTCCTCCAGGTTATCAAAGAAAAATACGTTTTAGTATTTTCTTCCTACATATTTGATACCGTTTCCTTTAATTGCTGATTTTTAGTAGAGAGAAATGGAAATCATTCCATGGTCGGCATGATATATGAACTTTAATGATTTACGGAGTATCCCAGTCTTCCCAATCAACTCTTCTCGACAGGTTTCTTTTTTGTTAAAATTACTCCATCTCTTAAATGTGCATTAGAGAAGTTAATGTTTTTAGTGCCCTTATGAAGCATCATGCTTTTTTCATTTTTCTGACAAAACTAGAAATTTAATATGCAGGCACATCTTTCACCTTTTCTTTGGCTTGTGGTGGGTAGGATTATTTTTACTGTAGTTCACTATTTTTCTGTCTTAACCAGTGTAAAAAATTGAAGTTGGTGCCCAAGTATACAATTAACAATTCTCTTTGAAACAGAAGTATGGTTTTTCCCTGGCTAATCAAATTACTAAAACAAATCATGAACACATTTTGTTTTCCATATTTTGAAATGGCATGGCTATACTAATTAACTCTTGACTAAAATACATATGTACCCTGTTTCCCCGAAAGTAAGACATCCCCCGAAAATAAGACCTACTTCCAGTTTTGCCTCTCGCTGTAATATAAGGCATCCCCCCGAAAATAAGACCTCCCCGATAATGAGGCCACCCCGGAATATAAGGCCCCGAAGCTCCAGGAAAAATAAGACCTCCCCTGAAAATAAGACCTAGCGCATCTTTGGGAGCAAAAATTAATATAAGACACTGTCTTATTTTCGGGGAAACAGGGTAGTTAACACAGACATTATCAGTGTTGCTGAACTGTTTAGATCACAATCATGAATATTTTAGATGTATAATTTTCAAAGTTAAACTGTGCTTTAACCTTAAGGAAGGGATGGATTTGTTTATTGCAGTGGTTTCTGGCTGACTAAGGGCTTGTCTAGAAGGAGCTGGCAGAGTGCACTAAAGGGGTGTGATATGTAAAGCGCTCTAATGTGTAGTGCTCTAACTGCCCTGCGGAAAACCTGCTGGTACTCTCTAAACAGTATTTAGCTCATGTTAACGACATACACAAACTGGGTATCTTTTAGAGTGCAGCAACAGGGTCGTATCTAGGCTGGTAGAGTGCAGCTCGTTAGAGTGCTTTACAAATCACAACCCCTGGTGCGCTTTGCAGTGCAGTGTAGACAAGACCTAAGAGATGCTACTGAGCCTTTAAATTAACTTTTATATTCTAAATACTTGGATGTGAAATTACATACTTGACTATTTCAGATCTTTGATTAAGAAACTACATTAAACTGAGTGGTTACCGTCCATTTGCCTCCTGGTACCTTATAAACTACAAGCCTCTCATCTTCACTAGTAATTAGCAAGTAGGTTTATCAATTTGATAAATTTTCAATTTCATATCAGTGAAATTTGCAGTTACACCAGGTAACTTTTTTTCAACCAGATCGAGATTTCCTGTAGAACACGAATGGAAAACCCTTCTCTGTAAAATAGCATCCTCTAGTCTCTTAATCCAAGACTTGGTCATCTGATTTCTCATCTTCATCTTTTTTTATATGCTATGATATTTTCTTTTGTTTAGAACTAACTGTGCAGATAATACAATGGTGGTAACTTCTTGAAATGCAAGAAGCCGCTGGCTTTTACAGTGTTTTATACTGAAGGCTGGTCTTCACTATAGGGAGATTGACACTGCTGCAATCGATGCAGCAGGGATCAATTTAGGGGGTCTAGCGAAGACACACTAACTTGACGGCAGAGCGCTCTCCAGTACTCCAGCTCTCAAAGAAGAGTAAGGGAAGTCAACCGGAGAGCGCCTCCTGTCGACGCAGCACAGTGAAATCATCAGGGTAAGTCGACCTAAGTTACGTCGTTATTCACGTAGCTGGAGTAGTGTAACTTAGGTCGACTTACCCCCATAGTGAAGACAAGCCCTGAGATGATAATCAAGAAGACTTTGCAATAATATCCAGAGAGAGAGAGTGTGTGTGTTTGTGTAGTGGTGGAAGGAGGAAGTGTGTGAAGTCTGTGGTTGGCTTTACTAGTGTTAAGGAGATGTCTGCTGACTCTTGCTGACTTTTGAACAGAGACAATGACTGAGTGATGAAATGATCAAATTCTGTTTTTTTTAAAGTTAAATTCTAGGATTGTACCCTTCTTAAGTATTCTCCTTCATCCCAGCCCCAAACCGAGCATGTCATCTTTTAGGTTTTACAACTGTTTCCTCCCTCTCCCCCCCCCCGCCCCCTTTCTCTGAGAACATTGGAGTGAAAATACATGTTAGTATGTAGTCATTGGTGATTCATATTTTGTTAGATTCCAAGGCCAGAGGGACTATTCTGATCAAGTGCAGTGGTTCTCAATTTTTTTTTCACAGACCACTTGAAAATTGCTGAGGCTCTCGGCGAACCACTTAATGATCTTTCCAATTGTTGTTTGTACTGTTAGCTAACTATTGTAAAGTGCTTTGGATAAAAGCGCTATATAAAAAAAACACCTTAATAATAATAAACTTTTTTTGTTCTACAAATAAAAGCACACAACTCACATTTTAATATCAGTAGTCTTACCTTTCTAATGTGATGATATGCCCTCTCCCCTGCTGTGGCAACCCCCGAGCTGGGGCTAGGAAGGAGGGGGGGGGTCTCTCCTCTGCCACAGCAGCCACAGAGCTGAGGCTGGGAAGGAGGGCCATCTCTCCCCGACAGCCACAGCTCTGGAGCTGGGGGAAAGTTGTCTTTTTATCTGGTCGCCGCAGCCCTGCACGTCCCAAATTCCCCCTACTCCCTCTTCTCACCCCACTTTCGGTCCCCCCCCACCAGCCCGCTATTCCACGCAAGGCCACTACCTCATCTTACATGTGCGTCTTCTCCATGGTCTAGGGTCCACCTCAGTGGGACCACTAATTAGGTGGGTGGTCCTTCATTCTCTTATAAGGCATATGTTCTAATCTCTTCACCATTCTCTTAGCTCTTTGAACCCTCTCCAATTTATCAACATCCTTCTTGATTTGTGGGCATCTGAACTGGACATAGTTTTTCAGCTGTGGTCTCACCAGTGCCAAATACAGAGGTAAAATAACCTCACTCTTCCTACTTGAGAATCCCCTGTTTATGCATTCCAGGGTCGCTTTAGCTCTTTTGGCCATGGCATCACTTTGGGAGCTCATGTTCAGCTGATTATCCAACACAGCCCCGTGTCCGCAGGTGCAGCCGATCGCGGCTCCCACTGGCCGCTTTTCATGGCTCCAGGCCAATGGGGGCTGCTGGAAGCTTACCCTGGCGAGCCGCCTGCCAAAGGTTGCCAATCCCTGATGTATACATTTCCACTTAGTTGTGTTAAAATGCATATTGTTTGCTTGTGCTCAGTTTACCAAATGATGTAGATTGCTCTGAATCAGTGACCTGTCCTTTTCATTATTTACCACTCTCCCAATTTTTGTCTCATCTGCAAATTTTGACAGTGATGTTTTTATGTTGTCTTCCAGATCATTGATACATATGTAAAATAGTGTAAGGCCAAAAACCAAACCCTGTGGGACCCCACTGGAAACGCACCTATTCAGTAGTGATACCCCATGTAGAAATATATTTTGAGACCTATCAGCATTATTACCTTTATCAACCAAACTTGTTGTCTAACTAGAAAATATCAAGTTAGTTTGACAAGATCTATTTTTCATAAACCCATGTTGATTTGCATTAATTATGTTACTCTCTTTTAATAATGAAGGCCCATATTAGCTCCTCCATATCTTGCTAGGGATCACTGTCAGGGTAACAGGCCTATAATTACTCTGTCATCCCGTTTACCTTTTTTAAAAATTGGGGCATTAGCTTTCTTCCAATCTCCTGGATCTTACCAAGTGCCCCAAGACTTACTGAAAATCAGCATTAATGCTCCAATGAGCTACTCAACCAGCATTTTAAAAACTCTTGTATGCAAGTTATGAGAGTGTTGCATCACTTTCATTTTACTGCTGCTTAAAAAGTTTGTGCCGCACCATGCCACTTTGCTGGCAAGGAAAGGTAATCTGTTAATAGGGACCTAAATAACAGGAAAGTGAAATACACAAGATACTGATCATTTTCAGTGTTGTTCAGAAATTGTTGTACACACTGAAGGCAGCATGGTCTAGCGAATAGCACACTGATCTGGGACTTGGAACCCCCTAGGTTCTGTTCTTTTCTCTGCCACTCGCCTACTGGGTGATCTCTCTGTGACTCAGTTCCCCATCTGTAAAATGGGATTAATGATGATTGAATTCCGTTGTAAAACACTTGAAGATCTAGTGTTTTAGAAGAAAAGCACTATGTGAGAGCTAGCTATTGTTGTTTGTTAAACTTTTGGGCCTCAGTTATAAGAACCTTGTCAATTCACCCTTCTTGGATAAACTATGTGAAACAACAAACACCAATGTGATCTGAAGGCAGACTCAAAAATGGTAAGGGGATGCGTGGTGGGGAGATTATTTGGAAATCTCTTCCTTCATCCTAAAGCAAAAGTTGGATTGGAATAGCTACTAACTGTAGCACCTTAGAGGCAGGGAGGAAAGGATTGCATAGGTCTGTTTTCATAACAGCCAGGTTTTTTTACTTTCCTGTACTGCTTCACCTAATAGAAATGAGCATGTGATGCAAGTCATGCCTTTGTATGTGAATGCAAGTGAGCTTGAGGGCAATGAAAACCTCCATTTGTATTTGTATATGAAAAACTTGTTTGCCTGAATCATAGCAACTGCAATATCATGAGTACATGAGTCAACCCCTAAATGTGAGGGCCAGTTTGGGGGAGGGGAGGAATCATACATGCTTGATAGTGCAAATGTCTGATGTGATGTGATGGAAAAGACAGTTGTGAGGGGCAGAAGGAAGGCTGTTAGGCTTTTTGCTACAGTCCTGGCCCAGAACTTTCATGGGAGATCTGTCTTCCATTTTGGGCTCACCACTTGGTGTCTGGTTAATTTTTCAATCTCCTAATATTTAGAGTGCTGCTCAACACAGATGCTTAGATCCATCCGTACTCCCTGGTGGAAGGTAATACCCTCTGATGCTGATGTTCAACATCTGTTTCCATTGTATTCTTGCCAGAGCTTGCTTTCATTTAGTAACATTGTGGTTAATGTATCTGCTGATTCTTTCATTTCAAACAACTGATTTATCTCCTGTCACGTGGTTTCATTGCACAATCAGCATCTTGAGGGTGATTTCAGCTGTGAAGAGGTTCAGTATTGAGTTACTTAAAGAGACAAGTTCTAGACAGAAGGATGTTTATAGAACATATCGCAGTCCTCTGAAAGCACTGGTTTATAAGGCGTTTAGAAATTCTTGGGGGTTCATATGATATCTGAATGTAAGATGCATCTATATAAATGGCCAAACAGAAACTTTCAGATATTTAAAGTTTTATGTAAATGTCCTATTAATATAAAATGATATTACAGGAAAAATAATTTAAAAATGAGGGAATTTCTAAATAAAGCTCCACAGACCATCTTTAACTGTGCCCCAGTGAATAGTTATGATATAACAACTTTAAGGTTTTTTGTTGTGGTTGTTGACTATATGTATCAAATAGAATCTACACAATTATACATACGACTCCCTTCAGCAATTACACAGGCAGTGTGTGGTGGTGGTATTAATTGTTGTTCATCGTTTGTACTCTAGTAATACCTAGATGCTTCAAGTGGGCGGGAGCCCCATGGCACCAGGCACTGTAAAGACATATTGGGCTTGCCCACAATAGGATAACAAATGTATTTTTAAAATGTGTTCGCTAACATAGTTTAGCTAGTGTTTCATGTCGTCCGGGTAAACTGTATTTTAGAAACGTCGGTGGAAGTTGGGGTTCATCTCTATCGTGTCAGCTAACACATATTAAAATATTCCTTATCCTGTCTACAGAAGTGTTAAAACGTGTTAATTTAAATACAGCTGGTTGAAAATTCATTTTTTTTAAATGAAAAAGGGGCCAAAGTTTGATGAAAACTTTTCCCATTTTTGATCAGCTGAAGTTAACATGGGGGCTCCCGTGTTACCCAGAGTGTTTTAACTACATATATCTTTTATCTTAGTCTAGACAAACTTCTAGTGGATGTCAATCCCTGCCCCAAAGTTTTTTTTCAATTTAAAACCTCTCTGTCTTGAGTTTGTGGTGTGTTGAATTACTCAAGAGATTTTTGTTTTAATCTCCCAAATCTCTGTACATATAACCATTCACATAATTGCTGCCTTGCGTGTATAAGCAGAAGTTATTGATTTCAGTTCATTTGAACTGTTGCCACCTTGGATTGAAGTTTAAATAATTAATAACAATGTTCTCCTCCTATTTCCAGGTGCCTACTGATGGAAACGCTGGCTTGTTGGCAGAGCCCCAAATTGCCATGTTTTGTGGCAAACTCAATATGCATATGAATGTTCAGAATGGAAAATGGGAATCTGACCCCTCAGGGACCAAGACCTGCATTGGAACAAAAGAAGGGATTCTGCAATATTGCCAAGAAGTAAGTTCCTAGTTTAACAGATAACTTAACGGTTTTTTTCAGGCACGTAAATAGAACTTTTGCTTAAGGGTTGAATCCACTAGGCTCTTGCTCTTCTCTCTTCCATTGCCTTGCCCTTTCCTCCCTGTCAACCCTGCTCCAAGCAGTGGCTGAAGAGGCTATTTGAGAGTAGTGTAAGTCAATCCTCCTGCTGGTGCTAATTGCATTCTCTGTACAATGAACTAATTGTTTGCAAAGCTCTTTGAAGATTAAAAATGCTGAAGAAGTGCTGTTTATTAATATTAATATCCGAGTTCCTGCTAGGCATGATTTGAGGGATTGAGTTGTGATAACCTTAATGTCATTGGAGCATTCCACAAATATACATCAGATCAACCCACAGCTATTATTTTCTGTGGCACAATGAATCGTTTGAGGATTTTTTAGTAGTAAACTTGCGCTGCAAATGAGGTCATAACAAATGATTTGGTGTTGGAGAGCAGAAATTTATTGTCCACTCGCTCAAGTCTTGTGAACAGATTGTGTATCTAATTTTGTTTTGTCCCCATGCTGCGATAATATGATAACCTTGCACCAGTGTGTGACAAGGGGAAGAGAAAATGTGGTTTTCATGCCATGAAAGAAAAGAGCACAGATTGAGCTGCTGTTTTAATCCCTCTGCCTTCTCATCCAGACTTCCTTTTTTTTAAACACAGGCCACTACCTTAAAAAAAAAAAAAAAATGCAGAGCTGCTGTCTTACCCCCTAAATGTCACTCTAATTCTTTCAAAAAAATCCCTCTCTAAAAAGCAAAATATTTCAGTATTTGAATTTTCTTCAGTACCCTGATCCATATCTACCTACCTGTCAGATGTCCTTTCTACTCCTTGCAGTGATTTTTTTTCTTGGCATGTATTTTTTATTGTGGCTTTTGGGTCACATATATCATTCTGCAAGGTGTTGGATTTTGGATTTTTTTTCTTGCAAATGTAATGCCATGGCAACAACGTTGATTTTTCATTCCTAGTGCTCTCTTCTGTACCAAAATCAGTATTAAAATAATTCATGAAATTTGTTTAGACAATGTAACTATTTATCCTCTATCAAGGCATCATGAATGATTTGGCTTTGAAAAGCGTGGGCTTTGTACCTGTGTTTTTCAAAAGGCATCTTTTAGTCTTTTGTTGGCTTCCTTGGAACTTGTATATAACCAGTTTTTATATATAATGAAACTATGAAAAGAAATAAAAAAAAAAATAAGGGAAAAAAAAGTCAGACAGTGGAACTACATCAGATATTACCCATTGGGATAAAAGTCCGTGGAAATATTAAGACTTTAAAAAGTAATGTTTGTTTGTTTGTTTGTTTTTTAAATCAGATAACAGAAGTAATACAATTAAGAAATTTCAAGGCATAAACCTGTAGTGGCCCGATGTTGTAGTTACGCATTCTAAAAGAGCTAATGAAAGGATTAAAAATAAAAAAATGGAAAGTGTAAGATAATAAGAATGAAAACAAACTGAATTTTGATGTCCAGTGTGGTAGAATATATCAAAGAGAATTTTTAATTAAAAACAACTAGAAGACAAAACTAAAGGGGAAAAAAATTCTCCAGAAATGCGTATTTCTCATGGAGAATCGAATTACACCAGACAGTAATGGATAACAAAATGTAGCCTTTGTGCTTAGTGTCTGGAGAAACGGGGCCAAGACAGTGGGAAAGCTATGCTGTATGTTTTAGAATCCTGTGCAAAGTCGCTGTGTGTATTTCTTGCTATACCTATCGCATGCCCCATAAGAGGTAAATTTAAATCCAGAGTGCTCTCATTGCTAGCATTCTGGTCCCAGGGACTAGGTAATTGGACTGTAAGAACTCAGCTCTCAGGAGTAGTGGGGGTGCTAGCTAGAAAATTTGCATCCTGAATGTGTGTGTGTAGAGACCCCATGCCAGAGCAGTGCCTGGACCCTGTTCAGACTCGGGAGGCTTAATTAAGTATTTGGATCCTCTCACAGCAGTCTGGGTGCGTGGGTGCAAGTAGCTAACTTCGAGTGGGAGGCCAACATATACTTTACAATTTTTAGAGCTGGTCCAAATATTTAAAAAATATTTTTTATTGAAGTGTAGCTACTTTTTCTTGAAAAACTTGAAGAATGTAATGAAAAATTTTTAAAAAATCATGAAATTTATCAACTGTTCTCAACATTTTTATTAAAAACATCGAGCAAATGATTATAATTGATTAAATGGAAACTAATGGTTTACTAGAAAACCAACTCAGTCTAGTGAAAAGAGAAATGGGAAGCTCAGATAAAAGAATTGATATAAATAGAGATCTGAAGAGAAGTGATAGTAAATATAGAAATGTAAGCTAGACTCACTGTTCAGCTCCTGACTAGAAGCCCTTATTTCCTGACACTCCAATGTTCTTTGTTTCCCTGAGGAGGTGACTTATAGGTGAGATTCTCTTTCTTTTGTCCCTTTTCCTTCTGCTGATTAAATAGCAAGGCACTACTGCAAATCAGACACAGGGAAATTGGGCACGCTTTCAGTTTTCCTGTTAGCAGGGAAGCAATAAAGCATCAAAGCCGAGATGTGCTACATTTTACACGTGAATAATCTCTGTTCAGAGTCCTTTTGCCAAACGAAACCTTCTGGTTTCTTCTCTCTGTTGCCCATGCTGCTCTCCTACCTAATGAACTGATGCTACTTTTGGGGTGCATCTTCCACCAATGTAGATGGAGACTAATTATTCTTTGTCAATCAGACTGGTGGTAACCAGTCTTGGATATAACTGTTTGTGGTCAGTTCCGTCTTCTCTTGGCATACAGGCAGCTTCCATAGATGTTCTCCTGCCTCATTATGAGCAACTGATCCTGGTACTTCTCTGCTGAAGCACCATCTTTCTTCCAGGTCTCAGCAGAGATTTGGAGTGACACAGTGCAGATGAGGGCAAAGGAAATTTCCTCATGGAAATAGCTGTCCCTCAGGTGCTGCTCCCCTGAAATATTCAACAGCAGGTCTGTTCTGCCCACCCTCCCTCTTCCTTTTTGCTCATGCTGTGATCTTGCTGTGGTAGATCTATGCCAGGCCCAGGCATGAATATGAGTGGCTAAAATCTAAATGAACACGCTCTGCTAAAGTACGTCACCAAAGGTTCAGTGGATACCCAACAAGGTGACTTATAAAGAGAACCCAGGTGTCAGGCAGGGGTTCGCAAGATTATATGTTGGAAGTAGGCCTCCCACCTCTCCTTGTCTCCTCGTCTAGGAGTGGCAGCCTGGATCAAGGGGGCTTGTGTTGCCTTCCTATTTTCCTCCATAAAGGAATCTTTGATTTGTCCTCCAAAATAGCTTCTCAAAAACTCTCCCCCTCCTCAGCAGGTGGGCTTCCTGGACCCATCTTTCACTGCTCTTCTCTGACCCAGGAGCAGGAAAAATCTCACTTTCATTTTCCTCCTCTTAGATACGGGGTGCCCTGGAGAAGGCGAGCTAGTGGGTTGGTCCAGATGAGAGTCTGTCTTGGGGTCCCCTCTGCTACCTATTTTCTATTCTTCACAAAACTCGAGGAGGATCATCCCAGAACAATGTTACTTGTTCTCCCACATAACAAAATCTCTTTTCTCTCAGGTAGAACAGGAGTCTTCAGAGGATGAAATGGAGAGATCACTAGGTTCCTCACAGGCAAAATCAACTACACCTCAACCTCAATATAACACTGTCCTCGGGAGCCAAAAAATCTTACCGCATTATAGGTGAAACCGCGTTATATTGAACTACTTTGATCCACCAGAGTGTGCAGCCCCGCCCCCTCGGAGCACTGCTTTACCGCATTATATCTGAATTCGTGTTATATTGGATCGCGTTATATCGGGGTAGAGGTGTATCTGTTTATTGGGCAGGTGGTGGAAATGGGCTGTGCCTATCCTTTTTATATACCCACCTTGCCCAAAAATCTTCAGACTCTGCAGCTGGACACTAGCATCCATAGTTTCTAGCTGTCAAATCCATAAATGGGCTGGGGGCTTCCCATTTTAAGCTCTCAGATCTCCCTCCGAAGACTGATATGTTCCTTCACGATCACCTGGATGGGAAGATGGAAGCGGCTATTAATTGCCTATTTGAACTGCGGGACACTCAGCTTGCTACTTGAAGCCTTGCCTCCTACGCCTCTTAAGCAACCATCTAGCAGTTCACAGGATCCAAGAGGACAAAGCTCACTGTATCTCCGTACGAAGGAACCACTTGGAACGCCTCATGGCTGTCGTGCAAGAAGGTGTGGGGGCAGGAGGCACCTTAAAACCCCCCCAAAAGGCTCAAGACTAGAGAGGACACTGGAGAAGGGAATTGCATTCAGGTGTTGTTTGTTTTCTCCATAGATTTGTGATTCTAGTGTTCTTTTTATGAGTAAAGTAAGGTGTGGTTGCACACGTGTTTAAGAAATTTCTTTGTGAGCCTTGTGTTCTTTCCTTAAACAGAATCTCGAATGCCCATGAGGGTGGACCTCTAGACTGGGCTTGCCTTAATTATGAGGGGGGCTGGAGAGGTCAGCACTGGTGTCAGGGATGAGGGCAGTTGGACTTCCAAGGTCCTACATCCCAAGGAAGGGGGCCAGGTGGGGAATCTGAACCTGGAGCCTGCCTGAGAGGCCAGAACTAGAGACAGTATAGAGTGCTAGACACTGTGCAGAACCAGGTGGCTGGAGAGCATGTGGAATCGCAAGACTGGTAAGAGGAGACTCAGCAAGGGCTGTAACACATACACCCTAAATTTGACAGGAAGGTGCACCAGGGCAGTAATGGCAGTTTAGGTTGACTTTGGCATCTAGACATAAAGGTGGCAG
The DNA here is from genome assembly GCF_002925995.2 of Terrapene triunguis. Taxonomy (NCBI): domain Eukaryota; kingdom Metazoa; phylum Chordata; order Testudines; family Emydidae; genus Terrapene; species Terrapene triunguis. The sequence continues at coordinate 1,811,334 of NW_020664383.1, forward strand.
GTGGGAAGAGGGTGAGGGTTGCAGAGGCAGAAAGAGGGAGAAAAATAACAAGGAAGTGTACACCTCTTTCTAAATATGTTGATTTTCTGTCTTATCTTTTTAGAATGTGTGTTGGGTTTTTTTTATATTTGGGCAGCACTTAGCATGTTTAAGGTGCTACCGAACTGTAAGATTCCTATTTATGAGGAAATGGAAGATGCTTGGATGATAAGTAAAGTCAATTAAACTGTGTTAATTTTTCTATGCCTTTTCAACACACACAGAACTAGAGTACACTGTGCAGGTTTGAGAGTGAAGAGAGATGTCATTCTCTTATCTCTTTTGGGGCAATGTAGCATAAGATACCACATTTCTTTGAGAGTTAGCAGATAAAGCTGGTTACAATTCCCATATCAGTTATTTATTGCAAAGTTTTTAATTTTCTTTCATCTTGGTGGAATGAGACACATTTGCAGAAGTGTAAATAATCAGTTACATCTGTTATCACTAAACAATTTATCTACTACAAATAATTTCCTCACTGCCATATAACAGCACCCCTTATTGGGTATGGGCCTCATCTGCTGTTAATCTGCAAATCAGAGTGCTATAAGCAGTAGAACAGTACTGTATCAAAATGAATTAATGCAAGACGGATGGTAATACCTGTACAAGTGCCAGAATAGTTAATGTTGTGGACATAGAAACTGCCATATCAAATTGGGCTGTTAGTTCCTCTAGTCCTGTCTCTGACAGCATACAGTACCAGTAGCTTCATAGGAATGGTCAAAAAAATCCTGCAGTAGGTAGTTATGGAATAACTTGTCCACAGGGAAAACTTCTTACTCCATTAATTAGAGTTTGGCTTGAAGCATGAAGAGACAGCTGCTCCTTCATTGTGGGGTCAACTTAATGTCCCCATGTACAGATGTTGAAGATGGCAGCTGCCAGAACCTCTGAACAGGCAGATTATTTTCTTGAGGAAGCTATGTTTTAGTACTCGTATTCAGAGCCAGTTGGCTGCAATCTTAAAAGTGTTTTAGGGCTTTGAGAATCCTGCAAAATTCTGCCTTTAGGAAAATATGAATATATTCAAAAAGGGGGGAGTTAATTTTGAGTGGGTTCTGTTCCTATGGAAAAGGATTTACTAGAAAAAGGATTGAGGCAGAACATTCATTTTACTTTACTAACAATATTGAAAATAGCCTCTGTGTGCTGTATCTTATTTCCAGTAATTGCAGTGCATTATAAATATAGCTCATAGGACTGAATTAATTTTGCTATTTGTACTGAACTTGTTGTTCATACTGTGTTGTAAAGATGACATGCAGGATGGTAACAGATAAATCCAGTTTTGTCTAGGACATGATTTCATTCAATTAGTTCACGTTAGAATGCTCATTTTCATATTAAATTTGATTTTTCTAACTAAATGTGCACTGAGTTGAGCAGAATGCAAAGGAATCTTTCTGAAAATTAAGCTTTTCAAGAGCAAGCCAAGAATTTATAGTAAATTTCCTTTGGGTGGTCAAGTGGATGGAGCATAGAACTGGGAGTCAAGAGACCTGGGTTCTGCCCTTTAGTCTTCAAATGCAACTGACCTGCTGTGTGATCTTCAGCTTGTCTCTTGGGGCACATGAAGACCAATAGGTTCTATTAACTTTAATGGGAGATGGAGTGCCCAGCATCTCTTAAAGTCCCTTAACTAGTTAGTTTACTCCTCTGTAAAATGGTGAGATTTGCCTGCCCTTTGTAAACCACTGAGATCCATGAAGGCAGTATATAGATGTTGTCTATTCCTTCAGTAGTCCTCCTCAGAAAATCAATATTTACCAACTGTAACTGCACCCTGCAATATCTTAGCATTATTTTCTTATATATTTGGAGCAGGAAATAACTGCATCATCTTTGATGTCACTGGTATAGCTGTTGGTAAAATAATCACCTTTGTAAATGGAGATGACGTGTTTTATATATTCAGTCCAACCTGCCTTCTTGGCATTTCTCATGAATCCTACCACTGTACTGTTTAGGTACCAAAACATAATTAAAATAACAAAATTTCTTTTTTGAAAGGATTATATTCTCCACTTTTCTGTGTTTATAACATTCTTAAATGGTCTTAGATTTGTTTCTGGAGAAATAAGTGACATAAAACTTCAGGCCAGGTCCAGCACATCTTGAATTGAGCAATAGTTCTTGAAGAATGATGAGCCATTAACTGACAACAGTAGTCTTTAGGCTAGTATACAGTACAATCACTCACACAGAAACAGTGCTTCCATACTACCTTTTCCTTTGGTAAGGAACTAAAAGGACCATCAAACATACCTTTGCTTCCCCTTCCCCTTGCTATCTACCTACCATAACAAGGTAATCCTTCTGTGCTCATCACTGTGGTAGCTAACACCTTCCAAAATTATATAAATGAATATTCGTGGTCTCTTCAGTGTCCTCTCTTTTACACTCCCTATCCAGGGACAGGTAGAAATTGTCTTCAAAATAATAGCCATTCAGTTAAGAGTCAGAGATTCTTTTTTTGCTAAGTGTGAAACTGCACATTTAAAGGAGGCAAAACTGATACCTCAGATTTTTGCTGAGGAAAGCCATAATCAACTGGAAAGTTAAGAGTAAACCTCTCACCCCTAGATTTTTGGTAGTGCCAAACATCCATTTTAACAAATACCAATTTTAAAGACACATGGCATGTGAATTATTGCACAGGATATGCACAGTGCTTTTAAGATTTTGGAGTTTTGCATCTTAACAGTCTCTTTGCATTTAAGGTTGATCTTAATCATTCTGTATGTAACTTACAGTAGAAAAGAGTGCACCTTTTGTCCCCATATAGTCGCTGGTTCACACAGGAAGTTAATCAATCTGCTGCAGCTGCTAGCAAGGGGACATAGACTATGCCTATACTACAAGCGCTACAGGTGCACAGCTGCAGTTGTAATGTGCACGCTTGCTAAAGCAACAGAAAGGTTTTTCCTGTCACTAGTAAATCCATCCCCTCAAGAGGCAGTAGCTAGGTTGATGGAAGAATTCTTCCGTTGACCTAGCAGTGTCTATACCAGAGTTTAGGTCACAGCTGTGAGCGATGTAGCTAGGTTGACCTAAGTTTTAGAGGTAGATCAGGCCTGAATGCTTTAGTTCAAGCAGTTGAAGCTTATTCTTTTAGTTTTGAAGGTCTTGGGTTCAAACTCTGAGCTGGTGATCTATTTATCCTAAGGCAACGAAGAGACAATAACTTAGAAACCTTACTGCTTTAACAGTACTATTCTAAACTAAGGCACACTCTTCTAGCCAGAAGGAACCTCAACATGTTCATGTTTCAATGTGTGTAACCCATAATTTATATAATTTCCAAACAGCAATTGACATAGCTCAGACGGTACATTCAAAAAAATCTTCGCTTTTTCAATACTAGCAGAACACTTTTGTGTTTGCTTTTCACATGCTCTCAATATCCCAACACTGTATTTCTCATTATAACTGTTTTGACAATTGATCTAAGGGGCATCATTTATGCAGGAGATGAGACTGGAAATGATCATTGTAGTCCCTTCTGGCCATAAAATCTCTGGTACACTTTCTGGAGGAATAGTCACCAGTGTTTATAGCCAATTAAACTGAATGTATGATTGTGTCCCCAGTGGAGTTGGTGGGGCTGGGAAATGACAGAACATACGAGCTGGGAGCAGTGAAGGTTCTGACTCTTTTGGGTAAGCCCAGCTGACAGGAAGAACTGAGCAGAGAGAAATAATGTAATACCTAGTGCTGTGTGCTAAGGAAAGTGGGATTGAAATGAACTCTGATACTCCATGAATACCACTATTTCAAAGTGAAAGGCCACTTTTATTGAAGTGTTATCGACTGCATTTTCTCCAGAGAGCTATTGTTACTGAAATAAACACAAATATGTTACCAAGGATAAAGTGTTGGATTGATCTTCTAAATTCATCTCCATTTGTCTCAGAAGCGGAGAGACATAAAGTACCTGACTTATGTTTTTAAGTGTTTGTTGGGTATATAGGGAGACTGAAACTTTCACTAATGTTCTGCTCACTGGGTGAAATAAAGGCATTGTGGAGGAATCAGACCTGTAATTTGTCTCCTGGAAATGTTAAAACTCAGCCATTTGAAATTCTTTCAGCGGCAGTCCTAGTGCATGAGAGGAACAAAGGACTAAAACATAAATGTTTTTTTAAAGAAACAAAAGGTGTGCATTTGCACAGCTTCTGGCAGTTAAATCAATGGGTTCTAGTTCTGGACAGTTAGGAAACACAATATAGTATTCTAACAGGGCTGACCTAAGTGCTGCATGTAGTGGTTAGAGTCCTACAAAAAACTGTTCATCAGTATCTTCCTTTGATGTACAAGGCCTCACTGTGTTTAGAGATATTGTTCCCTGGTACATAGGGAAATGGGAATAAGTTATGGGACTCATAACTTTAGGATATGGGACCCCTCCACTCATATGCAGTTGGAACTCTGAAGACAGTTTAATATATTAGCTCCTATGGCTGGGCATCTCTTGAGGGGAAGAAAAAGGGAATTCTGAAAGCATGAGGTGCACTGAAAACTAGAAATTGGGATGCGGGATACAGATTAGATAGGCCAAGTCAATATAATGGTCTTGTTTGGTAACTTCAGTTCTGACAATGCTGTGCCTAGCTTATTTGAGTCCTGCAGGCTTCTTCTGCGAGTGGAGAGCGCACCCTGTTACTATGCCTAGGAAACAAATCTGGACTTCTCCCCACAGCGTCATCTTTCCTGAGACAATAGAGCCAGAAGAGATCAATTGGATTAATTTTAACATGATCCCCTGCATTTTGCAAGATTATGCGTTGAGAATTTTACATCCTTATCCTTTCCTCTAGGCACTTTACTAATGACATTATTCCCATTAATACATTTTATTTAACCTTTTCTTGAACATTTGTAGTGATTGTGCCTTGACCACCTCCTATTTTCTGTTTCCTCCTGAATATCCAGCCTAAACTTTTCTCTGCCTCAGGCTATTTGATATTTTGTCCTAAATTCTTCTGGGACAATGAATAATTCCCCTCCATTTAGATCGCTACTTTGAAGATATTTACAATGTGGATCATGTTCTCTCTCCCCTCCTCCCTGCCAATCATCTTTCTTAGTCTACATCAGTGCTATTCTCTCAAGTTATTCTCATCATATCTCTTATCTTACAACCCTTATACCACTTTTATTGCTTTATTAATTTGATGGTTGGGTGGCATTATTACCTCTTCTGGTTTATATGGGATCTTACCAAATACATTAGTCATTGGACCAAACGGCTAGTGGGACTGAATGAGTAACCAGTCACTCACTGAATAAAACAACCAAAGGATCAAAGGATAATAACTCTTTATTGGAAGAGAATATTTATCATACATTAACTGCCAATGAAGTATGGTTCTGTGTGTCTATGCCTCACTGTATGCCGGTTGAGGCTCGAGTGTCCTTTTAAGATTTATATTACTTTAACTCCACTTGCTAGTGACACATACCAAACTAAATTTCAGTTTTCCTCTTTGTATGATGGGAAAATGGCTGAGAGTTCAGAGCACACAACTAGGAATCTGAAGGACCTGGGTTTCATTCCCATCACTGTGTGATCATGGGCAATTTATTTAACCTCTCCATCTCAGTGTCCTGCTTTGTAAAAAATTTGGCGGATGATTGCTGATCTCACCAGGCTGTTGTGAGCTTTGTTAATTTTAAAGTGCTTTCTGATCTATTTGATGAAAGACCACACCCTGATCCATCAAATAAAGGTCTAGTAAAACCATGCCTGTGAGAAGCACGTAGAAGTTGGGGACAATTTTTCCCTGTCTTCCTTTCCTCCATCCCGGAAAATGTACACCAACCTTGGCAAGTAGGGCCTGCAGTTAATACTGTAGACTATAGGGAGAAGTTACAGAGACAGTCAAGTGCTTCCCTTTCAAGCAGTTTTGGTTCTTAGGGAGAACGGTTATAGAGACATGCTGACTGTATTCTCTGAACTCTCGTGAACAGAACCAACTCAGCACCATGCTCTGCGGCCTTCAGGAAGCTGTGAAATTCCTTTGAGTTGCCTCAGTGATGCGTGTTCTCACTTTGTGGCAGAAATGGTATTTTTGCTGTGTTTTGGACACTCCATACAAGCACAAGTTGGAATATATTTGTATAATAAGATTCCAGGATTGTGTCTGAAGCCTGGAGTGTCTGTGGAGTCAGTGCGAAGTGATTGGAAACAGCTGAAAGCAAGGCTGAGAGCTCCCTGTTCAGAATATCACCAGTTTCAGTCATCACTGGAATTCCCAATCTGTTATAATCCATTTTTTAAATTCTCAGCCATTTGACTTTGAGTTACACCTTTGTGGTGTACAGATACAGTAAGGCATGTATCTGTTATGCCAAGAGTGCTTGACCATTCTGATATCAGAGGTGACTCAACCCATCATCACCCTTACTCTGCAACTAATTTGAATGCAACAGTTTCATTGGTTGTATGAGGGAGACTGCACAGACGGTGGATTCCTAGACCCAACTGCCACAGTTCTTCAAAGCCGCCCACACAACAACAAAGCACAGTCAATAAACCCAAACACACATTGCCCCTCACAATAACAAACCTCCCTCATTCACCACCCCCACAAATCAACACAAGATCTTTCAGCACATCACATATATTCGCCCACCCTCACTCAGACATGCTATAAAACCATAATGTTGAGCAGCAAAGCTGTTGGTCATCACTAATAATAAATACATTGTAAATAATGTTCAAAATAACAGTCAGAAACGTGGATCTTTCTAGTCTCTGTCCTGTCTGGAATGGATCCTGATGCATTGTCACAGTACCAGCAATCCTTTCATTATTCATTCTTTTTGGGTTTTCATATCCGGAACTACATACTGTATTTCTCTTCTTGATGTCTTTTTTTCTTTCTTGGAGGATTTTACACTCCCAGCTTCTGTGTCAAGATGACATGTAAATTGACTGTTAGCAACTATGCCTCCCACACATTAAAATTACAAGCAGAAGAGTTATATTAGATTGAAAGGGGATATTGGTCACGTTAGTGGCAGGTCAGGAAAAGTGCCATAAATTATAGCACTGCCTCTGTTGCATCACCACCTTTCCTTTTCAGGAGGGGAGAAGTTAATGTCCTTGCTGCTCTACCCTTTCCCCAGCTTCTTAGCTCTTGTGAGGGAGTGTACATCTGTAATATGTTAGATGATGTGTACAGTCATACCTCCCTCTAGAGACTGGCATCAGCAAGGGTAAGATCACACATTTTACTGACAGCTTAGTTAAAGTGGAAGGGGGCGGGGGTTGTAGTTTTGCTGCTGAAGGTTCCAGATTCAGACCCCATTTGTGACCATGGGTTGGTGGGAGATGTGTGCACACAATTATATTAGATATATCTCCACTACTGTCTCAGCCCAGAGTATTTTTAAGTTGTCATCCTCCCCCATAAATAGTTCCGTAGCTTGTCTGCTTTCCCAAGTTTGCTTTTCCCAGTTTCAGAGTGAAATTCACACAATTCTTTTCAATTTCACTGCTGCCCACAGGGTTCTGAATAGCAGCAGCAGAGAAACTGATGAGAGTTTTGTTAATTTCCCTCTGGCGCTGTTTAGGAAAGCGATTAGTAGCAGCCCCTGGAGTGATCTGGCTGTAGGATCGGACACAGCTACATAGGTTCATGTTCAGAAGCTTCCCTTCACAGCTCTAAGGGGGTTAGGCACACTTTGTGTGTGTGTTTTTACATCTTAAATTCTGCAGAAATCCATGGGTTAGTGGGGGGAAGGGGCAGTAAGAGTGGAAACGAGGCTCAAAAATTCTGCCCTTCAGTTGAGTATAATCCCCCTCTTCTCCTCCCCTCCCCCCAGAGTAAGTGCCTGCTGCTGCCCTGGAGCTCTGTAGAGTTCTAGAGAACTGCTGGGAGTTAATTCATCCTCTTGCTGTGCTGCCATATGTGCCCCCTATAAACCCCCAGCTTGTTGATCCTTGTAGCTCCCTGCTGCTTCTATACCTCCTCTGCAGGGAAAGGCTCTACCTTTTTCTCTGTCCCGGCAGGCCTCAGGGATGGGTAACAAAATGGATGTGTGAGAGAGGCAGATATGCATCTTGAGAGGTTATGCCTCACAGGAGGTATTAGGAATGAAGAAGAAAATATTGGGGAGAGAGGCAACCTCTGTCAGATGTTCACTAAGCCCAGTACAAAATTACAGAGGGTGGGAGGGATCTAGATATAGTGCTAAGCATCCTTCCTCTTTCCACCCAGCTCCCAAGCTGTTAGGAAGATGGAGGGTGTTGGGTTTCTTACCAGAGCAGAGTCCCTGGCCCCTCTTGGATTGGGAGCGATAGGACTTCTGTTGGCCTGCTAGTCAGATGCCAAACTTTCTAACTGGTAGAGTTGGGTAGATTTTCAAGCCATTCCATTGTGTACTGTTTCCACTTGGTTTTATACCATCATTTTGTAATCTGTGCCGTGACATTTTCATCTTGTTGGCATTTATCCAATTTCTTAAGTAGCTCTATATTGAATGCCTTCCTGAAATCCAAATGCACAATATCTTTGTCCCCTTTAGCTATATAATCAAGAATTACATTGATGATATTCTAACATCTATTTTAATGAACCTGTGCTGCTTAGGCAGTATTCTTTTTGATATATTTGTATTTATACCATCATTGTGTTAATATATGTACCCAGAAATGTTGGAATATATCCCCAAATAATTTTCTTCTTTTTCTGTCTGTCTGTTAAGATAGATGATATGTTTTTCCCTTTTTTTAAAGTCATGAGGTAAAATTCTGGCCCACTGGAATTTATGCTGTTGGCTTTAATGAGGCCAGGTTTTTGCATATGGAGTATGTTTCTTTGCTTGTGACGTACTGAAGATTCTTGTTAGAGATTCTTCCTTCAGTTCTTCTAAAACTCTTGGGTGCTGTAGAGCCACTGCTCTGTTTCCAGTTTGTTCATCACTGTGGTTCCAAAATTATTGTTATAAAGCATGGAATGGCATTGGCCTTCGAATTAATTTTATCTAGAAAAAAATAATTCGTTTCCCTGCACTGAGCTAAAATGGATAAGGACTTAAATATGCACTTCTCTAGATGTACCAGATACTATGACAAATACTGCACACTGTTAAAGTGAGCTTTTTTATTTTGCAGACCATGACAATTGTTGCCTGTATTGACGTTTATATAGCAAATGTGTTCTGCAAGAAAAAGGTTCAGTGAAAATAGCTTAAAACCACATACTTGTTCTTCTATCTAGATCTAATCTCAAAAGAATTAATGCTGTTAGTCAAGATATACAAAGAAATATAAATTGTAATACTGTTTCCTTATCATCATAGTTTCTGTCTTTCAGTAAATCTCCTCTTGGTCAGGAAGGAATAGACCCCATTTTTGTCCTCTCCTGGATCTCTGACAACTTAACACTACTGAAGATGCTCAATCTGTTTTTCTTAAGGAGTGCACTGTGGTGTTAAAATTGTGTTATATTCTCGATGTATCATCTAGTGCAATGAAACTTGATTTAATCATTTTGGTTCACATCCTGGGTCATATCACCAGACTTTCAGTAAGACACACAATTAATCATTCACAGAGCCAGATGACTTCCTTCATTCACTGCATTCTTCTGTCTTTTAAACATCTTTGATTGCAGAGAGTAAGAGTAAAGTGATCAGTAAATGGCCCTTACCCTGACATGGGAATGCAAGATGTTTATCAGGTTTCCCAGCTTCCAAAACTAGATTTGAGAGGGCAAGGTAGGTAAGGTAATATCTTTTATTGGCCCCACTTCTGTTAGTGGAAGGGATAAACTTTCAAGCTACACACATTTTTTCAGGTCTGGGGAAAGAAATCAGAGTGTCTGAGTTAAACACAAGTTAGGGATAGATGGTTAAGCATAAGGGTAACATGTTGTAGGAGGTCACATGAGATGGAGTGTGCTGTAAGGGTTAGATGGTTATGCAAAAGGGGTTTGAAATAGGCCATTAAGGGTTAGCAGGCAGATATATTACAGATTGTTGTACTGAGCCATGAAACCAGTGTCCCTATTAAGTTCATGGTTTTTAGTGTCTATCAGCATTATGAATTTAAGTTCCCAGGCTTACCTTTTGAATGTGTTATGCAGGTTTTCTTTGAGGACGAGTATTGAAAGATCAGTTCTGGAGTGATCATTTTGTGAGGAAAAAAGTGTTCGCTTATGGGTGATATGGTATTTTTGTCTTTAATTTTTCTGTGTGAGCTCATTTGAGAGCGTAGTGATTGTCTGGTTTCACCCACATAATTGTTATTTTGGCATTCGATGCACTGTATAAGGAACATGACATGTTTTGATAGGCATGGGTAAGTTCTGCGAATCTTGAAAGATGTGAGGGTATTTATCATTGTACCAGTGAAAATATGTCTGCATGTTTTTCACCTGTTCTGGTAGTGTCTGTTGCCACTTGAAGTTGGTGTGTCTTGGTGTGTAGGCAGCTTGCTTCTGCTGATGAGCTTGGGGTGAGGCTAGGGGGTTGGTTGAAGGCTAGAAGAGGGGGTTCAAAATGATTTGAGGATGTGGTCCCCTACAAGCCTGCATTGTAATTGTTTGATACCCCATATGGGTTCCAGTGTGGGATGGTAGGTGACAACCAGGGGTGTGTGGCCAGTGGGTTCCCCCCCCTCTGTTTTGAAGCAGGATCTATTGGTGTTTTTTGGAGGCCCTTTCCACAATGTGATCTGCTGCTTTGTTGGAGTGTCCTTATTTAGTGAAGACCGTTATAAGTGTGTATCCTGGACACACTCTTTTTGGAACAAATTCTGTGGTATTTGAGTACAGGCACATCTGTATGCTGTCTCTCCCTGTAGATGCTGTCCACACAGCTCTCATTGGCCGCGTTTCCTGGCCAATAGGAGCTGCAGAGCCAGCACTCAGGGCAGAGCACAGAGCCGCTTGCTGTGCCTCCACCTAGGAGCAGCCAGGACATGTTGTCGCTTTCAGAGAGCTGCTTGAGGGGAGCGCCTCCTGGATCTGGCACACTGCACCCTCTCCCGCACCCTATTCCTCTGCCCCGAGCCCTCTCCCGCACCCAAACTCCCTCCCAGAGCATGTGCCCCACAGCCCCTCCCATGCCCTAACCCCCAGCCCTGAGCTTCCTCCCAGAGGCCTTGCCCCATACCCTCTCCTGTGCCCCAACCCCCAGCCTCGCACTCTCTCCCTTTTAGTTAATAAGCATTTTTCACTTACCGGCACCCCCCATTCCTCCAACATGCTGGATAAAAAAGCTTTTACTGTATTATCTGTAGTTAGTGAATTGAATTGATTGCGTCTGGTCACCATATCCTTCAAGATTTGAGAACTAGTATAGCTCATCCTTTCACTCCATTTTTATTCATAGATTGGAAGAAGAAAACAAGCTTTCCTGCTTTTTTAACTCCATGTCATTTCTCAACTTTGAATGAACTAGTCATTGAACTGAACTGTTTTTGAATAAACTGAAATGAAGAAAAGAGGCTACTGCTGTCAAAAACTTATTTAGCACTTTAACAAACTCTGGTTCCAGGTGCTTTTAGCCAGTGACTTCCTCCAAATCAGTGGTTTGACTTCCTTTGCATGTGTCTACACAGTAGAAGCTCTGCACGGGCGAGCCTATCGAAGCTAGCTTGGATCCAACTAGCACAGGTAACAATAGGGATGAAGACCACACAGCACAGGTCTTCCTGGCATGGACCCTGGGTGTGTACTCAGCCCACTGGCTAGCCCTGAAGTCCGTGCTGGGCTGTCTTTGCTGCTGTTGTTACCTGCACTAGCTGGATTCTGGCTAGTTTGAGTAGGCTAGCCCATGCACAGCTTTTCCTGTGTAGACACACCCCAGCAAACATGTGCTGCTTGAATGATATTTCTTTATTTAATTTTAATGATTTTAATAGATTGTAGCATGTTTAGGTCTTAATTTAGGTTGTCATAATTTCTAATCTCTTTAAATAGGTTTATTTTTAAAAGAAAAATGTGTTTAATTTAAATAAAAAACCCAGTGTAAATGTCTGATTTGTTTTTTTAAAAATCATTAATTTTATGCACCCTGTTGCTTCTTAATATAATCCTGTAGATAAGATTATTTAAAGCTTTGAACTGACTTTTTTCTTTCTAACAGTTCTAACAGAAGTGCACACTCACTTCTGCACACAATCCTATATGACCATAAATCACTATTGAACCTAGTATTTGCTGAAACAATATGTGTTTCTATTAGATTTTCAGCTTGGAAAAACTTTTCGTCAAGAAGTCCATGACTGAAAAGGCTGAATTTTGTATCTTTGTTCCAGTGAAATTCAGTAAATTTAGTTATTGCTGGGGGAGAAAGGGAATCGGAGATGCAGGTTTTAATCAGAAGCATCCAAACATGGTGTACTATTCTGAACATGAAACATAAAAGTATATTGGTGAATTATCATTTTTGCTGTAGGTTTTAACTTCCTCTTTGACCTTTGGGAAGTCTCAGGTTTTATGGTGCATGCAAACTAAGTATGATCTAATTCCATTAGTGACTTTATTTTCAAAGATGGGATTGCCTTTAATCTCTTTTGGTGAATGTACTGGGATGTGACGTGATTAAACTGAAGAATGCACATTCCCGTGTTTTCATTTCTTCCCCTTTTTGAAAGGTGCTAAAGGCATTCCGCTATTACTCAAGCTGCTGATTTGTCAAATGCTGTTGCAAAAAACAATTGATATTTGAGAGCAACTGAAGATAAACAATGTTTCTGATGTTTTTGAGTTAGCGCAATGCTCTTGTTAAAATTATATTTGAAGTAATTACTTTCTTATAACCCTCTTACTAGTCTTTCCTACATAGGCTGTTCTTTGTTGGGATTGTTGTAAAGAGCTGTTTGAATGAGATGCACCAAGAGCTTATTTAGTTGTGTGGAAAATGTGACTGTATTGAGATATTGTGTTTTAATTGGTTGCTTGAAGCAAACTGTTTCATTAGGGAATTGTCACACGGGGAAAGGAGGGGAGAGGAAAGAAATCATAGCAAACTTTAAATGTCAGTAGAATTCTGGGTACATGTTATCATAGCCCCTTAAAGTATTCCCTGCTCCTGTTTCCTTGTCTTTGCAAAACCTTAGTTGTGCATCATGCTAAAGTTTATTTCTTCCTACCTATAGCAAGAGATGAGGAAGAAATTGAAAATCTTTCAAACATCACTTCTGCTGTGCAGGTCACTTGCATAGCTAGCTGCCTGCGGTGGAGGAGGCTCTATCAGAAGCAACTGTTCTTTCTCCATAGACAAAATAGTGCTTCCCAAATTAGAAATGAACAACTGGTCATATGAGGTGTGGCCTTGCACATCAGACTTGTCCTGTGCTCTCTGCACTGGCGTCTCATAGAATATTGAGTCAAATTCAAGATTTCGATCCCTATCTTTGAAGTATTCAATATTACCTAAAGCACAAGGATGAAGTCCATCATTCACAATGGAATTTGTGAAAGCTCATCTGTTGTACTGGACTTAATTTTTAAATGTCTTCAGCTGTAGCACAGAGTCCCAACCTTAAACTCTAGGGCCCTAACCCAGTGGTGGGCTACCCATGGGCTGCACACAACCCGTCAGGGTCATCTGCTGGCGGGCTGCGAGACAGTGTTTACATTGAGCGTCCGCAGTCACGGCCACCCGCAGCTCCCAGTGGCCGAGGTTCACCATTCCCGGCCAATGGGAGCTACGGGAGGTGGCGGCCAGCATGTCCCTGTGGTCCGCGCCGCTTCCCACAGCTCCCATTGGCTGGGAACAGCAAACCACGGCCACTGGGAGCTGCAGGCAGCCGTGCCTGCGGACGGTCAATGTAAACACTGTCTCGTGGCCCATCAGGGTAATCCGCTGGCGGGCTGCATGCGGCCCGTGGACCGCAGGTTGCCCACCACTGCCCTAACCTCTCTTGTACTTGATAATCAGCTTTAAAGACTGGGATAATGGAACTTTCTCTGTGTATGCAATATTGTAATGTAGATTATGGTAGCTGACAAAGTATATGTAACACAGTCTAACTAGGGAAATAGACTAAGCCGATGGACCTGCTGTGTTAACAAAATAGCAAAGGAAAATTTCCTGTGTAGTCATGGATTTTCACACATGAAGACACACATCAAAAGATAGATAGCGGGAAGATTATAGTAAGATTAATGAGAGCACAAAGAGAACTGCCATAACCCCCAGGGTCTTGCAATCACCAAGGGTCTGAAATAAATATAAATTCCCAATCTGCAAATGTTGATACCCAACAGATATAGTTAATGTGGAGTATTTATTAAAAGCTCTTTGATGATGTTCTGGGCTTAAAAAGAATAGGAAGACATTATTATTCCAAGCTTTACTGAATTTCGAATTGACATATATGGAAGCTTTTAGCAGTAGTATACATTTAACTCCTGGTCAGTGAGAGACAGGATTTGCAGATCCTGCACAAATAAAAATCACATAAGCACTTAACAGCATCGGGAATTTTAGGTAGTCCATTTGCTTGAATTAAGACATGCAGTTAAGTGAACAATACACAGATCTTAAGGCTGATGCCTGAAACTTCATGTTAAAAGATAGATTTCTGAAGTAATGAACAAGAAACTACACTGATTGGGCACTCACTCTAGGAAGTTTGAAGTGTAGTCCTGGAAAGGAATATAAGTAGGGTTATGTACTTTCTTCTTGTGTGTTGTGGCAAGCACACCTGAAATGATTTATTTTAAAAAAAAAAAAAAACTGCTTATTTTTGTTTAATATTAAGAAATTCAGATTTTCTCTAGGTTTGAACTAGTGAAAAGACTACCAGGTATCAGTATTTGCAACAATTGAAAGGTAAAGTGATTTTACATATTAAATTGATACAAAAACATTTTTATAATTCTAACTTTACAATTCCATAAAGAATAGGTTTGGTGTACATACAAGTTCCTATATATAACCTGGCCTTCAGAAATCTGTATTCTGTTTTTGTAAACACTGATTTATTTTTTAACTTCAGTAAATAACATTTGAAAAGGATATCTTTGTTAAAGGTGTGAGACCTGATTATATAAATCTTCTGAGAAATCTAGTATGTTCTCCAGCAAAACCAGGGAAGATCAGAATTGACATTCCTGATGTGTAGTGAGGAATTGAAAGCAGTTTGCTTAGGGATTGTCCACATGGAGACCCAGTGAGGGGGCAAGCCGGAGTGTAAATTTACAACTCACTAGCCTTCTGCACCCTAATGTGGATCAAAGTGCACAATATCAGGGTCTGCACAGACTTTTAGCATGCAGCATGCCAGTGTGCTCTAGATTTACACCAATGCTTGCTGAGCCGTTAGAAACCTCATAAAGCAGCAAAACCAGACACAAGTCCAGTTAAAAGAAATTCCTTTTCAGAAGGGTGTGTGAGAATGATTGCGGGAGCAGGGGGGAAAGAACTCTTGTACACATTTGTACTGTAGGTGCTGAATCCTCCAAACTAGAGCTTTTCAAAAGTTTGAAATTACAAAAAGATGAAAAACTTAATCATGTGTCTTCCCCAGTTTCTGGTTGAAATGTCTCCAATTTTGAAGAAATTTTTAAATTTAAAAACGAGGGAACATTGCAAAATTTTCTTCCTGTGTTTCAACTTGATCTGCTCCAAATAACCCACATAAATCTAATTTCAGTATTTTGGTAAAACTTTTCTGCAAATTTATTATTCAAGGGCTGAAATTAGCTATATAACTTTTTGGTGCATAGTCAGCACCTGCTAATACTTCAGTTTTTTAGTCTGCTACTGTTGAATATTCTTGATATCAAGACTAGTCTCCCTGGAGTCTTTAATTGTTTAAAGCTAAAAAAAATCCACATTTTTAATAAAAGTTTGAATCCTTGAGATATTGGGTTAGTCAGTCACAACAATTGATAAGACAACCATCATTCAGAGCCTCTGAATGTTCAGAACAAAGATTTTCTTTCACTGATTGAAATGATAATACTACTTACAATAGACCATCTCCAAACTGGGCTTGATGGCAATATTTGATATTTTTAAAAATTAGAGATTAGACTCAAAATTACAGAGAAGGTTGCTGTGATGGGTCTTGGGCTATATCTGTAGAGAAATGCTAGACCTACAAATAGTCTTTTCAGAATACTTTTTGCTGGCTCATTAGTGTGAGAGCTACTGTAGAGAAACATAGTAGATCGAAGCCCTATGACCAAAAAATTAACTGAGCATAAAATGTCCTCTTTTGAATGTATACTTTCTAAAGCATTAATGTTATGGCCTATGTGATCTAGATTTGTGAATATAAATGAAGTGTGGATGTTGGCAGACTTCTAAAGACTTATACAAATAGCTACAACTTATCAGTGGATGGCAGGAGAGAATGGTAAATTCACTGAATGTGTCTGTGGAATATTAAAGGCTCACTTCTGAACATCTGAGGGAAAATGGTTGAGAAGCAAAGTCTTTCGGTTTAAAGCCAGAAGGGACCACCAGATCATCCAGTCTGACCTCCTGTATACCACAGACCATCTCATCACCCAGTCACTTTGCAATCTAAAACAGAATTTTAAAGAGGAGGGTATAAATATTGTCACTTAACATTGTTAACCAATGTAAGAGGGATAGAGATTGGGAAGGATTGTATTATATTGTTGTTATATTATTCCCAAAAGCCTAATCAGACTACGAAGATGGAAGATGCTCTTAAAATGTTTGCGTGAATCTATGTCAATATCCATATACCTTACTAAGTGAGAGCTAACTTGGAGTCATTAATTTTTATGATCTGTAATGTTGGGTTTGGTGGTATTATTTAGAAAATCCTAAAGAAATTACATTTACAAAAAACTATCTCTGCAGAATGTTACGGTTGAACAAGCACTCAAAAGTTAGGAAATGTCAGAATTCAGATTGCCTGTGCCGCTTTAATTTGCCCCCCTTGTCTTTGAACGTTGATAGTCTTTAATTACATGATCACATACTATTTTTTTTCATTAGTATTCCCTTTGTTAGGTATACTACTCCTCACTACAATAACAAGAGACTATTTGACATACTTCATCTCATCTAATGTATGAATCCAAAGAATCTCTATTTGCAACCGTTAGAGTTCTAACCTGTAATGCATTTTCTGCACTTTCCCGCATATTGCCTTTTTATCAAATGAGAGTGGTGGGGGAACGACTCTTGGCTCCTTCCCATACATCTCGGCTCCTACATGAGGCTACATTTTGTCAGCACCGCTAATGTGAGCAGAATAAATTTTGTTCTCCTGTTCCCAGTGCAACTTGAAAGTTGCTTTGTGTAATAGTATTCATGGCTGCACTCTATTATTGGGGACATTGGGAGAGCAGACACTGGAATGCAAGGATAGCAGAAGGAGACCCAGTACCAATTCTTGGAATGTAGTGTCAGTGTTAACTTTAAATCCATTATGGCTATGATTTAAGAGAGCTGCAGACCCTGCCTGACTCACTTCTTAACCTTGCCATGGTACCTGAATTTCAATTTCCTGATCATACTAAACCAAGGACATAATTCAGGTACTGTACTGTGGTAAATGGTGAAATTCAGGTTCTGTACAACTAGAAAGTTACAGCTGTGAAGAGGAGTGCAGTATTTCTGCAGCCATTCAACTCTTCTCAGATCTGGTGTGGGGGAAGGAGGTTGGGTGTAAATTGGTAGCATAACCCAGAGGAAACTGTTCTCTTCTGGACTTCCTGGCCTGCTTTCAAAATGATGGCAGTCTCTGCGATCCTGCAATAAATCCAGGAATATTCCCCATTTGAAGGCACATAGAAGAGTGCTTACATTGCATAATAACCTGGATCAGAGGATCTCAGACTTCTTCATAGTGTGCATCACATTTTAAAACACAGATTGTCTTGGGGATACTTTCCATATGTGGTGTTTCAATACCACCATCTCTTATGTTCAGGTGAGTTACATCCCTGAGGCAACTAGAGCAATTGCTTGCATAGAAAAGTAATAAGAAATGAATTCATGTAATTTTCAGCAGATTTTCAATGTAATTCAGCAGATGGAAACAAGGAAGAGGAGCCAAAACCATTTGATCAGTCAGTTCTCTTAAGGACCACCAGTGAAAACTTGTTTGTAGATCACATTTTGGAAAAATGTAAGCTAGAATTGACTCTGAGTCAAAAAATGAAACTCCACCTTCATTGCAGAAGAGGGCATGAATAATACCTTTACATTGGTCATGAATATAAACTTGGGGAGGTTTCATGAGAGCATTTTTAGGAGTTTGTCACAGTCCTGGTTGTGCTCCCCGTTTTGGATGCTCACCAGGCATCTGTGTTTGGACCCACACACTGGATCTATGGGTTTCTAAGCTCCATGGGATCTGGGCAAGCTCCAGCAACAGTCTCTGGCCTCTTGGTCACACATCCTGGGTCCAGACTCTTTTTCTGTTACCTCTTTTAGAGAATGGAACCCTGTGGTCCAGATGCCCCAGTGTTGACCCCCTAAGACATCCCAGTTGCTCGAGCACCTCCTGCCCAGAGCTCCACTCTTGTTGGGTACTCTGGTTTATAGTTTAACTCTTCAGGGACACATGACAGCTGAAGCAAGTAACAGACAGAAATTTTGTAGAGGAATTTCTAAACCAAACACACTTACCTCATAGACAAAGTACAGGAAATACATAGACCTAGGCAAAATAATAAACACCAGCACACAATTCCCTCCCTCAGAGTTACCACCAGCTTGAGTGTGTTTGGGTTCCCCTCTCCCGGATCCTATTTCCCCAGCTCAGTGTCTTGTCTTCCTGGTTTGATAATACAACAATTTAATAAAATCTACCCAAATTCAAATTTTACAAAGAGAAATTCCCCAAACTGTCACAGAGGCATTTAGAGATTGCAGCCTTAATGGTTTTGCCCTGTTCCCACCCCAGATGTGAAATGTGTTGTAACTAAGTTTGAGTTACAATAAGCAGTATTTTATTAGAAAAGAAACTAGCATTTCGATGTCATATTTTAATACCTAAAGAAGAGTATTAAATATTACATTGTACATCCCTAACTTCCCTTTCCTACCCATACATCAAACAAATTCCCTAATGATGTGCTTTGAGAGCGGAAGAAAAAGCCATATTACTTTACCAGCTCCTCTCTTAGGCATGCTACAAGGCCCAGTTTGCTCTTGCTGGCTCTGACTTAGCTTATTTATAAATAAGCTAATAGACATTAATTGCTATCAAGGATGTATGTTGTGTGTGTTTGTCTCTTACGTTTTATCTGACAAAATGTCAAGATAAGGGAATGATTTAAATGCCACCATTTTTTTTGTCTTATGTGGCACGGATGGCTTAGGATGTTAAGGGGACACATCTTGATCTATTAAACCAGAATAAGGCACAAGAGACACAATCCCAGTGAGTCCCCGTGATGGAATTTCAAAAGAAGTAAAGGACAAGATGAGCACACAAAGTGAACCACCCCCACTCGCCAAATTAAGATTATACATGTAGTGCTTCTGGGTAGGCAGGACTTGACTATATAGAGCTCTCAACCTAGCACTTCTTTGGAGCACTGAATCCACTTATTGTTTTAAAAGAAAATGTATAATGTTAATGTTCACATTCAACCTGGGTCAATTAAACAGTCTCCAGCTGCCCCCCCCCCCCCCCCCCCGTCAATTTCTCCTTTTCTTTCTCTCTCTCTCTTTCCCTTTACTATGTGAAAGTTCCACTCAGAGGGAAGACAGAATAACTATGTGGGGAGAACTGTGAAACTGACTGCACAAAGTGCAGTGAAAAGTACTAAGTAAACAAGCTGAAAGAATGATTAAGGCAAAAATATTTTTCTTTCTATTCTAATAACCTTTGGTGGCGCTTATAACAGTTAGTGAAACTTTTTCAGAGAGGAGTGTGAATATTTTTTAAGATGACCGTGTGCCCTTACAGTCTCTGATAGGATGGAAAATACTAGAAATGTTGTATTCCCTTTTATATATATATATATTACTGTTCAGCTAAAAGATATGCTATTGTAGCAATATCTGGGTAATTACACCAGAAATCACACATTTTACAGACCAATCCCAAGAACTTGATATATACATTTTAAATGAAAGTTACTATAACTTCAGTAAATAAGTAGCAGAGCACTGATTTGAATATCTTCTGCAGATGTACTTTAGGTATCTTTGTCCCTCATGTTGTTTAACTTTTCATAGGTAAAAATAACAAAGCTAATCAGTATATTCAGTAGGGATATCTCTTTTGTTGTAAATTTACTAGATCTTATTCTATTTCTTCAATTTAGTATTAAGCCATGTTTGATGCACGCTGTAGTGCATTTTGAATTACTTGGAGCACAATCACCATTTCAAAGTTTAAGCATATGATACTATATTACTGCTTTATATTTTTGAAGCTAAACCCTGAAGTGAGTTTCATAAAAAATGAAGTCACAGCTGTATTGTCTCTTGGGGTATGCAAAAACCTGAATCTAGATTCTTAGATTAGCAAATTACCCTTTGGCTAGTTCCGTAGTAAACTCAAGAATGCATAAATTAGATTATTAAAAAATGAGTTCCCAGGCCTGTTAGTTTGTGACAGCTCACACAAGGCCCTGAGAGAACACTGACATAAAGTAGGTCATTTCATAAAGTGATGAAACTTGGAATAGCTGAATAGAGAAAACAAGTAATGGTTTTAAAGGCATTTCCATAGAATGTATCCTACCATTTAGAAATGTAATACTGTGATCTACTTAATAAACATAAATGTAGCTCATTCATATACACGTCTGACCCAGTCTGTCAGAAAGATGCAATTAGAGATTTTGTAGCTGAAACTTGTGAAACTGACTCAGTGGCTGATACCATCATTTTAAATATGAAATGTAGTTTATTAATATCTAGGAGCTCTCAAACACACTGTCATTAGTCATGAAAACCAGACTATAATCCCACATGGCTTGAGTGTTTCCGCAGAATTAATTCTCAGACTGTTTGCTAGCTTTGTGCATCTAAAAAGCTTGTTAGGCATAAATTGCTGGGGGAAGATACACAAAGGGGGGATAAAAAAATAATGAAGCCTGGCATACTCTTACAATCTGTATCAAAAGATTGTGACATTTCATCTTCATCATTATGAAGCCAACCATACATGAGGGTCAAGTGTTTTAATTGCTGTAAAGAGGCTCTTAAAAAGAAGCATACAGGCCTCCTAAGGCTACCCAAGAAGTACAGCAGCTGCCACAGCACAAGCAGCTGAAATCTCTATTACAGTCTACTGGCCCTGCCAGGAGTACTGTACCAAAGGCAGCTTTTTAAAGCATCCTCCGTGGTACATGTTGGTTCTACCACAGAGGTAGAACAGGTTGTGATCATAGAATCATAGAATATCAGGGTTGGAAGGGACCTCAGGAGGTCATCTAGTCCAGTGGTTCTCAAACTAGGGCCGCTGCTTGTTCAGGGAAAGCCCCTGGCAGGCTGGGCCAGTTTGTTCATCTGCCGCGTCCGCAGGTTCAGCCGATGCGGCTCCCACTGGCCGCGATTCGCCGCTCCAGGCCAATGGGGGCTGCAGGAAGGGTGGTCAAAGCAGGACCAATCCCCAACTAAATCATCCCATGTGATAGAGGGCAGCAAAAGATTTCAATGACTGTGTTAGGTGAGAGTGGTTGCTAGTTGGGAAGGACAAGATACTTCCTCCTGTGCGTAAAACAAAAGATCCCTTAAAAGCACTGCTGCTTGTTGCCCTATGAGTAAGGCTATGATTTTGTCATGGATATTTTTAGTAAAAGTCATGGACAGGTCACGGGCAATGAACAAAAATTCACCGAAGCCATGACCTGTCCCTGACTTTTACTAAAAACATCCCTGACCAAGTGGGGAGGGAGGAGGGTCCAGCACCCTGCCCAGCTGCAGGCAGTTGCAGGGAGCTGTGGCCCCTCGCTCCTGCCCAGTGGCTGGGAGATGTGGGTGGGCGTCTGCCCAGTGGCTGGGATCTGTGAGAGGAATCCCCCCCGCCGCCTGAGGAGGCTGGGGAGCTGTGGGAGTTCCCCCACTGCCGCGGCGGCTGGGCCTGCTGTGGGGCCCCAATGTCACGGAGGTTGCAGAAAGTCATGAAATCCGTGACCTCCGTGACGTACTCATACCCTTACCTATGATACCAAGGGAAACCCCTACTTGCTTCGGAAGAGAGATGTAATTTACTAGCTTTGAGAGAATTAAATATGCTGTTTTTAAATTATAGTTTAAAATGTACCTCCATCTCATTGCTTTAGTCTTTCATCGTGTTCCTGTGATACACAGGATCAATGCAGCAGTTCAGTAAATGCCTGTGCAAGCAGGCTAAAGGGTTCTAAGGATTTGCCAGGAAAGAAGATGAGTACAAACTGTTGCTTTTATCCATACCTGATTATTAGGGTGGATCTCTTGATGGGTTAAGTATTTATTGAAACAGATCCTTGCCTGTAAGGTTTGGAATATGTTTCTGTTGAGGAAGTTGCTGCATCTATGTACAGAGGAAGATAAGAGCTGCTGAATTTGAACAAACATATTGCGTGTAGGCAGGTTTACAGGAGGCGATGCATACAGTCATGTTTAGATTGCGGTCTTGGCATAGGAGAAGTTGAGTGTCCGCTGTAATTGCACTGCATAGACTCAGAGGCCTGGTGTCTGTGCCTCTCTTAAGAAGTAAAATAAATTTGACATGAGGAAGCTGACATTTTGGTTTTTTGTTATTGGTAATTTTTTTGAATGTTTTGGTTGCTACCTTCAGCGTCTTGTTCTTTCGGTGCCAGATCTCCTCCGCATTGCCAATGAACAGCAGAGAATGTAGCGAAGTATTTGGTTTGGAAACTGTTTCTGAAGTTGCTCTGGTGCCTACATTATCCATGTTCCCCATCACCTTCCCTGTCCAGCTGGCATATATTTTGCAGAGAACACACACAGAATGACATGAACCATTGGGATTCTGCTAAGTCACATAGACGTTTTACATGGGTTGTTTCTATTTTGGGGAGGATGTGGAGGGTAACTAATGAAGAGTAGGACTAACATGGAACTACAATGGTGCTGTAAGGAAGAGGGAGATTAAGGAGGAACTGATATTGTTGAAACAAACAAAGGGTGATTTTCTATTTGACTTTGAAATGGAGAATGTTGCCTGTTTTTTGATCCTCTCACAAGGTGGTGGTATTCTGCAGAGTTGGTGTCAATACCTACTTCCTTACCAGTCGATTAGATTAATCTCTTGTTGAATCTTTTCACTGGCACTGCAGAATTGTGGGATTTAGGGATTACACAGTGTGAGATTTAACAGCATAAGAAGAAAGGTGAGACACAGCGTTGTGTGATGTCAATTAGTGCTGTTACTGTTTGGAAAGCAGTTGGTATTACACAAACAGATGTTTCTGGGTTTATTTTTAAGGGCGGGGGAGTTAAAATGGTTTTTGTTCAGATAGGAGGAGGAGGAGGTAAATCATCTCTTCATATGCAGGTCAGTACTAGCCTGCTGTCTTTTCAGGGGCCAATAGAAAATGACATTGAAGAATTGAATTTTGAGGGTAATAGGAATGGCAAATCAGGTGTAGAGAATACAACTGTAGAATCAGTAAATATCTCTACTAACTTTGCTTACACACCCCTATGTACAGAAGCAAATGAAGGTGTGTAAGCAAGAAAGAGAAGGTTGAGGAGAAGGGTGTTGACTTTGGATAGGTACAATATAGAACAGTTGAACTGGAATAGATTTGACAGAAAATCAAATGCTGTAATGTTGACTCATGTAGAAGTGTAGTGAACTGGGAAAGTGAGACCTCTCTCTCCATTTGCCTGACAGAGTGCACTGCGTAGGAGAGAGAAAGCAGTATGTTTTCTGGAACACTTGCAAAAACAACCCCGCCGCCCCAACACATAAAATTGGATTCTTTGCAAAAATATAAAACCATAGTGCTAGCAGTACTGAGTTGAGGAGCAATCCCTTTTGACGCTCCATTGAGGAGAATTAAATACCCATTCATACTTTTTACTGCAGACAAGTGAACAAAAAAGAGCAGCATGCTCCCTATATATCTCTTTGGTGAGGGGTAAAAGGCTACAGAGGATATGTTTGGTTGTTTTGCTT
Organism: Terrapene triunguis; assembly: GCF_002925995.2. NCBI lineage: Eukaryota > Metazoa > Chordata > Testudines > Emydidae > Terrapene > Terrapene triunguis. Next base: position 1,835,422 of record NW_020664383.1, read on the forward strand.
CTTTCATTTCTTATCTCTCTCTTATGCAGATGTTGCTTTTGTAAAACACTGAAAATGCTCTTCATAGATTTTTAGGGCTAGAAGGGACCATTATGATCATCAAGTCTGACCTTCTGTATAATATAGGCTCCTTTCTTTGAGCATCACGTTGTTCATTCTGTCTTACTGAATACCTTTTAAAAAATACATGTATAGCCTCTGTTCTTTTTCTGTTTACAAATTTAGTCCTGGTAGACTTCCAGATGCCCACTAGCCCAGTATCCAAGTTTTCTTCAGGCTAGGCAAGACAGCCCCGTGATCCTAAAAGAGATGTTGTGCTGCTGTTTTTCTCTGCCTTCCCACAGATGATGATTAATGCTATTGGATTATTTTTATTAAGGTAGGACTCTAGAGCCCTGATAAAGATCAGATTCCCATTGTGCTAGGTGCAGTCCAAGAACATAGGGAAGATGTAAACCTGAAGAATTAAAACAAAACAAAACAATGCAACGAGTGTACCGAACACTAGGAGAGTTGAAGGGAAGGAGAATGAGGAAAATGGTAGTAATATCCCATGGTTACACAGATAGATGAACAGCATGCCCAATTTAACTCCTCTGAATCATGTGAACATATATATTTTTTCCCTTTCATAAATAATATCCACTTTCTCCAGCTGTCATTCGACCTAGCTGTGAGTAGGGGGCCAATTTCTTGTAGGCATCATGGTAGAAGCGGATGGGTAGTGACCTTATGGAGTACATACCCCGTTCAGCAATGTCCCTTTGAATGTTTACAGTAGGTTCAGTGTTAGATGAACCCCGTGGTCACTTATCTATAAATGAAGCCATGTATGTATTTTACAAGAAGAAAGTTTAAAACATGTAGCAGACCAATAGAGAAACACTGCATTTAGACATTAAGAACACATACTTCATGAGTCTGAACTGAGACTTAAATCTTGCTGCGAGGATGTAAAATTCTTACCCCTCGAGACTCTCTCTAATATGTGAAAAGGAGCTGTAAAAGAGGACAACATTGGTTGAAATATTTTGATCTCCCGACACCACATGATGGCTTGAATTCACATACAATTGATCATGTTGCAAGTGTCTAGGCATGTCTTAGTAACAACACTGAAAACAGGCTGTTTGGCTGAGCCAGTGAAATCTGTGGTTAGGACCAGATGCCACAAGCATTGCAGCTGTGCTAGTTGTTCCTCTGGGACTTCTATTGCCATCCTTCAATGCCCAAGAGTCCCTGCTCCCAGCCACAGTGGTGCTTCAGGAATCCCAGAACAGTGACCATTCTTGCAAGAGGTAATGTCTGTGGGAACATCAAAACAGCTGTCAGAAGCTGTCACTGCTGGGTAACCATGCTAAACTATTTCAGGGAAAAGGGATGCAATATCCCTGCAAAGGTTTCCTCAGTGTTACTGTACCTCAAAGGTCCAGCTACTCCAGGAGTTCTCAAACTGGGGGTCGGGACCCCTCAGGGGGTCGCGAGGTTATTACATGCGGGGTCGCGAGCTATCAGCCTCCACCCCAACCCCCACTTTGCCTCCAGCATTTATAATGGTATTAAATATATTAAAAAGTGTTTTTAATGTATAAGGGGGGTCGCACTCAGAGGCTTGCTGTGTGAAAGGGGTCACCAGTAGAAAAGTCTGAGAACCCCTGAGCTACTCAGTCTGGAAGAAAAATTACTTATTTTCCTTCTTTGTGTTGTTGAGTCATCAACTTGCTAAACTTTCTCTGCCTTCTGGCAACCTTGATAAAAGAACTTTTTGAACTCTTACCATCTAGTTGAAGGAACAAAAACTTTCCATCAACTTCTAATGTGGCATAGGGGAAACCTGTGATTGAAGATATTTTCCATTTTCAGAACATAGTTTAATTATCTTTTTCAGAAATCCTCACTCTAAATCTTTAAGAACACTATTTTCCATAATCAATTATACAACAGCCACTTTCCTGAAGATTGAATATTGAATGTACGAATTCCTTTGAAATGTGCTCCTAAAATGTTGTCTGCCAGATATTTCATTTAGATGATCAAAAGACTTTCCTGACTCTGTTTGAAGCTTGAAGATATATTTTTACCTATTGTATGTCCATTAAAGTTTTCACAGCTCTTTTAAAATCAGTTCTCTTAAGACTTCCGTGAATATTTTTGGGGGGGATTAATGCAACCTAGGCATTTTAATAAATGGCATATTAAAAAGTATGAAACAGTCAAGCTGGAAGAAATTTTTTAACTTATCCACAGGGAACAAAGATTTCAAATGTGGCTACCTGGCAACAAAATTTAGTTGTCTCAGTTTTAGGGCCGTGTCTTATTTGGTCAAACAAATTAATATCTTGTTGCGTGATGTGATGTGTCTGCCCTTCACTTGGTTTTGTGTGTTTGGTTTTGTCCTTGTTTTAATGTAAATAAAGATGCCACTCCCACCACCAGCACCTGGAGCCTGAGTGAGATCTGAGACATAAAAATACTAGGAAAAAATCAGATTTGAGATCCTGAATTGATCATGCAAAATAGCACCAGTCCTGTACTAGTGCTACCGCCTGCTGTTGATGGGTGTGTATTGTGACTGTCCATGTTTTGTTCCGCTTCAAGTCTGTAGAGAATAGAGAATTATTATAATTTGTAATACAGTTGATTTTAGCAAACCCAAACAGAATCAGATCCCATTTTGCCAGGCCCTGTCCTGAAGAATTTGATACAATTTAAAACCAGACCTAGCAAGTGGGGTGCACCAGACTTTTGGAAGGAACATGGGAGGATGGATGAGGGGAAGCAGTAAGAAGGACATACATTTACTCATGACTGTCATTTTGAGTTGGGTAGACCCAATCTCTCACTTTGCTGCTCAGCATAGACTTCTGATTAGGGCACAACAGACAGCCCATTCAAACTGAGATGGGAAATACTTAGGGGTTTTCCCCCTCAAGTATTTCAGCCTGAATTGAGAGTTGATTAGGTGTGTTAATTTTGTGTATTAATTTTAAACAGCTCAAATTTTCCGATTGCCAAATGTTCAAGTGCCAAATGGTGAAGGTGCAGGCTAGTTCCTAATTATATTTCTAAACCAGTTCATCTAGTCTGTGGTACCTCCTTGAAACACCTGTCTTCTGCAGTCCAAGGTAAAGGTTATCCAGGCGTTACAGCAGTACCATGACTATACCTTTATTCTTCTAGCTATGAGCTTTAGTCCCATTTAACTATCTGTACATTTCTTATCAGCAAAATAGCTCTTAACTATTCCATCCTGGTAAAACGCCTTATTATTATTATTATTATTATTTTTTTTTAAAGTATCAGGACCTTCATTCTGGATGTACAGAAAAACATACGTCATTCTTCAAACCAAGAGAGAGAAAAATGATTAGACATAAAGTATTTTTATTCAAAGTACAGATACGCTTACAGTGCATATTCTCAATCTCAGGTGAACTAAGCAGTATTATTTAGGGCTGTCAAGCGATTAAAAAAATTAATCACAAGTAATCACACTGTTAATAATGTAATACCATTTATTTAAATATTTTTGGATGTTTTCTACATTTTCAAATATATTAATTTCAATTACAGCACAGAATACAAATTGTACAGTGCTCACTTTCTATTTATTTTTTAATATAAATATTTGCACTGTAAAAAAACAAAAGAAATAGTATATTTCAAGTCACCTAATACAAGTACTCTAGTGCAGTCTCTTTATCATGAAAGTTGAACTTACAAATGTCGAATTAGGTACCAAAAAATAGCTACATTAAAAAATAAAACAATGTAAAACTTTAGAACCTACAGGTCCACTCAATCCTACCTCAGCCAGTCGCTCAGACAAACAAGTTTGGTTACATTTGTAGGAGATAATAGTGCCCGCTTCTTGTTTACAATATTACCTGAAAGTGAGAACAGGCATTCACATGGCACTGTTGTAACCGGCATCTCAAGATATTTGCGTGCCAGATGTGCTGAAGATTCATATGTCCCTTCATGCTTCAACCACCATTTCAGAGGATATGCATCCATGCTGATGATGGGTTCTGCTCGATAACGATCCAAAGCAGAGCGGACTGATGCATGTTCATTTTCATCATGTAAGTCAGATGCCACCAGCAGAAAGTTGATCTTTTTTTTTGGGGTTTTTTTTGGTGGTTGAGGTTCTCTAGTTTCCGCATTGGAATGTTGCTCTTTTAAGACTTCTGAAAGCATACTGCACACCTCATCCCTCTGATTTTGGACGGCACTTCAGATTCTTAAACCTTGAATCGAGTGCTATAGCTATTTTTAGAAATCTCACATTGGTACTTCTTTGCGTTTTGTCAAATCTGCAGTGACAGTGTTCGTAAATCAAACAACATGTGCTGGGTCATCATCCAAGACTTCTATAACATGAAATATATGGCAGAATGCAGGTAAAACAGAGCAGGGGACGTACAATTCTCCCTCAAAGAGTTCAATCACGAATTCAATTAACATGCTATTTTTTTGACGAACGTCATCAGCATGGAAGCATGTCCTCCAGAATGGTGGTTGAAGCATGAAGGGGCATATGAATGTTTAGCATATCTGGCACGTAAATACCTTGCCAGCTACAAAAGTGCCATGTGAATGCCAGTTTTCACTTTCAGGTGACATTGTAAATAAGAAGCAGGCAGCAATATCTCCCGTAAACATAAACAAACTTGTTTGTCTTAGCGATTGGCTGAACAAGAAGTAGGACTGAGTGGACTTGTAGGCTCTGAAGTTTTACATCGTTTTGTTTTAGAGTGCAGTTATGTAACAACAAAAAAATCTACATATTTAATAAATTTCAATTGCTATTCTATTGTTTAGCAGTGCGATTAGTCACGATTAATTTTTTTAATCGCAGTTAATTTTTTTGAGTTAATCGCGTGAGTTAACTGCGATTAATTGACAGTCCTAGTATTAATGTATAGCTTGATTCACTAGTACAGAATAGTTTTAATTTAAATGCGTACAGACAAATACCAGTCAAAAATTTTCATGGAATAGTTGAGTTGAACATATAAATATTGTAAACCTCTTGGGAAGACAACAAACATCGTGATATAAGAAGTGATATAATGAACAAGCAGAGGCTGCTGTATTACAAACATACAGGGCTGAGCTATTTGAAGAAGGAAATACTGTGCTTTATTTTGGAATAGACAATAGATATCAGAAATAACTACCTGTCCAATATAATTTTTTTACAGCCTTTTGCTTGAACCTATATACAGAGCACAATGAATTATATCAGTACATGTGATTAGTAGTGAGGAATCCTTCTAGCAATCTCTAATAGATTTTAGTGTGATTGTAATTAGGACATGTCTTCTTTGTAGATGTAGTTCTGTTAGGTTCATAGATTTTAAGGCCAGCAGGGACCATTGTGATCATTTAATCTGACCTCTTGCACCGCACAGGCCATGGGAATTCCCTGAATTAATTCCTGGTTGTGGTCCAATAGCTGTAGTTGAACTAGAGCTTATCTCTTAGAAAAACATGCAATCTGATTTAGAAATTTCCACTGTTGGAGTATCCACCACAATCCTTGCAAAATTTTTCCAGTGGTTAATTACCCTCACTGTCAAAAATTTGCACCTGACAATAGAACTTCAGAGTTATGAACATCTCGGGAATGGAGGTTGTTCACAACTCTGAACAAACATTATGATTGTTCTTTCAAAAGTTTACAATTGAACATTGAGTTAATACTGCTTCGTAACTTTACTATGCAGAAGAAGAATGCTGCTTTCCCTTTATTTTTTTTAGTAGTTTACATTTAACACAGTACTATACTGTATTTGTATTTATATATTTATTTTTGGCTCTGCTGCTGCCTGATTGTGTACTTCTGGTTCCAAATGAGGTGTGCCAGTTAACTGGTCAGTTCATAACTCTGATGTTCATAACTCTGAGGTTCTACTGTATCGCCAATCTGAATTTGCCTAGGGTTTGTCTTTACTATGGGCTAAATTGGTGCTGCTGTGATCGATGCAGTGGGCATCAATTTAGCTGGTCTAATGAAGACGCGGTAAGTCAATGGGAGAACTCTCTCCTGTCAAGTTCAGTAATCCACCTCAACGAGAGGTGGAAGCTATGTCGACGGGAGAGCATCTCCCGTTGACATAGCACAGTGTAGACATTGCTGTAAGTCAATGTAAGTTACATCGACTGAAGTTAAGTAACTTAAGTAACTTAACTAGCATAACTGAAATTGACTTATAGGGTTAGTATCGATAAGGCCTTAGTTTTGACTTTCAACCACTAGATCTTGGTACACTTTTTTCTCTGGTAGATTGAAGAGTCTGCTATCAAATTTCTGTTCCCCATCTAAGTACTAACAGACTGCAATCACATCACACCTTAATCTTCTCTTGGATACACTAAATAGATTGAGCTCGTGGAGGCATAGTTTGTAATCATTCTCATAGCTTTTTTCTGAACCCTCTTCAAGTTATCAATATCTTTCTTGAATTGTGGATATCAGAACTGAACTCAGTATTCCAGTAGTAGTATTTCCAGTGCCAAATACAGAGTTATTATAACCTCTCTACTCCTGCTCAATATGTCCCTATTTAAACATCCAAGGATCGCATTAGCCCTTTTGAACCAAAGCGTTAACTTAGGTGTGTTCATGTTCAGCTACTTATCCACTATGACCCTTCCAGTCTCTTCCAGAGTCACTGCTTTCCAGAGTAGAGTCCTCCATCCTGTAGGTGTGGCCTGATTCTTTGTTCCTAGATGTAGAACTTTATATTAAACTGCATTGAAATGCATATTGTTTGCTTGCACCCAGTTTACCAAGTGATCCAGATTGTTCTGTATCCATGACCTGTCCTTTTAATTATTTAGCCACCTTATGTCATCTGCAAAATTTATCAGTGATTTTGTTTTCTTCCACATTATTGATTTTAAAAAATGAATATATAGTGTGCTATGAAGTGCCACAAATTTGATTAGAATACTGTAGCACAGATAAGTGAACAAGAGGTAGGGGCTTATAATAATCCTGTAAGTAATGCAGATTTCTGGTTTTTAAAAAAAATTGTTTTCAGAAAACATTTTTTCCCCTGCAAATCAAATATTTTTTTATCAAAAATATAATACTACTACTGGAAATACTACTACTGGAATACTGAGTTCAGTTCTGATATCCACAATTCAAGAAAGATATTGATAACTTGAGGGTTCAGAAAAAAGCTATATTTGGTTCATGAAAACCAAAAATTTTCCAGTTTCAGTTTTTTTTTAAAAAAAAAAGGGGGGGGGGCAGTTTTTCATGGGGAAATTTAGGAGAAAAAAATTCCTTTTAAATAAAAGTGTTTGCTTATAAATTTTCCCCCTGAATAGTTCTGCTGAAACCGCTGAGGATTACTTGTGTGGCGTGTGCAAGATTTGTTCCTGTGTACAAAAGAGACATGCATTTATTTGTTTTACTCTGGCCCCAATTGTTTGACATCTATGCAATTACTCTCAGCAATAATGTTAAACACAAGCATAGATGTCAAACAATTGGGGCCTATATGACCAAATGTCACCAGGCTTATATTATTTACAGCTAAATTTAACTGGATACAAATTGCATTAAATAGAATGAAGTTTAAAAAATAAATATCAAAGATTAAAGAAAACTTACACATAGACAGTTTACAGTTTGTCACCTTTTGATTGCCTAAATGTCTTTTATGTCTTTGCTTAACTTTTATTCTTAGTGTATTTAAATGTTGTTTTGCCGTACAGTAATTCAGAGGATTGAGAGCATTTAGAGCTATGTCTTTTGTTTACCTGCCGCGTCCGCAGGTTTGGCCGATCGCGGCTCCTGGCCAATGGGGGCTGCAGGAAGCGGCGCGGGCCGAGGGACGTGCTGGCCGCCCTTACTGCAGCCCCCATTGATCTGGAGCGGTGAACCACGGCCAATGGGAAGCCATGATCGACCGAACCTGCAGACGCGGCAGGTAAACAAACCGGCCTGACCCGCCGGGGGCTTTCCCTGAGCAAGCGGCGGCCCTAGTTTGAGAACCACTGGACTAGTCCATGGTATTTGGTTCAGTAAAAAGTATATTGCCAACAGCTTAAACAGGCCATATCTGTGCTGAAACTAGTTCAAATATCTTTCCTCTTATTCATGAGGTCCATGGATCCATGACACTGGGTACTCTGTTCTGTGCAGCCTGGGAGACAGATCCTACCTGTCAATCAGAGACAGGGGAGGTGAGGCTCCACCTCTAACAAAAGGCCAGCTTTCATCTGCCTCTCCAGCTGCAGGCAGACAGAACAGCTTCTCTCTGCTGCAGAGCAAATTTGAAGAAGCCTTAAAATCTGCAGGCTGTCAGGGTCTGCCTTTATTGGCAGAGAGGATTCCCTTTCTCCTCAGCCTCTGGGACTGTCTGTACCCTGCTCGTCATCCATGCGGAGCGCTGTGTGGCAGAGACTGCTAAGGCTACATCTGCACTGTGAGCTAGGGGTGCGATTCCCAGCTCGCATAGACATACTCATGCTAGCTCTCATGTGAGCTAACATGCTAAAAATAAGCTGCAGTAGTGCACGCTAATGGCCCCGAGTACGTACCCACGAGATTTGGGTGGGTTTGTACTCAGCGTGGCTAGCACCGTGCTACGGCTGCCCATGCTACTGCAGCTACTACTATTTTTAGTGTGCTAGCTCAGATGAGAGCCAGCATGAGTATGTTTACACAAGCTGGGAATCGCACCCCTAGCTTATAGTGTCGATGTAGCCAAAGAAAGGGAAAGCCAGTGCTCAGGCATGGACTGGGTTTCCAGCAGCCTCCCTCCCCGAGCAGGAGAGTTTCCAGGGAGCATTGGCAATACCTCAGCAGCAAAATTCCCCAGGCCTGGCACATGCTATGGCAGCAGCCCCAGGAGTAGCAAGTGATGGCTCCCTACCCACCCCTAACTCCCTCATACGTAGGGGGTGAGTGTAGGTTGAAGCACAATATCAAAGGGCCAGAGAAACTTTCCCGCCTTGCCAATGGAGCCTTGGCTCACAGCCACGACTGTTGACTGTGAAGCACCTGCCCAGCCCCTCTCCTGTACTTCTGCAGTGGCAGGGAGCTATTGACAGGGATCCAGAGACTGAACAAGGAGGAGAGTCTGGTAAGGGGCCATTGGGCCCATCCCCTCCTTCTGCTGTACAGCAAATCCCATTTCGGCCCTGCAGTGATTCAGGGTTGCACCCTACCAGCACTGTTTCCCAGTGCAGCAAACAGGCCAAGGACTCGCCGTTGAATGTCCAGGTTTGGAGTCTGGTTCCCCTGGGGTGGAGTTGACCTATCTCCAGGCCAGGTCCAGGAATTTCCCTTAAAATGAGGGACACAGGGGAGCCCCCTTCAGGAGCCATTCCAGCACAAACCTCCAGTCAGAACCTCCACATTTTCAGGGCCAGAAACCTGATCAAAAGAATAACCAATCACATGGTTCTCTCCCCCAGCCCTCCTGGACTATCATTCTGAAATTCCTCTCTCCTGAGCAGGAGGATCAAAGGAAGGCATAAGAAAAGAAGTCTTTCAAATGTTCAGACTCCTCTAGTTGTCCCAACATAAGGGAAAAAAAAAAAAGCTCTCAGCCCCCTTCATCTTCTGAAGAGTCTGATTCAAGGGATTCCACTAGGAGGTGCTCTAAAAGTCACAGAGTTAAATCCGTTTCCCTCAAGCTGCATAAATCTGCAGAGTGCAGCAGGGCAGATACCCACAGCACCTCGTTCCCCCGCTCATCTTTGTGGCATGCAGCATGGGGTATAATCCATCAGCATCTATGTCCCCTGGTCACCTTCATGGAGTGCAGCATGTGAAATCAATGCTGGAAAGGCCAGGCCACAGACAAGTGTTGTTTCCTCTTGACATGCGCGCACACAATCCCACAAAAGAAATTCTCCCTGCTTAGAGGAGGAAGACCAACACTCCAAATCAGAGCTAAAGACTCACATAATAAAATATTTTAAAAAAGAGAAAAAAAACAAAATAGATTTTAAGGCAAAAGAGTACTAAGTATTCTGAGTTATAAGGTATGCAGATGCCTTAGAGAAGCTGTAGCTATACTCCTCATAAACCCCGTGAGTGTGTAATAGCATGATAAGGATTTTTCTGCCACACCTAAAAGACTCTGAAAGTATCGGGGCTGTCCTCCTCAGCTGCCACTATGGGTCGCCATATCATAACTATTGGGCTGTCATTCCCAATTCCCCCTAATCTCCCCTCATCCCCCTGGTTACTTTCAGATGCAACGCTAGTGTGGATGAACGGTTTTGTGAGGATGGTCTCTTTCAGCCTGTAAATAAATAAATTTCCGTAGTCTAAGGAAGAGTTAGGGTATGCAGACTACCCATCTCATTCTAGATCTATGAATTAGAGCAACTGAACCTGTCCCTCCCCTTCAGACAAAACAAGGCCACAGAGCAGCTCTTGACATAGTTATCTCAACAGATCCATGAAGAAATCAAAATTCATGATGGAGGTTTTATAATCCACACTAGCTGCCATGAACAAAGGGACTGCAGGACATCAATAGATTTGAAGGACACCTATCTTCATATCCTAATTTGACAGTCTCATAGATGTGTCCTAAACTGTGTTTTGAGAGCACAGTGTTACCAATACAAGTTCTTTCCCTTTGATTTATCAACAGCGCTGCAAGAGTTTATGAAAATGCTGGTAGTGTTAGTAGCAGCTCAGGAAGGAGTCTGTGTCAACCCTGTTTTGGTGACTTCCTTATCCAAGCCTCATCCAGAGTCAGTTATAGACTGTACCATCAAAGCAATAAGTATGCTGCAGAGCCCAGTTTTGTGAGAGCTGTTTAAAAATCTCAATGTATTTCCAGTGTCATGTCCTCTACAGAACACCTTATTGCAAGAAAGTCAGGAGAAGCTAAGAAAACTTATCAAAACAGTCAACCTGTTCATGTACTTCTCTCTTCTGCATTCAGTGGTCTCCCATGTGGATATTCTTACACCTTGTCTACACTACGCAGTTTTGTCAGCACAAGGCAAGAGCTCAGGGCAATCCAATATGATCTCAAGGCTTTGCTTCTGTATCTGGACTTGCTTCATACTGATCACGACTGACAACACTTCAGCCATGTCATACATCAGCAGAAAGAGAGGAACATGGTTTACAGTTTTTCAAAGAGAAGCTGACCTCCTGATGACTTGGGCAAAGGAGACACTACAGACAAGTCGCTCCCTTCACATCCAAGGGAAAACTGAATGTTGTGGCTAACTGGCTCAGCAGGCAAAAGTTAGATCATTCAGAATGGGAACTACACCCAGAGGTGTTTCATTGCCTGATAAAAGAGAGATCTGTTTGCCTCCCACCTGAATTACAGAGTATCAGTCTCCTCCTCTTGCTGGTGGAATCCCAGAGCCAAAACGACAAAGCCTGTTGCAGAGATGGCCAGAAGGGACTTTTATGTGCCTCCCTTCCCTTTCCTTTACACATCAGAATGCTACAAAAGATCAGGAGAGAAGCAGCACTGGTAGTTGTGGTAGCCCAGTTCTGGTCAGGAGTCCTCAGTTCTCTGACCTCCTTGGCGTGGTCCCAAGACCTCCCATCATCCATCTGTCCAGAAGGGATATGATGATATAAGGGCCAATTATGCATCAGAATCCAGACAATCTAAGCCTAGCTGCCTGGTTCTTGAATAGAGCCTCTTAAGCCAAGTTTATTCAGAGAGGTAATATCCATGATTTTAGTTACCAGAAATAAATCTACTAACTCAGTGTATTCAGGGGCCTGGGGCTCAACCCCCACATCTGCTTCAGTACCACAATGTCTCAAATTTCTTTAAGATAGACTCAGGCTATACCTGACATTTTTTTTTTTTTAAAGGAGAGCAGCATCTCTTCTACATCCTCCTGTAATGCATCAAGTTATTTTGTGATCTTACCTAGTTCTAATTGCCATTACAGGCCCTCCGTTTGAACTACTCGCGAAGGTGCCTCATTACTTTCTAATCATTAAAGTGGTGTTTTTGATAGCAATCTTCTCTGTTCTCAGGGTGTCTGAGTTGTGAGCTCTTTTCCTGGAACTGCATTATTGTATGTTTCATAAGGCCAAAGCGGTAGTCAGAACTGATCAGTCTTCATACTAAAAGATTAACTGCAGGCTCCACAAAGCACAGGAGGTTGTTCTTCCATCCTCCTGTCCAACTCCATTTTGCTGCAAAGAGAAATTGTGGCATACTTTGGATGTCTGCAGAGCTCTCCAAGTATATATTTACCACACAGCTCAGGTCAGAAAGACACACGCTTTGTGCTTTATTATCCAGTGTCAAAGGGAAAGAAGGCTTCAAAATCCCCCGCTTCCAGGTGTCCAAATTATTTTCATCTCAGAAGCGCACAAGTCAAAAAAAGTGTAACTCAGTCTTCCAGAATCAGAGCTCACTCCATTTGAACTGTGACAGCTTCATGGGCAGAAAGATCATACACAAAAGAAAATCAGTAAAGCAGCTACCAGGTCATCTGTTCGTACCACCTTCAAATTCTGCACGCTGGACATCAAGCATCTGGTGCTGCCTTTAGTAGATGGGTGCTCCTTGCTATAGTATTCCAGGCTAGGTCTACACTGGGGGGGGATCGATTTAAGATACGCAAATTCAGCTACGCGAATAGCGTAGCTGAATTCGACGTATACGAGCCGACTTACCCCGCTGTGAGGACGGCGGCAAATCGACCGCTGCGGCAACCGCGTCGACGGCGCTTACTCCTACCTGCGCTGGTGGACTATGCGCGTCAATTCGGGGATCGATTGTCGCGTCCCGACGAGACGTGATAATTTGATCCCTGAGAGATGGATTTCTACCCGCCGATCCAGGCGGGTAGTGAAGACAAGCCTCCAGTAACTATTAATAAAGGGTTATCCTCTTTCATGTTTGTAAATAACTCTAAATAGTTCTTGCCTCGAATGGATGCTGGTATAAAAATCCTGATGTCATGGATCTGTGGACCTCATTACTAATAAGAATAGGAAAATTTATCCGGGGCTCACCTGCAAATTTCCTTTCTTGAAGTAATGCGGTCCACAGATCCAAGCCACCTGAATGGGCTGTCAGTTGGGAAAAGATATTGAATTCTTAATTGGCACTCAAAGTTTTTTGTTAGATGAATATCTTGCTCTGCAGGAGGATTGTTCTATTTAATCTTACTACTTAAGTTTCCTTACTGATAGAGTGCTTAGTGTTTCCCAGGAAGTGTCTCAAGTCATGGTTGGAGCTACACCTTGACTGCTTCTGATCGACAGGTTTGGTTTGCCTCCACTGCTGCATAGAGTAGAGTACCCAGTGTCATGGATCTGTGGACCTAATTTATTTCAAGAAAGGAAATTTTCAGATAAAACATGGATAAATTATCCTATTTTATCTTAATCTGTGTCTTGCTACTACTGTTTTAACAAGGCCTCACATCAATAGTTAATTTTAATCATCAGAAAGGCACCTTAGTATGTGGTTAACTTTAACCATGTGCTTAAGCATTGTTCTGGATAGGAAAGATTTCCTGAATTGGAGTCCTGAAGTCTACATACACTTTTGTCAGTGATTTCAGGATCTTTCTCTCTTTCTCTTTATTTCTTTCTCTCTTTCTCTTCCAACAAAAACACTTTAAAACTTGACATTTTGTAGATGTTAGTGTTTGGTTTTTTTAATGTACGTATGTACAGTAGCCACATTTCCATTATGGGTTTGACTTATTCAGTGAACTATATCAGAAAAATTCTGCAGTGAGAACATTTCAGTGACATTGCATCATGTCTCAATCTTATGACCCAAGGTATTATTAATGATGCCATCTGAAATTGTTTAAGATGTCTATATTTGGAGTGGTAAACTTTTGTCCTCTCAAATATTGCCTTTAGTCAACACAGCAAACCAAATTCTTCTGTTGTACCTCTCCCATGGCTCCCGAAACAGCCTGTGTGCTTTTGAGTAGTAGTGTTTACACAACAGTGGCAGCTTGAAACTTACCAGCTTCATGGAATCCCAATTAATGCATTTTGGTACTGCTGTGACAGAACAGGAACATAAGCATGATTGTGCACTCACCTATCGGGGAAAGGAAGTGAGGAGGACTGAAGGGAAGACACACCAGGTTTCAGGGGGTGAAAAGAAGTTTTTTATTTCATTCATAATATTGTCAACTTGATTAAAATTCAGTACTTGCACACTTAAGGAGATAGAGCAGCAGATTCTGTTGCATTCACTTTATGCAGATGTTTAATAACTGAATATGGAAATTTTAGTGCATTTACAGTGTAAATAGTAAACGCTTAAATCTATCTGCTACAGAACAGATACAAGTAAGTGGAACAAAGCCAATCCAAGATCTCACAAATACAGAAATATTGGTAGTAAACTCCACAGCAGCATTATCCGTATAGACCCATATTCTTCGCATTTCTTGCTTTGCTTCATATAAATAATGGTCCTAGAAATTGGAGTCAAAAATCCCAAATCCTGTCCCTTTTACTATTAAAAGAAATACATCTGATCCAATGTAAAAGAGAAACTGTTCCATATAATATTGGAAGTACCGTGATTCCGTCATGGAGAAAATATGCAGTCATGGATTTTTTTCTCTTCCCTTTTTATAGTAGTAATTAATGCAATGCCGTATGCCATGTGATATATAGGATGGTATTCACCCTGTCAGATATGAATGTTCCGCATAACATGCTAATCTTTAATTGTCCTGGGTTTACATGTAACAAATTTAAATGTAATTTATAATGTGTTTTAAACATACAGTCCAGGATGTGGCTGTACAGTATTTCAATTACACTCGCCTTCAATTGACCATTAGGAGAGAACTGCCCATTCCCATAATCCTATGTTTGATGTTTATACTGCATCCTACGCGTCCCTTCAACTATACATGTGCTACCCCCACATTGCTTGAATTCAAGTAGTGTTAATCGCAGAGCAGCCTAAAAGAGCACAAAAATGTATTGCTACTTATCATTGCCATTTAAATGTTATGCTTTTAAATTTCATCTTTAATTAAAGATACAGTTCTGACTTTGCTACACCCACATGTTTCATTTTATCTTACTTAGATTGTAAGCTGTTTGGGCAGGGATCATCTCTTACTCTGTTTGTACAGTGCTGACCAAGATGGGGCCTTGCTCCTGATTGGGTCTCTATGTGCTACCAGAATGCAAGTAATACAAATGATAATTAAACTTAGTATCAATCAGGTGTCTTTAAAACTCCACCCATCATACAAAGGGTTTCCTACTCTGCAAGTTGTATTCCATTCAACACACTGAGTTCCTAACTACAGAAAAAACAAAACAAAAACCTCCCTTTATGGAAGGCAGAATGTTAAGGCTCCAAAACTGTATGCTCTTTCAAGTATCTTAATGCACAGCAGTTACAATGAGTTGAGGATAGGTTGGAATAGTTGATGAGATGAGAAGTAAAGGGAAGTTAGTACCACAGTAAATTCCATGTGAGGACCTGGTTGATGGATTACAGATCGTAGGCAGCATTAGAGATGAGTTTTCGCTTCCTTTCAAAAGAAGGGATGGAGAAACTAGATTATCGGGAGGTGAGTAGACTGTTCCATATAGCTGGTTAGCAGTGAAGAATTGACCCCTGACAAAGGAGTGCAGCCAGGGCCAGAAATGAGAGAGGAAAAGGGGGAGAGTGTGTATAGGATTGAGGGAGAAATGAGATCGCAGATGGGGATGGATTGGGATCATGGCAATGACTGTAATTGAGTAGTTCCTTTTAGGGCTGGAATGGCATGACTGTCAGCCCATGTGTGGGTGCAGTAGTATACTGCAGTGTTTGGAACAGACTGGATTTTGAGATGAGCAATTTAAGAAAGTCAGAAAGGAGGGAACAGCAATAATCTAAGCATGCAAATGAATAAATGATTCAGCAAACTGTCAGTGTGGAGGCAGATGAGGGCTGTATTGGGAAAGTGATAGCTGACATTCAGAAATAGACTTTCCAAATGCAACAATGTTCGGGGAAAGGAGGGCTCTGAGTTTAGGATGAGGCTATGATTAGACTTGGGGAAAGCGGGGAAGTTCAGAGTCTTGAGAGGAGATTGATGGACTGGTCATGCAGTAGGGAACACTGTAACTAAACAGAAAGATGTCCCTTTTGGTGACACTCAGCTGAAGAAAATTAAGCCCAACAGGGATTGATATGTTCAGTTCAGGTGGACATGGAGTCAGGGGTGGGGAGTCATTTAAGGTTTTAAAAGAGACAGTTGGGTGTCACCACATTCACAATCATAGTTGATAATTATTGGTTATTGTTTTCTTAATGGAGTATAGCTTCTACTTGGGTGAATCATATAACAATATAAATTCATTGTATGAAATAGAACTGATGAATGATAGTTACATAATATACAACAGATGGGAGAAGGCGTGATATTTAACATCACTCTGTGATATCGGTGTCAACACTATTTAATAACACAGTACAAATGCCTTTGATTGATTACATTTGTTCTCTTTGTATTTTGAACATTAGGTTTATCCTGAATTGCAAATTACCAATGTTGTGGAAGCCAACCAGCCTGTGACAATCCAAAACTGGTGCAAGAGGGGACGGAAGCAGTGCAAGAGTCACCCTCACATTGTGGTTCCCTACAGGTGCTTGGGTGAGTTGTGTAGATTTTTAAATCTGCAATTCTGTTTTCTCTCCATATGTATCTGTTCATTTAAAACTGTCTCCTCCTTGGGAAACGGGGACGACTATGTAATATTCTCGCACCTTCATATTTCTCCTAGAGAGTATTGTCCATTTCAACAGTCCTTTAGACCAGGGGTTCACCCTTTTTCTTACTGAGGCCCCCCTCAACATGCTGTAAAAACTCCAGGGCTCAGCGGGACTCAGGGCTCTGTGCTGGGGGGGAGGATGGGGGAGCCTTGGGCATAGGCATAGGCATAGTTTGACTTCTATTCCCGCGTGGCTCCCCGCTCCAGCCCTGGGCCACTCCTGGCTTCGGGTGGTGTCCAGCTTCAGCCCCGCGCTGCTCCTGGCTTTGCCAGGGCTTGGGGGGGCAGCTTCAGCCCCTCAGGGGGGTGTCAGGGATCTCGGCTTCAGCCGTATGGGAGGTGCCAGGGCACTAGGTTGAAGCTGCGGAGTCCCGTTAACGTCCTGAAAGGGCTCAGCGTTCGCAGCCCCCCAGTTGAGAACCACTGCTTTAGACAATTGGGATATGTGGGGCTATATATAGATAGATACACACACACTTACTTGGAGATATCATTCTTTCCTTACAAATGTATCCATCTTCTGGTAAGATGTACTTGTATAATTTTTCCTGTATATCTATATAGGTATAGCTTTTTTCTTTAGTGCTAGATTTTGAACCATTGAATACAATGAGAATGTTTTATCTTTGGGAGCAAGAGAAAGGTCATGCATGCATAGGCTTTAAGATTCTAGAGTCCTGTGTTCCTTTACCCACCAGTAAATCAGAGCTCCAGCATTTCCACAAAATTATTTTCCCGGCAGCAGCCTTCTATTCCTTTCTGTGACCTTCCTGCTTTGAAACAGCATATTGGCTGGAAGTGGTGCTGAGATAAGTGATCACTTTTAATAATTTTTTTACAAAAGAGGGATAGGGAGAAACAAATCCATGCTGATTCTTGAGGCATCCAGCTCTAATTTTTCAGAAATTCCTCAAATCTCCTGCTATAAAGTAAAAAGGGTTTGAAATAATATCAGGGAATTGTCATGTTAAGGACCATGGTAATTTGGGTTGGGTGTCTTCTAAGTTACATCCAACTTCCAGTTGGAGTTTGCCTTTGTATAAAGACAGTACAGCTAAAAACTAGTGTGTGAACCTTAATCTCCTCCAAAGCAACTATGAACAACTGAAGTTTGACCAATTATTCAGTGAAGGGAATGATGGCAGAAGGACTGTAGTCCTGCAATCCTTTATTTTTTCTGTCAGGAGGTGGAAGAGGTACAGTAGGTGGAGCTTCACCATTTCTTTCCTGGTGTCCAGGTAGTGACCCTACTGATCAGTGTCAAAATAAGAACTTTGGCATCATAGTATGTAACTGTTCACTCATTCCTTGTCTGGAAACCTACTCTTCCTATGTGGTGCCGATTTGGAAGAAGGCATGAGCAGGTTTTGTTCTGGTTGACCAGAGTTTAGCTGAAGAAACTATTTTACACTTATACTGCAGTATCGCTTTTCAGACCAAAGGAGCACAGAGTAATTTAACTATAGCCCCTACCACAAATAACAATGGCTCTGATTAAGGAGCATGGAGCCAGGAGCCAGAAAAGTTTGTGAAACAATAGACAGGGGTCATGCAAAACGATGGGATCTAAATTAGCTGGTACCGCTCAAAACAGAGATCTTGGAGTTATCGTGGATAATTTATTGAAAAACATCTGCTTAATGTGCAGCAGCAGTCAAAAAGGCTAACAATGTTAGGAACCATTAGGAGAGGCATAGATAATGAGACAGAAAATATCATAATGCCACTTCTTACATCCAGGATACCCCCACACCTTGAATACTGTGTGTCGTTCTGTTCTTCCCATCTCACAAAAAAAAAAAAGAAAAA
>NW_020664383.1:1854068-1874570 GCF_002925995.2 Terrapene triunguis
AAAAAAAAAAGATATATTAGAATTGGAAAAGGTACAGAGAAGGGCAATAAAAATGATTAGGGGTATGGAACAGTTTTCATCGGAGGAAAGATTAAAAAGACTTGGACTGTTCAGCTTAGAAGAGAGACAACTAAGAATGTGATAGAGGTCTATAAAATCAAGAATAGATTTTAATCAAGAATGGGGTGGAAAAAGTGAAAAAGGAAGTGTTGTTTACCCTTTCACATAACACAAGAACCAGGGGTCACCCAATGAAATTATTAGACAGTAGATTTAAAAGAAACACAATGCACAGTCAACCTGTGGAACTAGTTGCCAGAGGATGTTGTGAAGGCCAAAAGTATAACTGGGCTCAAAAAAGAATTAGATAAGTTCCTAGAGGATAGATCCGTCAATGGTTATTAGCCAAGATGGTCAGGGATCCAGCCCATGCTCGGGGTGTCCCCAAACTTCTGATTGCCAGAAGTTGGGATTGGACGATGGGGTGCATCACTCAATAATTCCCCTGTTCTGTTCATTTCCTCTGAAGCATTTGGCCCCAGCCATTGTCGGAAGACAGGATCCTGCGCTGGATGGAGCATTGGTCTGACACAGTATGGACGCTCTTATGATTTTTTTTTTCTATGTGTTTGAACAGTGCCTTCCACAATTGGCCCCAGATCTATCTCAGGGTTTCTGTCCCGCCTTTTGGATCCTGTTTTTTCCCTCCGTGGTTTCTGTTTTTCAGAGGTGAAACACATAAATTAAGAGAATAGGCTATTGAATTCTAATTAAGAATATGTTCAGTTCTTCTTCGAGTGCTTGCTCATGCCCATTCCATTGTACGTATGTGTGTGCTCGCCACATGCACCGATGCTGGAAGTTTTTCCCTCAGTGGTATCTATAAGGGACCGGTTCTGGTGCCCCCTGGAGTGGCGCGTGTATACGCCGGTATAAGGGGCACCGCTGGCACCCCCCTCCCTCAGTTCCTTCTTCCTGCCAATGACTGGGCAGGAACGTCTCCTTGCCTCGGCAAGCTTTCCTTCTCAACTGTGCCTAGTTGTGAATTCTCTTGTATATAGTTCTTAGAAAGTTTGTGTAGTGTATTAGTTCCCTTAGTGTATAAGTTAGAAATAGATAGTCCCCTGCGGGACGGGGCATGCCCTGGTCCCTGGGCTTTCAGCCTTGTGAGCACTGCAAAAAACCTATGCCAGTCAGTAATCCCCATCAAAGCTGTCTAAAGCGACAAGTGTCACATTTGTAAGAGTTTCAAGCCGCAAACCAAAAAGGAGCGGGGCATTCGGCTAAGAGTGCTCTTTATGGACTTGGCCCTTGCACCACAGCTTTGGTGTGGATCACACTGCCAGCGCTGGTCGGAGGCTAAAAAACAAAGAGAGGCCGGGAAGAGGGCAATCTCCTACGTCCTGTAAAGGGAAGGAGAGAGCTGGAGGGGAACAAAGACCCGTGCGAGGCAGCTCTTCCCCTCTGGACGGTGGCCAGGCTTCAGCACCTGTTGAGCTCCCTTTGTGACCCGCCCGCTACCCTGGAAAGTGGCAGAGGCATTCAGCACCTGGCAGTGCCATCCACACCAAAGGCCTTTCAGGCCGCTAAGGACATATGGTCCCTTCCAGTGCCGCCCATGCCAGCCAGTGACATGCCCCGTTCAAGCGGTAAACCCTCTCTGGGACCTTTCCAGCAGTCCCCATTGGTGCGGCACCTTTCCCCGACACAGGGAGTGCCCCACCAGCACTCACCAGAGCAGTGCCACCAGCTTACCTGTCAGAGTTCCTGGCATCGTTCTCTGGACTCTAGACAGCGTTCCCCGGGATCCTGGTGTCCTTCGCTGGCTGTCTGGCGCAGACCTCCGGAGGTGCGTTGCCAGTCCCTGGAGTCCCAGCATCAGTCCCTGGAGTGGTGGGGTCAATTTCCAAGCTTGCAACACCGCTACGGAGAGTCCAGATGCTGGTCCTCAGAGTCCCATCACTGGTCTACAGTTTGCCAGCACCGATCCCTGTGGGCAAGGCGTCGATCCCCTGAGCTGGGATGTTGATCCTCTTGCTCTCAATCTATGGAGTGGCACCGCTCCCAAAGCTGAGGCGTTGATCGCCGGGGTACCATCACCGATTCTCTGAACGATGACGCCGGTCACCGGAGGCATGGCACTGGGAGACTTCATCCCGGTACAGGTCACTGGTGGAGACCTACGGAGAAGGCAGACGGTATTGGGGTAGACAGGCGGCATCGGTACCGTCCTGGTCCCCCAGACGAGTCCTCTCCCACCTTGAACTCAGTGAGTGAGGAGGAAGATCTACCGGCAGGCCAGGGCCACCCACCAGGGGCATCAGCATTCCCATCGGGACCACCAGTGGGCACATGGCCCCAGGGCCGATAGCTGGCTCCCGGGCAGCTATGGAACCCCTTGGGGTTTTCCTAACCATCGCAGAGGCACCGATCGGTCTCAGGGGAGTCTGAGAAATGGTCGGCGACAGTCTCCCGCCTGCCCCCAGACTGGGAAGCAGAGTCAGACCAAGATCTCCAGGGTGAGCCAGCCCCAGCTGGGGCTCCTCTGGCAGAGGCCATGGAGTTGGCAGACCCACCGTTACCTGCCTCCTCATCCTCTTTGCCTGATGAGGCAATAGAGGGACCTTCCCACATGGTCCCTCAGGATGATATAAAAGTTCACTAGGAGCTTCTTAAGAGGGTGGCTTCGAACCTGGGGTTAGAGGCTGAGGAGAGCCTCGGGGGGAAGGGATAGCTCAGTGGTTTGAGCATTGGCCTGCTAAACCCAGGGTTGTGAGTTCAATCCTTGAGGGGGCCATTTAGGGATTTGGGAATTTAGTTGGGGATTGGTCCTGCTTTGAGCAGGGGGTTGAACTAGATGACCTCCTGAGGTCCCTTCCAACCCTGATATTCTATGATTTGGCAGAACCCTCTGACTCCCTATTTGAGGTTTTAAGCGCAGCAGCCCCCTCCAGGGTGGCATTACCCATCCACGTGGGAGGGGCAAAGCTGACCAAAGCCTTGTGGCAAACTCCCTCTTCCCTTCCCCCATTTCCAAGTGGGTGGGAGAGGAAGTATTACAGTATCTCCCTGCTAAGGGATTTGAATACCTATATACACACCCTGCTCCTAGCTCACTGGTGGTATCGGCAGCCAATGAGTGTGGTAGGCAGGGCCAACCAGTATCAACCCCTAAGAATAAAGAGGTGAAGAGGCTCGATCTCTTTGGCAGAAAAAATTATTCTATGGCCAGCCTCCAGTTAAGAGTGGCCAACCATCAGGCCCTACCTGGCCACTACGATTTTAATATTTGGCAGTCCATGGCCAAGTTCTGACCATGATCCAAAGTGCCTCGAAGTTCAGGGATCTTGCAATCTGAGGATTTGGTTTCAGCTCTTCTTAAAATCCTGTGCTACATGAAGTTATATCTGTTCTGTGTACTCTGTGTCAGGCTGCAAAGTTATACTTCAGCAACTCAGTACAGATACTACTGCATAATGTAAACAGTCACTGTATGACTTTCTGTTTTGCATCACTTTATCCTGACTTACAACCATGTTGTCTTAGTTGAGTCCAGTTTAAAAATGAACTCTAAGATTTTTTTTTAAATTACTTTCTAAGGAAATGAATTTTCTCTAAAAGCTGTTAATTTAACTTTTAAAAATTACACTAAATTTCTGTATGTACGTTGGGTATCTTGTGCATCCGCTGCTCTGCCTGGCTGCATGTGTGTCAGCTGCTAAAAATGCAGCATCAGCATTGTGACCATTCTATACTGTTATCTAAGACCCTTATCCTGCAATGAGCTGCACATAGACAGACCTCTGAAGAGAGAGAGCGCCACACTGAAGCCACTGGGAATCCGGAGAGGTACAGGAGTCTGCCTGTAAGAACCTTGTTGCAGGGATAGGAGCCTAAATATATCCAGAGAAAACAATACTTTAAATAGAAGCTTTAAATGCTCCCACTTATGCTCTGCTAGAACATATACCATTATAACATACTGAAGTGGTTCTTCAAGAACTATTGTATAGACTTTTTAAACAATATTTTCAGCAAGAGAGACACTTGGACTACACTGAGTCAGTGCGTAGTCTATTTCCATTTGGGATTTCTCTCTCCATAGGGGTGAGAAATGTTGTTTGAGTGGCAGAAATATGTTTGCTTTCATGACAAAACATCTTCACTATTCATTGCATGCCTGTCTTTTAGTTGAGGCCTTCTGGGATATGAGGATGAAGCAAATCATTTTAGCACTTGGCTGCGTTCTTAGCCTCCCTCATGTGAAACTATGCTATATGGCAGTTATGCAGATTGCTTGTAGCAAAGTGTTCTAATAATATTGATCAAATTTATTAGATTACATAGCTCATATTTCCTTTCCTTGAGTTCATGCGACTAAAGAAATAAACAATAAATAATTAAAATGAAATCAAAGTCCATTATCTGAGAAAGCTACACATTCAAGCTGTGACTACTTAAATTTTTGCCATGGGGGAAATAAGAAAATTTAACCTGATGAAGAAAAATGTTATCACTTTTGCTTACTTTCAGATGTAAAGCAACGCCTTTGTGCTGGGTTTCCCACAGTGTTTATAAAATTGCATCACATAAAGTTGAGTGGTCTCATGCGACGAATGCATTTCACTTTCAAGAATCTAATTTTATCGTGTGTCTAGTGTATGCCGCCTTGGGCACATGGGATTATTTTAGGCATTTCAGATTGTGGAGAAAGGGAAGCTTTTCATTAAAGGAAAGATTGTCAGGATCCAGTAAGTGAAGTTTTGCTTGTCTTGGCAAAATATTTTCTTCTGTTGTCTTCTCATTGTTGGATAATGATGTGTTTCAGAGCCTCTTTATTATTAAAGTTCAGAGCTTCTCTGTTTACACCATGCAGCAGAAATATGGATCTACATTTACATAGCCAAAAAACCATTCTGAGATTTTTAGATCCGTTTTTTAATAAGGCTCTGGCTGCTGTTATTTGTATACTACAGAAATAATACCCATTATGGATCTTTAGGAGATTAAAGGACTGAATTATCCCGTATAAGGGTATGTCTACACTACGAGAATAGTTTGATTTTACTTAAATCGAATATGTGGAATCGATATTACAAAGTCGAACGTGTGTATCCACACTAAGGGCAGTAATTCAACTTTGTAAGTCCACACTAACGGGGCAAGCGTCGACATTGGAAGCGGTGCACTGTGGGCAGCTATCCCACAGTTCCCGCAGTCCCCGCTGCCCATTGGAATTCTGGGTCGAGCCCCCAATGCCTGCTGGGAAAAAAAGGGGCCGAGGGTGGTTTTGGGTAACTGTTGTCATCCAACCGTCACTCCTGCCCTCCCTCCCTGAAAGCGCCGGCGGGCAATCATTTCGCGTGCTTTTCTGGTGAGTGACAGCGCGGACGCCACAGCACTGCGAGCATGGAGCCCGCTGCGACCATTGCTGCAGTTATGGCCGTTGTCAACACCTCGCACCTTATCGTCCACCTTGTCCAGAGACAGATGCTGAGAAATCGGGCGAGGAGGCTACGGCATCGCGGTGAGGACATGATGTCTGAGAGTGGCACAGACTTGTCACAAAGCACGGGACCCCGCGCCGAGAATATCATGGTGGCAATGGGTCATGTTGATGCTGTGGAACGGCGATTCTGGGCCCGGGAAACAAGCACGGACTGGTGGGACCGCATAGTGCTGCAGGTCTGGGATGAATGCCACCCCTCCTTTTCGGGACTCTGTGTGTGGGGGCTATGTGACTTTGTGGCGGGGGAGGACGCTGCTGCGTGGCTCTGTCATCCAGGATAAGGACCGCTGCATAAGATCTCTAACCGCCCTCCCCCGCCACAAACTCACATAGCCCCCCCGCGCCCCAGAACATGAAAACCACCTCCCAGACTGACCAGGGTGCCTAGTGATTGCAATGTGTGTGTGACCTGCTGCTGAACATGCCCCCCTGTCTGTACCCTGGTAAAGGTGACTGTCCTGTCCAATTACCAACCCCCTTCCCCCCCCTTCAAACACACTGTCCTCTAAAAGAACATGATGAAAACAGTAATTAACAGAAATGTATTTTTTATTAGCAACTAAACAGTCAGGGGATGAAACTGGGCCTGGGGCTTGGGTGAGGCGGGAAGGAAATGACTTATCAAATTTTGGGGAATGAGAGCCTTCTGTTACTTGAGCAGTCTGCAGGGGTGGAGTGACAGTTTTCACGGCCCCTGCCGCCCCTCCTTCTTGGGACTTTGGGTGAGGGGGGTATGGGACTTTGTGGCGGGGGAGGGCGCTTAGAGAGAGACTGCAGCGCGGCTCTGACCTCCTGCCTCTGGTCCTGCAGAACATCCACAAGGCGCCGGAGCATGTCCGTTTGCTCCCTCATTAGTCCAAGCAGCGTTTGAATCGCCTGCTGGTCTTCCTGACGCCACCTCTCCTCCCGTTCAATGTGTGATCGATGGATTTGCGACATGTTCTCCCTCCACTGGGTCTGCTGGACCGCCTCGGCTCGGGAGCAGCCCATAAGTTCTGAGAACATGTCGTCCCGTGTCCTTTTCTTTCTCCGCCTAATCTGCGCCAGCCTCTGGGAGGGGGATGCCAGGTTAGGTCGGGAGACAGTTGCAGCTGTGGGATGGGAAAAAGGGAGTGAATTCCTCACAAAGATAATTTTTTGTGAACAATGAACATAGTCTTTCTCTGTGAACAAGACCATGCACAGCACCTATCACATGCGCACTCAGGACAAGGTCGAATTTTCGGCCTTCACATTCAGTGCCTGGGGTCTTGCACTGGAGATCAGACAAGCGGGGCAGGACAGCGGAATTCGGGTAGCAGGCTGACATGGTAAGCCGTAGACTTTTGGCTGCTTAAAACTTAAATTATAGCAGTGCCCTCCTTTCACATTCAAAGCAATGCTCCTAGCGTTGGCCAGTTCCTGCTGCCGGCAATCCAGCAAGCATGAACTCTGCCCCTGTCCCACCCCCTCGCGGCTGTCCCCGGGAAAGATCCCTGTATGCTGCCCCTCTCCCGCCTCCACCGCGTGGCTGTAAACCGCAGGTTATAGTTCTGTAAAGGAACAGGCAAGCAGTCCCAACAGTAACATTCCCCTAATTCAAAGCAGGTCACCATGAGCGACATCACTCTGCTGAGGATTTCTGGGACAGAGAAAGACCGCATGCTGCGTGAAAGCCAGCAAAAACCAGGGCCATATGCCGCCATGCTCTGCAAGACAATGATCCCAGAGTACTTGATGATAGCCTGGCTTGGAAAAGTTTCCTACCACGGAGGACACAATAAGGCCGCTCTCCCCAGGAACCTCATGCAAAGGCTTTCCAATTACCTCCAGGAGAGCTTCGTGGAGATGTCCCATGAGGATTTCAGCTCTATCCCCGGACATATAGACCTTCTTTTCCAGTAGCTGCACTGGCAAGGACTAAAAAGTAGAGCGCCTAGGGCAAACTAATCATGATAAACCGGACATTGTTAGATTCTTTTGCAGTAGTTGCACTGCCAAGGACTAAAACGTGAAGCGCCTAGGGCAAACTAATCATGAAAAACCCATTGTTAATATTATTAATATTCTTGTTCTGTTCAAAATAATTTTTTACATGTTTTAAACACTTACCGACTGATCCTTCCCCTGATTCTGGGTCCGGGTTAACGCCTGGGGACGGTTGGTAGGGGATCTCTGTGAGGGTGATGAAGAGATCCTGGCTGTCGGGGAAATCAGCTTTGTAAGCGCTGTCAACTGCCTCGTCCTCCTCATCTCCTTCCTCATCTTCCCCGTCCGCTAACATCTCCGAGGAACCGGCCGTCGACAATATCCCATCCTCAGAGTCCACGGTCAGTGGTGGGGTAGTGGTGGCGGCCGCACCTAGAATGGAATGCAGTGCCTCGTAGAAACGGCATGTCTGGGGCTGGGATCCGGAGCGTCCGTTTGACTCTTTGGTCTTCTGGTACCCTTGTCTCAGCTCCTTGATTTTCACGCGGCACTGCGTTGCATCCCGGCTGTATCCTCTCTCTGTCATGGCTTTTGAGATCTTTTCGTAGATCTTTGCGTTCCGTCTTTTCGAGCGCAGCTCCGAAAGCACGGACTCATCGCCCCACACAGCGATGAGATCCAAGACTTCCCGATCAGTCCATGCTGGGGCCCTCTTTCTATTCTGGGATTGCATGGCCACCTCTGCTGGAGAGCTCTGCATCGTTGCCAGTGCTGCTGAGCTCGCCACGATGTCCAAACAGGAAATGCGATTCAAACTGCCCAGACAGGAAAAGGAATTCAAATTTTCCCGGGGCTTTTCCTGTGTGGCTGGTCAGAGCATCCGAGCTTGGACTGCTGTCCAGAGCGTCAACAGAGTGGTGCACTGTGGGATAGCTCCCGGAGCTATTAGCATCGATTTCCATCCACACCTACCCTAATTCGACATGGCCATGTCGAATTTAGCGCTACTCCCCTCGTTGGGGAGGAGTACAGAAATCGAATTTAAGAGACCTCAATGTCGAACTAAATAGCTTCATTGTGTGGACGGGTGCAGGGTTAATTCGATTTAACGCTGCTAAAGTCGACATAACCTCCTAGTGGAGACCAGGCCTTAGAGACAGAAGAGGGCTGTTTGAGTAGCAGTGTCAGGAGGCAGAATGCCTCCTTTGTGCTTGGTGAAGGATAGTGACCAGCTCAAGTTGCTAGACTAATGATGATGATGGGTATAGCCAGTGCTTTTCCAGAACTCTCCTGGCATCACTTACCGGTACACATGCCACGCTCAGACATGAACCCCCTTCATGGATTTTAAGGTCTGAAGGCAACATTATAATCACCTAGCCTGATCTTCATAACACAGGCCAGAAATTTTCATTCAGTGATTCTTGCACCAAGTCCATAACTTCTCGTTGAGCTAGAATATCTCTTTTTAAAAATAATATCCAGGATGAAATGTTGGCCCTCTTGAAGTAAAGGGAAAAACTCCTGTTGACTTCAATAGGGACCAGGGTTTTCACCCTGAAAGCAGTGAGTAGGTTTTGCAATCTCCAGCACCTGTAATCAGAATATGCAAATTATAGCTGCCTTTTGTGTTCATGCACTAAGTGGAAAGGGGTAGCACTCTTTCTTGCACCCTCTTCTCCTTCTCTACAGGGGCAGGCATATTTTGTCCCAATAAACTGACTGCATATCAGATACCTGGATAAAAATGCTCATGTCTCTATTTTGTATATGTATAGAAGAAATTTTATTTACCAGTAATGAAGTCTAGAATGGCCACTCATTATGTATCACAGCCTGGGAGAGAATGGGAAGAGCTAACAATCAAATTATATGAAAACTAAGTTTCTGCTTTTTGGTATGTCATTTTTCCCATTAAAATTGCATGAGAAAGTGTAGAGGCTCACCTTGCGTTATTTGTAAATGGATGGATTCTTACAGTGTGTGCTTCTTACTTTGATTGCGGTATTCAAATAACTTTTTTGAAATACCAATATGTACTGCAAGATCACCTATCTCTAACAGACAGCAGAAAAGTACACATTTTACTTTAGGATATCAGATAGCTTATTCATATATAAACAAATTAGCTTACATAGTAAGTATTCTTTTACTGTTCAGCATTGCAGAAAAAAGCCTGACATCAGATTTGATTTTTGTTTAACAAAAATTGCTTTGATTGTAAATATTTATTCATTTGCCATTCTTATTTCTATGTTTTTTTAAAAATAATTATCACTTAGTTGTGACCAAAAAAAGCGCATGATATTTAACTAAAGCTTTTATATACATGCTCATAAAATTGTAAGGCATGTGCTTGATAATGCATTTAAACATAGATGTACACAATATACTGAACTCTTGTGGTTTATTTGGTAACCCATTTGCAATTTTAAGTTTTTTAAATACACAGAATACGTAAAGTCTGCACAATTTTGTGTCCGTGCTTAAGCTTCCATTTTATTTTTGTCAGCTCAATTTCCACCCAAAAAACACTCCACCCCCATGCACTCACACCCACACATAAGCTTCCCTTCCAAACAGTTAGATGTACTTACACTAGGGTCATCTACTTGATCAGTCAGACAAGATTAACTAAGCTATACAGTTCTTCTAGCTTGCTTCAGTCTCCAGTCAGCTGTGTGATTGATGCGGATAAACCTCATCCTGCTTTGTTTTCCTTAAATAAAGAACGTACTAAGCTTCAACCTACCCATCTATACAATGTTTAGGTTTTGTTACAGGACTGGTTGACCGGAGCGGAGAGGAGAGGAGAAGAAAGGGATGGCAATTTGACTATTTTAGTGAGGATGCTAAAAATAGAAATACCCCAGATTCTGTGAAAGATGCTACCATTCGTTACAGTAGTTTTGTGAAAGGAACCCTTTCACCTGTATTATTTTCTTCATAAAGGGGAGTATTCCTGCCTAATGCTGATATTAACATTTTTGCTAAGCTATTGGCAGACATATTAAAAACAGTTCTGCCTGAATGAACCAGACAGCTTTTTTGTAAAATGTGCAAACATTACACTGAAAATAAGGTCTCCTTAAATTACTCCTGGGGGAATTCTATGCCAGCACATTAAAAATACTGTGTACAATATTTTAAATTTCTGCAAAATTCTTCATATTTTATTTGTTAAAATAACACAGTATAATCATTCCAGTTTCAATTATTTTGGTAATTTATTTCAAAATACCCATCAACAAGTACGTCAATAATACATACAAAAACAAAAAAGATTCTTCTAGGAGTAGAGAGTTAAAGAAGCCGCTACAACAACCCAGTTCCAGTTGGGGGGAGCTGGATGGGGTTGCCCCCAGAGCCCAGACACCTGCACTCCCCTCCTCACAGAGCCCAGCTGTGGGGCACCCCCCTCCCCAGAGCCCAGCCACGGGGCACCCCCTGACCAAACACCTGCAGCCCCAGATGCTTTACTCCCTCCAGCTTCTTTACTGTCCCGCCGGTGGTGCAACCCTGCCCTTCCTCGCCTTTTGCCAGAGCTGGATCTCCAGGGCACACTCCTGTCCCCGGGAGAATGAGAATCAAGCCGGGCAGCCAGAGCATGCAGAGCCTCCATCCTTGCCAGGCTGGGCGCTCCCCTCACTGAGAGCCAGCGGCTCCTACTGGCGGCCAGCAGCTCTGCAGCCCCAGTTTGGCTGGGGGCGTGGAATTCTGTCCAAATTCTGCATTGCGCAGTGGCACAGAATTCCCCCAGGCGTATTAAATGTAGGAGTCTCTTGCTGCAGCAGTGTCTTTTGACACCATCTTCATATGCCAAATGTTAAAAATGTTTCAGTTCTGAGGGATCTTTTCCTGACTCTCAGTCCAGAGCTGCACTGATTGACTCATTGGACTGGATATTTTTCCAGCACCTTGAAACCAGAGTTTCCAGCATCTGTGTTCTCGCTACTGAATCATTTGCAGTGAGCTTTTACAGCCTCAGTTCAGCAAGTATGTGCTTAGGTGCATTCCTGTTCAGCAAAATACTTAAGCATGTGCTTTAGTCACGTGCTTAAAGCTAAGCATGTGTTTAAATACTTTGCTGAAGTGTTGTGTGTAGCCTCTGTCATAGAAAAATAAATGGTAATTGACAGGTAAATGTACATTCATGTATGATTAAGAATAAATATAAACTTTTATTAAATTTTTATATAATGGAAATACAAAGGAGGAAAAAGAGACATATATATGCTTTATAGTTGGTATGTATATGAGTATAATACACATGCCTCTTTTGATATTGAGTCAGCTGGTATCTGTAGTAAGATTTACATCACCAAATATTGCAAAACAAGTCACAGCCCACAAAACACTCATATCTTGATCCCAGTAGTTGTGAAAATGTGCTGTGAGATACTAAAAGAATTCCCTCCAAGTAAATATTGAAAACTGGATATAGTCCGTAGTTATGGCATTGAAATTTGAAAGGGAAAGGATACAATTTATATGCTTGAAGAATAATGGATTGGAGGGTTTCATGGATATATGGGAATCCAGTTAATGATTTCTTGAACTACATTGGATTATGTCAATATGAATTGCATAATTATAAGTTTGTGTTGTAGTTTATAGTCACACAGCTTATTCAAATATATAAAAGCTGTGTGATGATAACTTAAATTTGTTAGTAGGACTAATATTTAATTGGGATGAATTCTTCCAGTGCCTCAGAATGACTTTCACAGAAACTCTAATGATGTATGAAGGTTTTTGTGTGTGCTTGCTTTTCTACAATCCTCGATGATGTAAATATTACTTGCCTACAACCCTTGTATTAAGAGAACATTAAGGTTGCAAAGTCCAGTGCTCAAAGTTAAGAAATGCCAGAATTAAGAATGTCTGTGCAAACTTCATTTGGCCCCCTCATGCATATGTATTATGATAGTCTCTAATCACATGATTACATACTCTTTTTTCCATGTCTTTGGTCAGATGTGTTTTCCATAATACATAATTACAATGTCAGAGGGCTTTTTCTTGTACAGTGTGCCAAACAATGTTCACCCATTTCCACTTCAGGTGGAATCATGAGATATTTTTTTATTCAGGCTTTAATTTCCCTTTTCCACTGAAAAATAGTTTGGAATCTTCTTCATGTCCCTAAAGTAAGTACTTTTGCTGCTGTATTTCCTGTGATGGGCAAACTCATTATTACGACAGCCCCTATGAAGGAATGGCTACATCCTTCAGGAGCAAATAACCTTTTTTCCCCGTTGTCTCTGCCCTATGTAGTCTTTGACATTGGTGCTGCTGAAAATTATATCACATCTCTTTTCTTGTGCTTATTTTGAGATCATTATCTTACAATCAAGACAAAAAGCACTGCCACCATTCTTCCTGTGCATGAAATCCTATATTACAATTCATTTAAAAAAAAAATCCAAGCCAGAATGGTAATACTTCTTGCAGAGAAAATTAACAAGTAGATGATGCTATGGAAATCACTTCATTACACCCAAAATCATGGATAGATTCATACCAGTATTTCATAGTTGTGCAGAAAATGATGAAGTGCTGATTCATAGTCATCACCAGTAAACAACTCAGGAACAACATATTGAAATGTTCAATGGGGTGTGCTTAAGAACTGGAGTTTTGAAAGCTGAAGAAAAATTATTCTTTAGGAGCAATTTTAAGTCTGAGCCTCTTGTTCACAATTGAATGCTATTAAGATTGTATTTCTATAGACTTGTAGGGAGACTTATATGTTACGCTCTGTGTTTTTAAAGCTGTGGCATGTGAATAGAAATGTGCTTTCCTTTATTAAATCTAGCTGTGAAATAAGATTTTTTGTTTGTTTGACTTTGGGACCATTTAACATGTTCATTATTTGATCGCCACTGAACGAGAGTGCCATTTGGAGTTTGTATGTGGGAGGGAAACAGAAAATGAACTTTTTGTATGAGTGTCAGGGCCAGGCTTTGGGCGGCTGGCTTGCCCTAGTCAGCTGCTAAGTTGTGATCTGAAGACGAACAGCGGAGTCAGGAGGGAGCTGGATCAGAATGCCAGGAAGTCAGGGTTGGGCACCAAGTTATAGGCAGCAGGCAGATAGCAGGGTTGGAGTCGAGCCAGGTCAGGATACCAGGAAGTCGGGCACCAAGTTATAGACAGAAATTGAATAGCAAAGTCGAGGACAAACCAGGATCAGAAACCAGTCTGAGGTCTGTCGCAAACAGGGTCTGGAGAAGAAGCAGGCAGTCTATGGTGTTGCTCAGACTGTTCCTCAGATGGCTTCCTGGTTTAAATACTGGTATCAGCCAATCAGTGGACTGTGAGGGAGCACCACTCAGGCCTTGCTGGGTGGTACTTTTTGCCCAGTCTAGCTTCACAGGGTCCTCCTGGGGGACCTCAGGCTATGCCTCAAGTGACAATGCAGAGATATCAGCAGCCCAGAACCTCTATAGTTCCAGATTCTAATCCTGCAGGTTCTTACATCGAGGTTCATGCATTAAGATGCAGAAGTTGCAGGTTTGATCCCCACTTCCCAGGACCCACCCAGGGGTGTCAGTGTTACACATTAAATAATCGATTGCTCACTTCCTTGCCCAGGGAGCCCATTATGTTTACTTCTCCAATGTGTCTAAGCCTCACTGCTGTAAATTTAAAACCTCATGTGCTTTCCAGACCTGGGGTTCTTCCATGCAACAATACTTTCACCCATATACCAGGCTGACTTTTCACTTAGAATACATTTCATCTCCAACCAATACTTATAGTAAAATGGTGCTTAATTTACCATATTTGAGATAAAACAAAACAAAAACCCTAATGTCTTATGCAGCCCACGCTGAATATATTGTTTTTTCATTTTCAAAGAACTGTACACGCACAAACTAACTAATCTTCCCATTGCCTCTTTAAGGTAGGTAGACAAATATATCCCCGTCTGTGAAATGGTGATAATAGTGCAGAGAGATTGCTGCCTTCAAAGTACACATTACCATGATATTGTTGTTTGACCTTGACCTTGCACAGAAACATGATGTCCTGAATTCCACCCATGGCACATATAAGAGAACAGGAGATTTCCTTCTTGTGTGAGCAAAATTTGGACATTTGTTCATAAACGTGTAAATCATGCTGCTCCCAAGAAGATTTAGGACCTTACCTTTTTCAGTGAACAGTATAGTTTTTTGCAGTGTTTGTTTCCAAGAAGTCATCTGTCCTCCTGCAATCACATTGCCAAGTTAACTCTGTGCGTGTAAGAGAGAGCCCAGTTAATTTTCTGTATGGAAAGGGATTTCTTATGAAGCCCATGTTGCCCTTCATGATAAAGGTTTTATAAAACCAGTACTTAGTGATGTGACAGCACAAAGTGACAGAATTTATTTGTTGTCTGGATAAACTGCCCACAACTAGCAAAGAAAGACATAGCAGTACTGCCTGGCTGTTCTCTACAGAAGTAATGGAAGTCATTCAGCTTTTGTGATCACCAAGTCCTGTCGTTGAAAGCACCAGAACAACAGGAGGGTGTGGACCTATGTCCAATATGCTAAACTAGGCAGTATTTCCATTATGTGAAATAACACATATTATAATGCAACTATTCTAGGCTGATTTCCATAAAACTGTATTATGATGGCACCTGCCATCTCACTGCTGAACTGATCGCTATGCTCAGCATTTGTCCCTAGGGAAAGATACAGCACTTTACGATTGCATAAACAAGATCTTTGCAGGAGGAATATGTTGACATTTGAAGGTCAAACATGCTACAACACTTCTCCCCTTAATTCTCCTCTCCCTTCCTCCTCCCCCGCCCATTTTAGGCACAAAACCAATTCTATTTGTTGTTTTGGGTTTTTAAATAACTGTTAGTAAAAGCTTTACCATGAAGAAGTAGTGTAAAATAAAACTTCTGTGTATCAGGATTCATTTTGTATTCAACATAGCTTTTTTAAAAAAATGTCTTACTCCCAGTAAATTTATAGAATGAATAATATAAATTAAAAATTATATATGTCCTGGATTCCCTGTGGTGTTGCTCTGCACTTGCCTGAGGCTCAGGGGTGACGCCAGCCTCTACCCAGTGGCGGGCTGAGGTGGGCCTTAGTCCGTCGTCGTCGTTCTCTCCCCCCCCCCCCCCATGAGTCCCTGCATGTGTCCTGCTTTTGCCTTTTGAAAAGATGGTCACCCTATAGCAGCTTCATGTAATATAGAAGTTCAGGTCTTTGAATCACTGTAAATACAAGCTTTCATATGAAATAGATATTCTAAAAAAAAGTATTGGCTTTATTTTTTCTTGTAAATATTGGTCTTGTGACAAAGAAAAGAGAACTTTAACTCACGTGCTTTTTCATTTTCACTGTAAGCAAAAATTTTCTGAACCATGATTTTTTCCAATGAAATTTTTCATCAAAAATTAAAATAAGCCCTGCAAAGAATTTTGACAGATATTTTAATCTTCTCCCGACATCTGCCGTTTTTTCAACCAGCAACAGAGCAGGCTGCAATTATTATAATAAAAAAAAAGTACAAAACTTTTTTTTTTTTTTTTAAAGCTTAAACCCCTCAACTGTCGCTATATAACTCTTAGGCTGAAGTGTACATCAGATTAGTGTTATCACCTGTTCATCCCTTTGGGTTAATGACAATGGAACGTTCTTACCTACATTAGTTACAGACAGAAGAAAAATTTTATTTTACAATATTCATTTGAAAAAATTAGTTACGTTGTTGATGGCAAATTGGTTGTTGGGTGCTAGTTCTTTTTAAGTTTGCACATTTATGCTGTACACGACAATACCAACTAATCTACGTTGTAAAAATTAATATCTTCATAACTTGGAGATTTTTTTCTATTCAGATCAAACATAAAACTAATCTTTCCACATGTGTTAATGAATGTGAGATTGGTATCACATTTACATTTCAGTTTTATTTTGCTATAGAGTTAAATGGAACTGACTTAAAATTCTTGGACTTGTTTACAGACCTCCAAGCTTATTTATAATAAATAATGGTTTAAACTTCTTAGTTGGGAGGAAAACAAAACCCCTATGATTTAGAAGTCTTTTCTAATGACTAATTAAGGGACAAAATTATGGTATAAATCAGTGATACTCTGAACTCAGTGGTCCAGGAGCCAAATTAGCAATCGGCATTACCCAAAAGAACCACAGTAGTGAGAATTCATTGTTTCATTTACTATTTATATATATAATTGTTTCATTTTCTCTCTCTCTCTCTCAAAATAGTAAATGAAACAATATATATATATTCTCACAACAAAATGACTGATCAACTACAAATGGTTAATAACCTAGTAAAAGCATCCTGATTGGTTAATAACTAAATCACACAGTGTTTTAATATCATGTGCTGCAAAGAGTAGCAGGAGACATATTAAAGAGCCACTTGCGGTTTGCGAGCCTCAGTCTGAATATCACTGGTATAAAGTAAAATTTGCTCAAGGAAAATAGGTGGACCTAGAAGATTTAAAGCTAAGGTTAATGTGAACTATTTTAATTTTGATTAAGACCTTAAAATATGCAAAAACAGAAACAAATTGTCTGCTTAATCTGCTCAAGTTTTATGGCTTACTTTGCTCAAGTATTTTTTCAATGTGCGTCTGATCTTATTTTTTTATTTATTTTTCACTGAATTATGTCTACAGGTCTGGGCTTCTAGGTCTAGTCCTTTACTCATTGTGGAACTCCTGAGTTGACAGTACAAAAATAGTTCCTGGGTGGGTGGGTGGTTAGATTTATACATATAGATATATACACACACACAGACACATGGCAGCAAAAATTATGTGGTAATGGTTGAGGAGGAAGATTTCTGGGGACCGTTTCCTTCTTACACTAATATCTTGCATGATATAGTAGTTCCTGTAGGGTCTAACATTAAATTAGTTCTTGCTGTGCAAAATATTTAAATCTACCCTAATTGTGATTAGATCATTGTATTTAGGTCAAAGGAAAATTGAGTCATACCAATTTATTAAGAGTTTATCTGGGCAAATTAATCTGACCTCTGCAATAATGACCGTTTTTTTGGGACGAGGGGCAGTTTCTATGCAGAAGGTAGAAAAATAGGTCAAGTCAAATATATGAACAGCACATACTTTTTCTCTGTTGTCTGATCTTGCATGCTTTGCAGGAAATATTTTTTTCTTTCACTTTAATGGTTCAGTATTTTTTTTTTAAATAGTTTTTGCATATATTTTCTCTTTATAATGAAATGGAGTCTTCAAGCTACCACTTACAGTGACTTTTTATACTATAGAAGAACACAAATTCCCTACCTTCCAAAATACCTGCCATAGGATCTCTACCTCAGTTTCATATGTCCCATAACCACAAGCCAGTGATGGGGTTCTCAGTACTGATTTCAGGTACCCCTGCAAGTTCGCTTTTGCAGTAGGTTCACCTAGTTGTAGTTAATATGCAAAAGGTAGTGTTTTAAAGGAAATGCTTTATTTTCCTGTTTTAAATTTGGGAAGATTAGGGCAAATCTAAAAAGCATGTGTGATGCGTTGTCACCCCTGGGGTGCAGCCTCAGAGCTGTGGGAACCACGGCGCCCCTCTCCGACACACAGCTGGGTTGGGGACACAGCCACAGGCCCTGTTATCACCCAATGCTCACACAAACTAGGCTACTTGAGTTCAACAGCAGACACCAGCCAGTTTCCCAGGTCCCCAGGCATGCACCCCCCTTGGGAGTATAAACCGAAAATTATACTGTCTTGCACTGCACAGGGATCTGATATTAATATGTTCGCCCCTTCCTCAATGTGGAGAGGAATATGCACCATACGCTTGTGTTAAACCAAGCTGAGATTTTTACCAGACACTTTCAAAGTCACACTGGGTTAGATTAACACATAAACAAGTTTATTAACTACAAAAAGATCGATTTTAAATGATTATAAGTGATAGCAAACAGATCAAAGCAGATTACCTAGTAAATAAATAAAATCGCAAACTAAGCCTAAAATACTAGAAAGATAGGATATGAATTAGCAAATTCTCACCCTGGCAGATGATACAAGCAGGCTTGCAGTTTCTTAAGGGCCAAGCTGCATTTGCTTTGAGGTTTGGGATCCCCATCCCAGTTCCCAGTCCTTTTTTTCAGGGCTTCTCTCAGATGATGTCACTCCCTGCCATAGCTTTAGCATATGGTGGGAACCCTTTGTTCTAAACTCAGTTCCCAGCCCAGTTTGTGGAAAAATACAGGTACCCAAAATGGAGTCCAGAGTCATGTGGACTGGTCACATACCCTTGCAGAGTCATAGCAGCCATTACTTTCAAGCTGGCCGAAATGTCCACAGGGAGGCTCACCAGGTGGGGGATAAGCTTCTCTTAAGGCCTATTGTTTTCCCTAATGGCCCAGTACCCTGAGTGGGCCCTTCACAACCAGCTATTTAGACTGGAAGCATCTTGCCTAGTGGGTGTCAGCAAGGTGTGACTACATGTGAAATAGATACATAGTCACTATTCATAACTTCAGATACAAAAATGATACATGCATAAAAATAGGATAATGATATTCAGCAAATCAGAACTTTTCCAATGGCACCTGACATGAATCATCTTATACAAAATGCATTATAATCATATCATAAATAATACCACTATGAAGAATATGGGGTCCAGTGTCACAGCATGTTTCCTGTCTTTTAAATGATTTATATACACAGGCAAACCTTTATACATCAGTCGAATTAAGGATGTCACTTAAGCAAATGAACTTAATTATGCTTGCCACTCACTTATTAACTCTTAATTACCAGTTTGTCACAATCTTCATGTTCTGCTCTTACTGAAATCAGTTAGAGTTTTGTTACTGATTTCATCTGAAACAGGAGCAGGTCTTTGACAGGGGGTTTAGAAAAATCACCCTTAAAAGGTGACCAACAAGTGGCCATGCAGTGCCATTGTCTGTTTGAATTAGGTTGAGATTTGTAAGATTGTGGAGATTTGTA
The DNA here is from genome assembly GCF_002925995.2 of Terrapene triunguis. Classification (NCBI taxonomy): domain Eukaryota; kingdom Metazoa; phylum Chordata; order Testudines; family Emydidae; genus Terrapene; species Terrapene triunguis. The sequence goes on from NW_020664383.1 coordinate 1,873,460, forward strand.
AAATTGAGTATTTCAATGCAGGTATTCTATGGAAGCCTGGATTTTGTGCTTTCACAAGCTCAAGTGACATATGTATATGAAGTATCATTTTCTTTTAGTAATACAGTATCTTTTATGTGGAAATTTGTATATAAAAATGCCTACTCGGCTCATAGCGCCATACACAATTCAAAGCGAATACAGTCTTTGGCTGTTACTCTTAGATAACCATTTTGTTCAGTAGCTTACATCGATTTGGGGCTTCTACAATGTAACAGATGGAGTGAGTTGCATATAGATGGGGAGACTTGTGTGAGGTCACTGATTCCAGCGGGGCAGCAGAACAGCAATATCTTAGAGATTTGGAAAGAACCAACACTTGCTAGATGGCAGCAAAATTACTACACCCTGCCTCGCTGGAACACGCACTGTTGTATGGGAAGGGAAGATGAATGAATATGCTGGTATTATGGTGACGCAGTTTATTAGGGGTCCTTGTCAGTTGGTTAATGGTAGCTAGTTAGCTGGCTGGAATGCTGGGTTTGACGTTCCAGAGGTTTACACTGTAATATGTACCTTCAAATGCTTGTTCTAAAATCTTCATTCTTGACCCTCCTTCTTTCAATTAATTCATTACCATGTCGCTTCTAATATTGTCTGCTTCACCGGGGTATGTATAATTCCATTAAACTTAGTTTTATTCTGCGTCTTTATACTACACAAACTATCTTTGCCAATCTAGCTGCGAATTGGTTATCTTTCTTCTTTTTGTGATGGAGCAAACTCATTGCCATTTGTTTCAACTGCACAGTAGAGCATGCCCCATGCAGGACTCTCCAGTGGCTGGGTATGCTGTGGCACTGTAACTGAAAGAAGGGAGATTTTCTTGTAGTCTCAGTGCTGGCACTCAGGCAGCATGGAGAAGGAGGAAACAACCCTGGCTGGAATGCAGAGAGGTGAGGAGTGCAGGGAGAAAGGATGGAGGCAGGAACTTGGGGACAAGATCGGGGGGGAGGGGGAAAAGGTTTGGTTTAGTGCAGGGGTTGGCAACGTTCGGCACGCGGCTTGCCAGGGTAAGCACCCTAGCGGGCCGGGCCAGTTTATTTACCTGCTGACGCGGCAGGTTCGGCCG
>NW_020664383.1:1874970-1888774 GCF_002925995.2 Terrapene triunguis
CGGCCGAACCTGCCGCGTCAGCAGGTAAATAAACTGGCCCGGCCCGCCAGGGTGCTTACCCTGGCGAGCCGCGTGCCAAACGTTGCCGACCCCTGGTTTAGTGTGATATCAGCACACAGGAACGCTGTGGCAGTGGTAGGGTTAGTAACCAATTTTCCAGGGTGACATTCAACTACTTTAATAGCTAGATGCTCTTTTCTTTTTCTGCAGTCTCCTGACTCATTCATCAAACAGGGTGAATGAGAGGGTGCCTGTTGCCTGTAGGACCCCTGCCTCATTTGTTGCTGAAGTTGGAAGATGCGTAGTGAATGAGATGGGGGACTGCAGAAAGAAAAACCTTAGTTCTGACATTTCCTAATTCTGGAGTGGTTGACTTTGCAACCAGATTTGGGTTGTTTTGCCATGTATCATGTTTGAGAGGCCGCACCTTGATTTGTGGTGCAGCGTTTTTGGACCACTACAAGAAAACATGATTATCACAACAGTTATGACCTGGAGAGTCCAAACTAAATGGAAGGTTTTCAAATAACCTTGCTCTGATGACCTGGAACATGAGGTTGGGGTAATGAACATTGTTAATAAGTGAGAGGGAGAAAGGAGGGCATTTCACCGCAGGGTCAGATATAAGATGCCGTTTTTCTTTAAAGAAGGGAAGAAAAAAAAAAAACCCTAGAAAAGCAAATGTATTTAAAGCCTATATGAACCACCGTTAGATGCTGCAGTACTTTAAAATGATTTTTAACTGATGCATCTGTAAAAGTGCCAGAACTTGTAATGAAGCATATTTAAATGGTTTTGCATCTTAACAAATGCATTCTCTATTTGCATGGTGTGTAAAATCTGAATGACACTTGCATTCTATCTGAAAAAGAGAGAACAGACGTTTTCATTATCAAATGCAATCAAGCAGAAAAGTATCAAAGTGAGCAGAAATTCCCATTTACAGCTATGATTGAAGCATTACTTGGAGGGAAAAAAGGGCCAAGGAGAATAGCCCAGTTTTATACAGTTACGTAACAGGATATTTTATGACTAGAAAGGATTGTTGGACACTTTTTGGCAGCATCCCTTGAGTACACGAGACTTAAGGCTCAGTTGCACCCGTTTTAGACTAACTGAGCTATTGGCTGCTGCCTACCACTTCATTAGGTTTTGTTTATCTTTTCTGTCTTAAGTACACATTATACACTTTCTATAGTTCATTATTTCATTGAGGCAGATGTTGCCCCCTTGATTATGCATTAAAACTTACAAAATTCTGGAGACAAAGGCCTAAAAATAAAAATGTGGTATCAGGTATTGGGGCTTCTCAAAAAGATGAATGATCATTATTTATATACGGTAGAACACAGAGCCCTGGGTCAAAATTGGGGTTGTGTTGTGCTAGACTCTCTACTGACAGAGAGACAGACATAATCCCTGCCCCAAAGAGTTTATAATCTATTTCCTTTTATTTCCCGAGGGTGTAACTCACCTGATTTCTTGTGTGTCCCATGCACAGGACAAGCTGTCCTCATGCATCTTGTGCCATCATAGGATGCATGGAAAACGGTACTGTTTAATGTCTATGATTTGCAAAATTATGTTGGAGGAATTTAGTGATTAAGAATGACAGTACAATTAGAGTCAGCATTTAAGGTAAATCAATTTTATATCCAATCAAGATAAATTTGTTAATTGAAGCCTATAATTTTCTGTACTCTGACACTGTAGATCAACCGTGCTTCTTGTGTAACTTTTTTGACTTTAGGGGAGTTACACTAAGGGTGAATCTGGTCATATGTCAATGTTAAAAAATCTCATTCTTCTTGGATTTTTATTTATAACTTTATAAAAATGTCCTTTATCTCTTCAGACTTTTACTGTAGCAGGGGCAGGGAGTATGTCTCAATCCCTTTTTGTAAAGCACTGTGTAAACTTCTGTCCTTTCCTGAGGCCAGGGCATTTCTCCCTACCCAGCATTGCCCTGAGTTAGTGGTCCAACAGCTCTTCTTTGTAGTGCAGCTTTCAGGAATCTAAAGTGCAGTGAACAGCATAGTATTCAGCCTCAGAAGATGTAACCCATAGCTTCATTTAGATGGTAGTATACTGCATACTACTAATTCAGCCATTGATAAATAGGTGGAACATAGCTCTAAAGTGTTCCAACCTGCATCATCTTCAGTGCTTTAAACTAACAATCCCTCTGTGGGTTAGGGATGTGATTAGTGAAAATCACACCTCTGTAGTCCAGTTCTTTGCCTCTCAGTTGTAGAAGTGCCATTGTTGCCTTGCTTGATTTGACCAATGATGAGTCTTAAGAAAAAGACAAATTGATTATCAATTACACAAATGGAAAATGACTGCCTAGGAAGAAGTTCTGCAGAGAAGGATCTGGGGATTATAGTGGATCACAAACGAAATATGCATCAACAATGTTAAACTGTTGCAAAAAAAGTGGACACCATTCTGAGATGTATTAGCAGGAGTGTTGTAAGCAAGACACAAGAAGAAATTCTTCCGCTCTACTCAGCACTGATAAGGCTTCCACTGAAATATTGTGTCCAATTCTGGAAGGATGTGAACAAATTGGAAAATGTCCAGAGGAGAGTAAGAGAAATGCTTTAAGGTCTAAAAAATTAGGAGAGATTGGAAAAAATGGGTTTGTTTCGTTTGGAGATAAGACTGGGGGGAGAGGGGGACGTGATGATAGTGTTCAAGCATGTAAAAGTTGTTATAAAGAGGAGAGGGTGATAAATTGTCCACTGAGGACTGGATAGAAAGTAATGAATAGGTCAGACAAACACCTGTTAGGGATGGTCAAAATAATCATTGGTCCTGCCTTTGTGCAGGTGACTGGACTAGATGACGCATCGAGGTCCCTTGCAGTCCTACATTTCTATGATTCTATGATTCAATTCCCTGCTCCCTTATAAGTCACTGGCCAGAGAGACTGTTGCCTCTACCTCACTTCGACACCATCTGATACCTTCCAGGAGCAGAGGCTGAGTGTGCTGCACAGCAGCTACAAATGTTTGTGTCTTATAGGTTCCATGAGGGCATGGAGCTCACAAACTCATTTTGAATGCAGAATAATAATATATCCCTGTGGGTTTTCTGTTATTGTTGTGAGTAAATTGCAAGCATTATCGTGTGGCACACTGGGGTGATAAAATCCATTCTCCCCCAGAAATTTGCTGACTTTGGCTTTTAATGACTTAAAATCACTAGCATCGAATACAGGAGAAAAAAATCAGTTGGACTACAAATATCATCGATCATTAGCAAATGGAGGCACAGTCCCTTTTGCTGAAGTGTGATATTGAAAAACTTTCCCTGTTAGTTAATTTTTAAAGCAGACTTTTTAAATCAATAAGTAATTCTCAAGAGCCAGCACAGAGTCAGTAGCCAGCACGTTTCCTTGCCTAATAATAAACATATAATTACTTCACTATAACTCATTTAACCATTATTTCAACATGTAAGCACTGGACCATTTTTGTTCATTCATTTGAAATGTGAGTACTTTAATTTTCTTGGAGGTTGCTAGAAACAAGTATGCTTCAGGGAGCAGATAAACTCATGCCACTTGAATCATGTATTCTTCTTTGAGTGCTGGTCCCTATTTGTATTCCACTGTGGGTACACCTGCACTCCATGCGCCAGAGCTGGAGAATTTTGAAAGCAGTGTCTGTTGGTCCGCACGTGCTCCCTCATCCTCTTTTTGCCCCTGACTGAGGATATAAAGGGTGGAATGGGTGACCACCTTTCCAGTTCCTTCTTACCATCACATAGTCTGGGTTGCAACCTCTAATATCCTGAGCTTCATCTTTATTCCTTTATCTACGCACGCGCGCACACACACCTATATGAAATGTATCGTAAATAGATTTTAGAAGATGTTAGGATTTATAGTTTTATATAATAGTTTTAAATGTTTTGTAGTTAGTTAGCCTCCCTGACCTGGGGAGCCCCCTATACACCCCCAGACCGTGTTTCAGTACAGTACTATGCCTATCACTCCTGGCTTCAAAATTTGTGCCTGTGCTACTTCTCAGTCAATGACAACCATCAGTGCTGCTTGTACTGCCTTGGAGAAACCTCACATCGCGGCAAAGTGCAGTATATGCCAATCGTTCTCTGAGAGGGGTGGAAACTTTGCCTCAGAAAGCATCCAGTAGAAAAGGCCATGAGGCTGCAGTTGGACTTTGGCAATGATGCAACTCCTCTCCTACTTGAGGGGGAGCGTAAACACCGAAAACTCCATTTTCACCCCGACGCAGATTTAGACTTCATCAGGACATCCTTAAATTCAATCACAGCAAGGCCTTACCTGCCAATGAATAGGTTTCAAAACGTGTATTTACCAAACCAGCAGTCCATGAGCACCCTAATAGCTGTTTTGCCAAAGTACTATCATCTCTGGTGTGGTAGAAGAATCCTCACCATGTATGCGTGGGCGTTTCCTTCCTTGCTACCCCATCGGATAGGACAACTGTTACAGTCACTTCCCTGTTGGACTGGGGAACTGACATGGGCAGCCATACAGTGCAGGGCACCTGGACATTTCAAGAGTCCAGAATGCTGTCCAGTATTTTGGAATTGCGAGCAGTTCAAAGGGTTTGCAAAGCCTTTCTCCTTTTATTCAGGATTGCAGTGCCTGCATGATGTCAGACAATATCATGACCATCTTTTACATCAACAAACAGGGAGGAACGAGATGCATCCCACAGTGTGCGGAAGCAGTCTGTGGAACAGGTGCACTAGTAGTCACCTCCGACTATCTTCTAGAGAGACAGAATGTGCCAGCAGACATTTTGCTGTTGACCACAAAACCAATCAAAAAGGTTTCCTAGACTATTTGTTGCCATAGCAGAAAGAGTTTGGAGTCAAGCTATATCCTCCCAAAGAATCTCTAAGTGGATCTCAGGCTTTATTTTGCTCTGCTATCAGCATACACTAACCTAATAGTATCAGCTGTCTGATCTTCTTCCCCCATCTCATGGGGTTAGGGCCCATTCCACAAGTGCTCAAGCAACATCTATGGCGTTGCTTCAAGAAGTACCTTTACTTGATATCAGCAAAGCAGCTTACATGGAGTTCCGTCCACGTGTTTGCGAGGCATTAAGGTTTAGTTCAGGTCTCCTCTGCTGAGGCATCCTTTGGAATGGTGGTCCTTCGTTTGGCTCTGTCATTTGGATCCTCGTACCCCTCCTCCTACTTAAGTATTGCTTGTCAGTCACCTATAGTGGAATACACATAGGGATCAGCACTGAAAGAAGAAGTTACTCACCTTTGTTACTGGACACTCTTTGAGATATTTGGTCCCTGTCTGCATTCCACTTCCTACCCTACTTCCCCCCTTCTTCAGTTCATCTTTTGGATTCCCGGTAGAGAAGGAACTGGAGAGGCAAGTGCACTGTCTCACCCTTTATTGCCTTAGACAGAGGCACAAGAGGGCGAGGGTGCATGTGCAGACCAACAGACACTGCTTTCAAAATTCTCCAGCTCCAGGTGCATGGAGTGCAGGTGTACCCACAGTGGAATGCAGATAGGGGTGACACATCTCAAAGAATCTCCAGATACGAAGGTAGGTAACTTCTTCTTCCTACTGTCCAGACAATATCCATACAATAGAGTATATCAGTTCTCTGACCGCTTCCTGCTAGTTATTTGTCCAATATCTCCATGTTTGTAACTTAAAAAAAAAAAAAACTGCAATGCCAGAATTACTACAAAATTATGATTGCAGTGCAATAAATCATGTTGTTCATCATATTTCCCCCATAATCGTAAACACCAGCACTGTAGACATTTATTCCCGAGTGTGTTTTTCAACACTCTTTAATTGTACAGCAGGTGGATCCCTCCTGGCTAATTAAAGTATAGTGCTCAAGAGAGAGGCAGTGATCACGCATTAACTTGGTATACAGAGCTGACAATCGGATGATCTCAGTGTGTTGTTAGGATGTTGTTTCAGAGTACCATTAACCGTCTCAGTTAACCTGTGTGCTATCCTGCTGGTGAAACTGGGTTAAACTGAAAAGGGACTAAAATACTATTTTTTTTTTAAAGCTACACAATAACAATGCCCTGTCATTTACTAAAATACTTTAGAATGATTTGCATTGGTGATTTGGTGTCAAATTTGTTCTGGATGTAAAGAATGTAAATATGTTCCAATATTCTTCAGATTCATGTTTTAATGTTTGTCAGATAGCCAGGTCACAGCAAACACTAACTTAATGGTAAAGGCCATTGAAGTCTTCGGTCCTGGAGATGTTGTATTAGGAACATAGGAATTGCCACACTGGATTAGACCAGAGAGTATCCTGACTCTCTGGAAGGTACTGGTACCACATTCATCAGTAGAAAGTTAAAGAATCCTTATAGTGGGGAAGTATTGAGTAACCTGTCTGTCAGAGAAACTTTCTCATTAGCCTCTATTAGTTGGAGGTTGACTTCTTCACTGTTAAGTTTTAAAAACAAAAATTCGGAGACTGAAATAATGAGTGAAATGAAGACTTCATATTGTTTTCTTCCAGTTGGTGAGTTTGTGAGTGATGCCCTTCTGGTGCCAGATAAGTGCAAGTTCCTCCACCAGGAAAGGATGGATATATGTGAAACTCACCTGCACTGGCACACTGTTGCTAAAGAGGTACAGTATATAATTTATCTTGACATTTCTAGCCATCTTTCTTTCAAGTTGTATCACTTTCCTGGGATGCATCTAATTACAACAGTGTTGTTGTAGAGAAAATTGGGGGATTGGTCCTGCTTTGAGCAGGGGGTTGGACTAGATGACCTCCTGAGGTCCCTTCCAACCCTGATATTCTATGATTCTATGAAAATGGTGAGGACACAGTTGTATTTGTAAATATTTATTGATGGGTGGTGAATTGGTGCTTTTAATTAGGAGAAAACCAGGAAAAGTTCTGTTACGTTTATTTTGATTCATAAGCAGTATTATTTTGTAACTTGATGTGTCATGTAGAGTTGATGTTTGAATTTTCATATTGTTGTTGTTTTATACCATATTCTCAAATTTGAACACTCCTGATTTTTTTTATGCAAGTTCCAGTGTTTGTGGAGGTTGACTTATCAGTTTGACTTAACATTGCTCTTCTGTTGAAGAACTAAGATTACATCTGTAATGTCACTACTCCATGCTTGGAAAATAAGAACATCTATTTCCATAAACTTTTGTCCCACATCGTACATGGCAGTATTAAGCTCTCTAATTCCTTTTAATCACCTTTAATGCTTGACTCACTCACTTGTTATAGTAGTAGTAGTAGTAGTAGTAGTATAATTTTGTGCTAAGTGCTTCACAGAATTAAGACATGACTCCGGCCTCAAAGAATTTACAATCTAATCTCAGAGATGATGCAACAAATGAGGTCAAGAAGGGGAATGGGAAAGAAATAGGAGAGAGAGGACAAGGAAACTTGTGAGGACAATGTGTAAAACTGATACAAAGCACAGAACATATGATTTTACAACTCACTGACATTTTATTAAAGACCCTCTGAAACTTAATTTTGTAGGTGTCATGCATCCAAATGATATCTTAGTCCTTTGTAGGTTCATGTCTTCTTAAAGGTAAACTGACAAGAGTTTAGAGTTGCAAATTACCATTTTGCATGGACCCTCCTGGAAGTCTGTTTGACCCTGTAATATCAGCTCACAATGACATGCTGAGGGGTGAAAACATTTAAATGTTTTCTTCTTTTCCACATGTTCTGTGTGGTTTTGTCTTTTGTGTTTTGTGCAACCTCTTAAATGATGCATAATTAACACTTTTCCAATATGGCTAGAAGGTACCATACTAAACGAGGAATCAAACCTCAATGTATCATGTGCGTTAGGTGTTGATCTCCTCTTCAGTAGCACTATTACATAGTCAGGGCAAACTGTCACTCTCCAGTGGTTAATTGTGCACAGCAAAAGCAAACCCTCAAAGTAGTTCTAGGTAAGAGGATGTAGGATTTGTCAGGTGTATGTGAGGGGATGAAATCTTTTGGCAAGGAGAAGAGTTGAGGAGAAGGAAAAGCTTGTTGCCTAAAATAACTAGACTGTGGTTGGGTGCCCATGTTCCCATGCTGAATGAATTTATCAGTCACAATAGTTGAGAGATCAATTAACAAGCTAACTCTAATTTTCTGAGGCTGTACACAGACTTTTATTATTTTCTTAACATCTATGCCAACTTTTCCTTGGCCAGCTCACTGTGTAACAATGTTGTCACTGTTCTCTTTATTTTTGTAGTCCTGTAGTGAAAAGAGTATGAATCTGCATGATTACGGTATGCTGCTGCCCTGTGGAATTGACAAGTTCCGTGGTGTGGAGTTTGTTTGCTGTCCATTAGCAGATGAAAGTGACAATGTTGATTCAGCTGACGCTGAGGAAGACGATTCCGATGTCTGGTGGGGAGGTGCGGATGCAGATTATGCAGATGGAAGGTAAGAGCGGTGTTTCCCCTTTCTGGTTTACTGAAAATTGTCAGAAGTTTGTTTGGAAAGACTAAAAGTTAACAGCAGAGTCTTTGATATGAGCACACTTGATGGATCTGCACATTGTTTGAAACATTTGAAGTGACCCAAAATGTCTGGGTTTTAATATGTTTTTGATTTTTACAAAACCATAAGGTTTATAACGTTTTAATTGTTTTTTTTAAATGCAATGAAAAATGTCTTGTTGGACTGTAAACATTCCCTTGCACAATATAGTGTTGGGTTGCAAATACTGCAAGCATATGACAACCAAAAATTGAAACAGGCTACCTGGGAAGCTTTCATTGGCAAGCAGAGTGAACTGCAAAAAATGCACAGCCAACCCTATTAGTGATAAGTGAGGTGTTTTAAAACCCCCTTTTTAGTTTTATTAACATAGGTGTTAGTGACACAGTAAGAAGACTTTCAAGCTGGCAGCGTCCCTTTTAATTATGAATTGAAAGGTATTTTCAAAAATCTATTTAAATGGCCACACAATGACAAGACATATTCTTCTTTACTAGACACTGCCTGCATTACAGTTGCAACTATGTTAGGGGAGTCACTTTGCAAGACAATTGCGCAGCGACCATGTTACAATATGGACTGGTTTTGCCTGTGTACGTGGGGAAAGAACATGGCTATACCTTGGTTCCTTTAACAATTTAGCATCATCTAAACATACCAAAGGGGTGCTGGATTAAGCTTGGGGTATGATCATACTGTAACTGGGTATCCCAGGTTGATATAGCCTTTTTCATGGTAGCCTACTAACTGCATTAGGGTTATACAGGTGTAAGTGAGAGCTGAGTACAGTTCTATTCAAATCTTAAATATCTCTGGGGAATTAATTTTAAAATACAATGAAAGTTACCCTCCTTTACTAAACTAAAATCCAGGGTCATGATTCTGTATTTGACCAAACATCACAGCATGCTAGATTAAGTCAGGAAGTGCAGAGTTTAGATGTTGGTAGTGTCAATTTTTAGAAAGGGGAAACAAAATCCAAATCTCAGAAATTGGCTGATTAATTCCTTTTCATCTTCTGCATTCATTTCACAGTACCTTAGAACCAGGACGAGCGTGGGAGACTGGAGGGAGTTCAGAGAAGAACAACAAAAATGATTAGGGGCAGGGTGGATAAATTTATATGGCAAGATTAAAAATGCCAAATGTATATAGTTTGCCTTAGCAATGGCTAAAATGGGAACATTAGCCTACAAGTGTTTCAGGGATGTAAAGATGAAGGATGGAGATAAATGACTCTAACTAGGAGTAATGGGCTAATATTGGCAATGGAATGACATTAGGACAACAAAAAATTAGACTGAATATCAGAGAAATCTTTAACAAGAAGATGTATTCAATTGTGGAAATGTCTTTTGGGGAAGGAGCAGAAGCCATATCATGGAGAACACTGAACACTAGGTTGAACACAGTACTAAAAAAGCTGTTGCAGAGAACAGGTCTTTAATTGCAAGGGGATGGATTAGATGAACGAAATTAAGGTCTTTTCTCTGATTCCTTGTCACAAAAGAGTAGTATCAAGGCCCCTGCTTTTGGCCCCATCTAGGGAGGAAGACATCTTCAGTCTTGGAATATTTGATTTTTCTTAATGAGTACATCTAACAGCCAAAGTGTAGCAATAGAACTCACTTTCGAGGAGGTTTATAGGCCAGCTCTCACAGCATCGTTTTGTAATTTCTGTATATTTGGTTTATGCATTGCTGATTGGGTTTCAAGTTGTTGAAAATGTGGGCTAAGAATGAAAAATGTTTGAAACCCTCAAATTAATTTCTTCCTATATAAAGATGGAGAAATTTGCAAAAATGAAATATTCTCCTTTAATATGTCTGGTCGAAGATATCTAAAAATATGAAATAAAAATGTTCTCATAATGGTGCACGTTACAGCAATTAACAGCAATTATGAGGGATGTATATAAAGCAATCTGAATTATCCATTTGTTTCAATTGTGCATGTTTGTCACTGGGGAAGCATACAGAATCTACTCATAAAGCAATTCAAATTCTAAATTGAGCAGGTCAAGGATGACTTCAGAAAACTAATATCCTATTAGAGCATCAACTGGAGTTACATTTGAATCCAATCCTGAAATTCCAAGTGAATAGTAAAAGCTTTTTTCATATAGAAATACCTAGAGCAAATCTGGAAAGGCCACATTGCTTTTACGAAGTAGTTGAACTTTAATTAAGATGAAGAGGTCGACAATTTGCAATTCTTATAAACAAATTCACTAGTTTCATTTGCTGGTTCTTCAATCCTCAAGCTGCATCCAGTCCCTCCTCTGCCTTGAAGCCAAAAATACACTCATAGAAATGATTAATGAGTCCTTTTGCATCAAAATTAGAGTATCCTTGATATCAGGTTACAAAAATAGAATGTCCCACTTTGAACATGAGTAAGTTTAAATGCTGTAGGCTTGATAGAATAACAAACATGAATCATATAATATATTATGCGACGGTATCTGACTACTAATATGTAACATTAGAAATTATGATCAAATTTTGGATTTCCAATCTTAGTTTTAAGTCAATAGGGAGGGATGCTGATATTGCTTGCTATACCACTAAACTAATGTTTTTATACCACTAAAGCAGTTTTCTTTGTTTGGAATGTTTACTTAGCTCCATGTAGTTTCACCATAAGTCAGTAACCTTACATTTACAGTGTTCCTTTCATCATGACGCCTTCCAAAAAGTTTAATATCTCTTCCTGTATGTGTATATTATGTGATACTGTATAAAAAGTACAGAAGCTGCTGGTAACTCCTGCATTAATGGAGCTTCTGTTTCTATCCCTCTTTTTTTCAATAGCTTTTAATTTGATAAAACAAAATTGTGGGGGAGGTGGTAAAGCTTTAGCAAAATCAGTTGGGTGATGTGAGTGTGAACACTTATTTTCCCCATAACGGGTGGTGAGAAAACAACTGAAGTTAGAACCTTCAGACGTGGCTTTTGTAGCTTTTACGGCATTCAGATTAAGAGGAAAGACAAGTTCAGTTTTGGAGACAGCAAATTTTAGACAGCAGTGGGTCAACCAAGAAGAGCAAGGAGACAGATAATGAGAAGTAAATTTACAAGTAATCCACATAAAAGTGGAGGTGGAAACCTTAGTGGAAGTGCGGGTGAAGAAGAGGAAAGGAGCAATGACAGAACGTCGAGGAATGTCTACAGGCAGAGAAAGGAGGATAAGGATTCAATAAAAGGATTTTAATTATTTTATTATTATACATTTAATTTAAAACAAACAGCTAATCTGTATTTGTTTTATTGTAAAGTCCCTAGGGTATTTTGGTATCTCTGCCCTGTAGATTTTACAATCTAAATAGGTACGACAGAAAGTGTAAAGAGAAACAAATGCACAGAGAAACTTGCCCAAGGTCACACCATAGGTTAGTGACACAGCTGGGAATTGAACCCAGGTTTCCTGAATCCCAGTCCAGTACCCTGTCCACTAGAACCTGACTTTTGGGGGAAGAATTTATTCGAAATCATGCAGCTGTAACAGAAGTCTGTTTTTTTTTTCTTTTATTACTTTAACTTTTGTTTTGACTTTTACTTTCATTTTTCTCAATTGTACATTTAGTAAATTAGCTTTGTGTCTCCTTTGTGCAGTGATCTTGTCAAGAGCTGGAGTTTATAGCATACTTGGACTACATTTTTTCTTACCCTTTCAAGAAAAAATAGAATGCATGTAATTTAGTGACCCATACCAATGTCGATAAATTTGTATTCCTATTTGTAGTAGATTATCTGGGTCTCTTAAACTGACTGTCATACACACAATGCAGCATTAGTTTCTAGTGACAGCTTTTAACATCTTCATTGCTCTGTAAGGAATTGGCCTTTAGAATAGGATTTCAGAGATATAATAGAGAAAGAAGTGCAGTCCTTGAGCCTGCAGTAATTATCAGTGAAATTGCTTTATCCTGCACTTAGCTGTCATTTACTGTGAAACATTTCTATTCATACAAAGATAAGTAAAGTTAGAAGATTTTATTTTAAAAAGACTTCATTATTTTATGCTATGACTTTAGCATCATTCTAATTTAAGAATTCTTTAACATGTCTGTTGCAGTTATATTATTTTGATATTTTTGTGCAGTGCTTTTGCAAAAGTGCAAAAAAGCTGATTAGAATTAATGCAGAGTGAATTTTATATTTAAGTAATACAGAGTAACTGAATATTTAAATAATTATAATGTGCGTTTTTCTGTTTTCTTTTTTATTAAAAGCTGATCAGTCTTGTCTTGTGTTTTAGCCCTATTGTGCAAATAGGAGCTATTAGCAGGTTTTACCAGATCTGACTCTTCTTTAATTTTCATGCAGTAGCTAGCTATGTCCATAATGTTACCAAATACTCCTCCTTAGAACCTAGTCCAGACCCACTCTCAGGACAGATACATGTCTTTTGTGAGCGACTGAACTCCTAGATCCCACATGTTTCTAAGCCCCTGAGTCTGGATAGTGACTGGTCACTGTCCCTAGCTCTGGATCTCAAAGGCACACTCCCAGAGGCTTACCCTTTGTATGACATTGGAACCCTGCAATCCAGCTGCCCTAGACTCCAAAACCAGTCCCTCAGCCCTTTTTGGGCCCCTCCAGTTGCTTAGACATGTTCCCCTCAGAGTCCACCTGCTGTGGGAGCTCTGGTTTCTAATTAAACCCTTGAGGGACAATGTGGCAGAAAAGCAAGGTCTTAGCAAAGGAATTTTTTTTTTAAACTATAAGCTCTTTACTCTTGTAAGCACTTTGAGAGTTACAGATCTGTGAAAAACAACAATCTTGAACACAGTCCCCCTTATTCTGATCTCACCCCTTTTCTGAGTCCTAGGTTTGGTCAGTGTCCTTAGACGTGGCAGAGTTCCTCCTTCTTCTCTTTCTCCTGCCTTTTTTTTCTGGTATGTGCCAGACAGTGTGTGTCCCCCTTTTGCTCATGTGCTTCTGCTGAAGGAGTTACAGGCTCCAGTTCCCCTCCCCATCCCCAGGCTTCTGTGTAGAGAGTAATTTAGGGTTACCATATCCAGCAAATAAAAAAAGAGGACCCTCCACGGGCCCTGGCCCCGCCCATTTCCCCAGCCCCGCCCCAACTCCGCCCCTTCCCCGCCCTAACTCCGCCCCCTCCTCCCTCCCACTCCCAGCCACAAGGAAAGGGCTGCCCCAGCACTACCGGCTTCACGGTTTGCCGGGCAGCCCCCAGACCCTGCGCCCCCCGGCCGGTGCTTCCCCAGCGCAGCTGGAGCCCGGGAGGGGAAGCGCCCAGCCGGGGGCGCAGGGTCTGGAGGCTGCCCGGCAAACAGTGAAGCC
>NW_020664383.1:1888874-2020431 GCF_002925995.2 Terrapene triunguis
GCCTCTGGACCCTGCGCCGCCGGAGCCCGGGAGGTTAAGTGCCCGGCCGGCGGCTGGGGTCCGGAGGCAAGGAGGCTGCCCGAAGCCGGTAGCGCTCGGGCAGCGCGCATGCCTCTGGAACCTGCGCCGCCGGGGCCCGGGGGGGTAAGTGCCCGGCCGGCGGCTGGGGTCCGGAGGCAAGGAGGCTGCCCGAAGCCGGTAGCGCTCGGGCAGCTCGGCTCTTAAACAGAGCCGAAGAGTCAGGGGAGGAGCAGAGCTGCCATTTTCCCGGACATGTTCGGCTTTTTGGCAATTCCCCCCCGGACGGGGGTTTGAGTGCCGAAAAGCCGGACATGTCCTGGAAAAAGAGGACGTATGGTAACCCTAGAGTAATTCAAACTCAGTGGCCCTAACAGTAGACAACCCGTTGTTCCAGAAGGGGAGAGTCACTCAGCATTGATTCAGATAGTCTTTCCACTAGGTGTCAAGGCCCTGTTACAAAAAAAGATGTTCTAATCCACAAACAAGGTTGCAATGCAACATGGTCATGTTCCAAAATGAAAGTCACAGTACAAAGTGGAGCCCCTGAAAAAGAATGGGGTTCACAAAACAAAATGGAGCTCACAATTTGAAACAGATGAATCCCCACTTTGTCACATTCCTAGCTGCTCTAATTGTTCACAGTATGCTTTATACCTGTCACATTGCTTTAATTCTTCTTCTGTTGAATTGCTGCTGCCCCTGCTGTGCTGCATTGTGTTGTCCATTAACAGTGTTTGGATGTACTTTGTACGTTCCACTGCAGGTGGGTTTTATCTGGAATGGTCATCAGTGGTGGTTGAAGGTTCCTCATCAGTTGTACCTGATATTACATATTTTTTTGGTATATTCTACTTGGACAGCAGGTCCCCAGTGTGCCTTATTCAGGTGTCTATTATGTGCTGCTTACATATTAGGCTTTTCTTGTTTTACCCCCTCCATTGATTACTTGTGGTTGAAGAAAAAAGAATGATTCTTATGTATGTTTATGCTGCAAAAGTATTTGAAGCCTACTTAACATGTAAGTTGGCAGTAAGGCAGTGCACGTGCAAATGACAGTGAGATTTTTAGTGCTGGTTCTGGATGGAGGAGAGGGTGGGGCCGCTGCACAAGATCCCCAGAGCTGCTGCTGTGTCTTCCCTGCTGCCGCCTCTCTCCTTGCCTGGCTCCTGTGTGAGAGAATGTGCCAGGGCACAGGTGAGTAGGGTAGCTCAGCCAGCTTCCCAAGGGATTACGGGAGGCACCATGGCACATTATGACACGCCCCATGCTGGAAGCGGGCATGGCGGTGGCAAGGTTACCTCACTAGCTCACAGGGATGCTTTGCTCCTGCCCTGTGCACTGCTGCCGGGGTGCGGGAGTCCTGAAGGGAGGTGCCTGGCAGTGCCTAGGGCAGGTAAGAGAGTGCGGAGGGGGCTCCCTAAGTACACTCTCGCAAGCCAAACCCAACAGAACCCGACTACAAGGGTCATGTTGGGTATGAAAACAACTCAGTGCTCTCAAGCTCAGGTCGGGTTTGGATTGGCGGTGGTCTAGTCAGTTCCGGTTGGGATATAAAATTAGGTCTAACCAGATCTCTACTAAGCAGCACAGTGTGCCTTGTCAAAATCCCCATTCAGTGTGTATTTTGGATCCATCACTGCTTCAGAATTTGTAAGTACTTTAGCATTGCTGGCCTGTACAGCTGACGAAAAGGTTGCAACCTTTACTCTCAGATGTGGCACTGGTAACAGTCATCCACAACTTCGCTCCCTCCACCTAAACTACCGTCATGAACTTTACCCTTGAAAACTGCCTCAGAGGCAAACAGTGGAGCAGCTGTCCTCCTTCTGCACAACTGTGTTGCCCTGTGGTGACTCTGTCCACTTCTAGGTGCAACTCAAGAATGGTGCAGTTCAGAATGGTGGGCTGCATTCTGTTATAGGGGCTCCACTTTGTTTTGTAACTTTCATTTCAGAGTGTGAGCATGCTCTGTTGCAGCTTTTTTTGTGGCTTACAGCGTCCTTTTTGTATCCGGCGTTAGAAAGACTGAAAAGCCAAGACAGAGTTGAATGACTCTCTCCTTCTGCAACAATGGGATTTCTATTGGTAGGGCTTTGAATTACGCTCTCCACAGAAGCTTTTGTGAATCTTACAAGCCTCGACTGTCCTGGGATCCAGAGCTTAGCTACCTCTCACCTTGTATCCCCAGATGGCAGCTAAGATATGGATGCTCTTGCTAGGACTGACCTCTTCTAGCATCAGCAATAGAGTTTTTAACTGAAGGCCTTCTTTAGAATTTTATCTATCTAGATATGAGAGACACAGGGTGGGAGAGGTTATATCTTTTATTGGACCTACTCAGGGATAGTCAATAGGCAGACCTCATGGGCTAAATCTGGACCGCCAGATGCTTTTGAATGGACCACAAAATCTTTTTATTTACTTATTATTGTCATTATTGTTGGGGGGTGGGCGGCTATTATTTCCTCTGGAGTCTGGACCTTGACTATACCTTGACCAAGAAATTTGGACCTGACAAAAAATAATTGACTACCCTTGGCTCTGTTGGTGAAAGATAACAGTGAAGATGTTACCTCACCCATCTTGTCTCTCTCATATCCTGGGACCATTTTTTAAAAGTACATTTTTGTTGCATTAGGCATTTTTATTTAAATTGTACATATAATTTGAAACACTGAGAGAAACAGCACTCTGTGGCAGTGTGGTGAAAGCCACTGGGCAGCACCAAAATGAGTCTTAAAAGATAACACTCAAAGCTGTAATGGACAATGAAATTTGAACCCCAGAAAACTGTTCCATATTAAAATAAATTTTTGAGGGGTAATAAACATATTTTCTTTCTTCTGTCTGGTTAGTTTTATATATAATATGTACAGGTAAATCACAATTATCTAATTAGCTTGTAGGACATCCAGAACTTGGTAAATCTGAATTTTGGGAAAGTTACATTCCAAGGGGGAGGAGAATGGTTGGTTGGTTTTTCTTTTGTTTAGTTTTGTTCTTGGTTAATATTTGTTTTTTTGGGTGGGGGAAGGGAAATAAGTTTTTGAATTTCAGATAACAGGGTTTCAGGCAATCCCAAGTTCATAGCTTTTTGAAGTTTTGTGACAAATCATAGTTACGAGAATGATACTAGAAATTAAGATGAAACATCATACTCATGTATGCTATTGAAAGTGTGTGCAGTCTTTTTTTAACATCCATGTTCTTTAGATGCACAATTTCCTAAGGAAGTTCTGTACTCTCTACATTTTATAATTCCTATCTGTATAAACATTTTTTAAGATTAAAACACTGGACTTTTCCTTTAACTTTTTTTTTTTTAAACTATGGTACCTGTGGCTGTTAAATCTGTTCTGTTAATTGTGAACATAATAAAGTTCCTGCATGTGTTTTGCATCTCTTGGAATAATATGTTACACATTTTAGGTTAAAAACTTACTTTGATTAAAATTTTAAATAGTAGAATTTGTTAATTTCTTGTATTTGCCTCCTTGCTGACATGTTGCAATATTGAGATTTGAAGACATTTTTGGTGCATAATGGTTTTAATAAATAATCTTTCTTTTCATGGAAGCTATTGAAATAAACAAAGCACAGAACGCTTAGGGGCATGTGAGCATTAGAGAGTCCAGAAAGACAAATATAATGTTGAATCTTTGCAAATGGATGAGTAGAGTAAGAATAGAACTGATGAAGCAGCTTATTGCTTTGAGAGGTAATTGCTATAGTACTGCAGAGGCAATTCCAAGCACTATTTGAGTATAAATGTTAACTCTAGTGATGGCCGAGCTCTTGTGCAGAAACAATGAATCTAATCTGGGAAACAATGAATAGGAAATAGCTGAGCTTTCTTGCTTCCTTGAAGGCTCAGTTTGTCAGCCAGGAGATCTCCTATTTGACTTCAGTGAACTTTCAACATCTTTCGGGAGGTTAATACCACACTTCTGCATTTAACTGACCAAAGTTAACTTGGATGGAAGGGTTATGACCTTATGACTTACGGAAACAGAGCTATCTATTGCAAAGCATGACGTAGGCCTTAAATCATATCTGTTTCAGAATGAAAGCTTTATGATAAGTTAAGGTTAGAAACAATCATTACAAAGTTGTAACTATGTAAACTATTGGAATTTTGTAACTATATATACTACTTGAAGTATCTGAAAAAGAAATCTGGACATGAAAAATTCACAGTTGAGTTTCCACAAACAGCTTCTGACTTTGTATTCCTGCCCCCATCTCATCCACCTGCCTTATTGTGTGGTATCAGATTTATATACGGATATTATTGAGACTTTTTTGCTGTGGGTAGAAAGCTGAAGCAGACGAGAATCTTCATTCTGCTTGATAGCCATCTTCAGTGTGTGACAAGGGAGATGAGAGGTTGGAGTTATGAATCTTTGGCCTTGTTGATTTTTTCCAATATGAACTAGAGCCAAAAATTATGTCTCTCCATGAGATATTTCAGTGGTTTTTATTTGTTTATATCTTTACTAGATTCATGGTCTGATCCTTAAGGATTTGTGGTCCCTAATGGAAATGTGGAAGTGGTATGGTGGTAGGTGACTGGTGATGTGAAATAAAATAATTTAATTCCCAGTCTTTCAAATTTCTTTCATAACAATACTATTATAATGTTTTATTTTAAAGGTTATCTGTTTATAACATTAACTCATCTTAATGGAGCCTTGTCTGGAGATTTTCTGAATTTCTTTAGAAAGTATTTTAAATTTTGATATGTGAAAACTAGTTGATCTGTTTCTTTCAGTTAAAGAATATAAATTGTTATAATTGTAGAGATGGTCTAATGATGGTACATGATGGTGTGTGAAATACAATACAAAGTACTAGATCAATCATACGTTCTGCCAAACGAATATATAATCTCTTTCAACCCAAGTGGTTTAACTAACATAGTTTACAAATTTCAGAGTAGCAGCCGTGTTAGTCTGTATCCGCAAAAAGAACAGGAGTACTTGTGGCACCTTAGAGACTAACAAATTTATTAGAGCATAAGCTTTCGTGGGCTACAACCCACTTCTTCGGATGCATACAAAGTTTACAAAGCCCACATGAACTCCGCTGGATCCTGATAAAGCAGTCCAGAATTCTAAAATCTGCACTGAATAATCCCTATGGTCTTTTTGATGGTAAGTGAAGCTTTTCTTAAAATTTACCACCACTGCCCCATCACCAGGGATCAGCAAGGGAGAGCTGTGTTGTAGACAAAGCACTGGTAGCTACCTACATTCTTACTCCTGTGCCTTTTCAATTTCCCTTGAGCAGGGTTAGATCACATGGTAGTAGAAATACCAGTGACTAGCGCTCCCACTATTGGCTTGCCCTTAGCAGAGCTGCATTGGTGCTGATGAAATTGTGGGAAACTTAAGTAAAAGCTCTGTGTAGATGCAGACTGAAACGCTCCCATTATATATGTTAATTGAAGAGCGTGGTTCTGTTGATGTGGTATGGAGTCAGAACTAATGACCTTAGATTAGCACCCTGTTGTACAGCACTGAAAGAAGCCCACAAAAAAATTAATTTCCACTTTTTATGGGAGTAGAAAACAAATTAAAAAGTTCTCCTGGAAAAAAAGGAATTACACTAGCAATTCTGTTCTTTATTCACTCTAGTGCATTATGAGAAATGCATACTTATGACAGAATAATACTGAAGTACAGATAATGCAGAAGGTGATAACATAATTCATGAGACGGGAGGGGGATTCATAATTCAGTTGACTGTAACACGTTGCAGTGTTAAGGGTGACATAGTTTGCTTTCCCCATTGACTTAAGTGGGATTTGAATCAGTCCATCACTTTAAAATACAAACTCTAAAAAATTTCAGTCCTGCTTGGAAATATGACACTTTATCCTTTGAGGACTCAGACAAGTATCAGAGTAAAAGAACTGCTTTCAGATACAAGCAATACAAAAAGACATTTGCAAATTAATTTTGGTAAAAAGTTACTCCTAGCAAGTAGAAGAGACTGAGTTATACAACTGAAAATGTTGTATCCATAGTCAATAAAATATCAAATTGGGGCTACTAATGCATCTTGAGGGTTGTGGCGAAACCACTTATCTTCCTACTTGTGGTTCATTATTATGTCATAATAGCCACCATTTATAACTTTATAATTGCACCCATTATTTGTTCTGTTATAGGCAGCACAACTAGCAATGCCTGTAGTTAAGGTTGCGTAACATTGTTGATTATAAAACTCTTTTCGGTTGCTTATAACTTAATCGCAGCTCTACTCATTTAGGCTGAAATTTTCCATACAGTACTTGGTGTCTGCCACTGGCTGAACTTTTTTGGAAAACTTCAGCAAAAGAACAGTTAAATGATTTTGCAGAATAGGGTTAGGGGAAAATGTGCTTTCCCCATGCTAAAAATTCTTGCAACCATTTGGTTGAAAAGCTCTAGTGCTTCTGTGCTTGGGACATGGAATATGGCCGGTAGGCTGCCCTGGGGCGAGGGATGTGCCTTTGACACGAAAAACCGCCCAGATTTGGCCAACTTACAACACTTTGGAAAATCTCAGTTCATGCTTGCTCAGTAGAGACTTGTTAGAATTTGGCAGCTCACTTCTCAGAAGAATCTGTCCACAATAAGCATCCTCCAGCCCAGAGGTGAGGCAGCTGAGCAGGACTTTTCATGCAATTGCTGCTGCAGGCCCTGTGACACCAGGCACCAGAACACAGAATAAAGAGATGTTCTTTTCTGTGCTCTCAATGGACCCCTTGCTTGCACCCAGGCAGCCGAGAGGAGGGGGAGGAGGAAGTAGCCTGACCGAAATGCAGAGGGAAAGGGCTTGTAGAGTAGGCTGGGACAAGAGGCCATTGGAATAGGACAAGGATGAGGAGTTAAGAGTTCTAAAATGAGCTAAAACTCTTCCTAGGAGTCATGAGTTAGCAGTTGGGATGGGGAGCCAAGGGGGGGGCTGATGGAAACCTGGAACCAGAGGATATGGGGAGACTGGAACTGGGACAAAGGCTGAATGAGCCCAGAAGCAGAGGGAATCAGGCTTGTGGGGGAGTGGGAGTTGGGCGTAAAGGTTTGAAACCAGCAGAGAACACTTAGGACCTGGAACAGAATCAAGGTTCTTGAGTATCAACATTCCTCTGCTGCTAAGAAATAGCTGTGAAACCCACTGGCAAAATATGTGCCCCATCTCCCTCTAGTGGCTGGCTGTACTATTGCTTTCAGTTGTTGTGTTAACTCCAGTGACAGAGGCCTGTGCTGTGGACTAAACTTTCTGATCCTTCTGATGAACCATGTTGGAGTTGATGCTGTTTCTACGTGATGGACTTCCTATTTTTTTAGTTTGTTTCTTTAAAAACTTAGGAAATTACATGCATGCAAAATATTACATTCAAAGAATGTTGAAGTTGGAAAGGAAACACCCAAAGGCTAGAAAATGTCAGACCGTTGCCTATGTGTATGCATTATGATATATTCCTTAGCTGCATGATGAAATGATATTTTTCCACAAGTTCCCTGCCTCATTTGCTTCAAAATTTGGAAGGTGATTAGTGAATAAGGTGGGGTGGGAGTGTCGTTGCAAGAAGAGTGAAGGGATGTTCTCAAGGTTTAGGCAACTGAATGTCACCCAGGAGGATTGGATTCTATCCCTGCCTCTGGCACAGAGATCCTGTGTGATGCTGGGCAAGTCATTTAAACCAAACTTTTTGCAGGTGGCCACTAATCAAGTAGTCATCATTTTCTGCGTGCACAATTTGAGACACCTGGTGTTTGATTTGAAGAGTTGAGCACTCTCAACTGCAACTAAAGTCATTGGGAGCTGTGATCTGAACAAATAAAGTACTATAAAATGCTACTTTCTCTGAAAACTCATCATAAGCTTCTAAAACTGAGCACCCAAAATTAGTGGACACTCTTGATATTGTGTCTCTGCCTTCATTCCCCATCTGTAAAATGGAAATAATACCACTATACCCTTATGAGGGAAGGTAAAGATAAATTCACTGAGATACTACAGTGATGAGTGCCATTGAAAAGCCCATGAGGAAACTAGTAATTCTCGATTCAGTGCACGATTTGGATAGTGTGCAGTAAATAAGACATGGAACCACACGTTGAACAATGAGAATAAAATGAAATATCGAATAGCTGCTCATTCAGTGAGCATTGTTCATCCTGTGCACTGAATGAGAGAGGGGCATGTGCAAAGAATAGTATGTGATCATGTAAATTCAAGACTATCATGATTACTACTTGGGGGTGGGGCAAATTAAAATTGCACAGACACCTTAATTCTGGCATTTCCAAACTTGAGAATGCTTGACTCTGCAACCTTTAGGGCTTGTCTAGACGAACAGTTAGTGCATGGCAAGCTGGGGTGTCAATCTACCTTGCACTAGCTTGACATGCATTAACTGTTCATGTGAACCAAGCCCCCTAAAAGTTCCCTAGTGTACTTTGATCTACTTCCTTTACAAAAGCAGCAGAGTCCTGTGGCACCTTATAGACTAACAGACTTATAGGAGCATGAGCTTTCGTGGGTGAAACTTTACAAAGCAGACTAGATCGAAGTGCAGTAGGGAACTTTTAGTTCATGGTGGCAGGTTCCACATGGACAGATATTGTGCAGCAAGCTACTGCAACATAGATTTACACCCCAGATTGCTGGACACTAATTGTTGTCTGGACGAGCCCTTAAAGTTCTTTTAATGTAGCTTTTTGGATGTAATATTTATTAAATGTTAAATGTATTAAACATCTGTGAAGCTGATGGGGTGTGTGTGTGTGTGTGTGCAAGAATATTTCATCTGATCTTTGTTTTGAGTTTTTGCAGTATAAAGTTGGGGATGACTGGGCGGATTGATTTAAATCAAAGTGATTTAAATCACCAATTTTGATCATGATTTAAATCAAGCAGAAATGTTGATTTAAATCATTGCTTTTTATCATGTTTTGCATTCATACTTTTTTGTTATTTCCCCTAAAGAAAGTTGATTCTTATTGGTTCAGAACCATTAAAACATGTTGATTTGCATCCAGATATACTCCTTACACTAAATTTGGTGCTGCTTCTTGCAAAACCTTTTGATTTTTTTCTAGTGTTTAAATATACATTTTGTTAAACTTGGTATCTGACAGAATTGTGATTAAAATGTAACCTGCTTGTGAGTTTAAAACAGTAACCTTAAATTTTAAATATCAATTCTTGATTGAAACTTTTTACCAAGTATTAGCTTGAAAATCTTTGCAGCAGAGACAGAAACGTCTAAAACAGAGTTTGTAATGGAGTGCCACAACTGCTGAGGCATAATTAAAAAGACCAGGTAATAGTCCTTTTAAATTTGTATTCCCACTTCCTTTGTTTCCTGGCTTGTTAGAAGACTAAAAGAAAACTTTCCTCTGCTGATTTTGTCTTTTTTCTGGAAGCACGGTAGTTGGCGTCGCTCAATTTTATTTATATGTTTGTCCAGCATCCATGAAGTCATCAGTACTGCGCACAGGTCGTAGAATGAGCAGAATAAGTATAAGTTTGTGTTAGGTCCTAGCAAAGTGGTGGATTTAAAAAAATAACATACTGAATAATCAATGTATATCTGTGGGCTAAATTCTTCCTTTAAATATGTTCAGAGATGCACGTTAGTGGGACTTGTACGTGTGCATGTTTGAGGACAGACATTGGCCCATTAGACCTAAAATGGTTGATATGCTTTTATTTAAAACAGAAATACAAGTGGAATTGCTTACCTCATGAATTTGCCTGAAATACCAGTGGTTCCGTGAGTATAAGAATGGTATTACTGTAATACCTCTTAACCATATCCTGTTTGACAATACAATACAATAAGCAGGGGAGAGATGATTTACATTAAGATCTAGTTTACTTCTCCAGTGCTTCAGAGCAGAAATGTTTCCATGGTGAGGAAATTTTAATATTCCCTGTGTAAGGAGTTTGAGACAAGTCAAGGTTGCTTTTAGGCCCCCATGTGTCTGTTGTTAATGCAAATTACTATCCCTAATTACTGCAACATTTTTGTTGACATGAGGCTGTGAGCCACTAATATTGATTTTATGAACATTGCCGGTATTTTCAAAGCCATATTCACGTCTAGCAATTTATCCCTGTTGCTTGCTGCTGAACTGTAAAATTCAGATAGTGGTAAGGCTTCACAAATATGTGAACTTTGCCAGTGTATCGAGTAATGTCTTGAACTGCCTCTGAAAAATCCTGTCACCACCACCATTACGCTGAGTCAAAATGTCAACAATATCTTGTAAACTAGACACTGCAGTTTGTGGTGCTGGCTGAGATAGTGTCAAGGGAATACGCAGAAACAGCTGTTGAAGGATCAGCGTTCCAAAACCAACAAGACTGAGTCACGTTTGCTTAGCAAAGGAGTAAAATGCAATAGCAACATGAAGTATGCACACCTGCACAATAGGTTAAATAAAACATAAAGAAACTCTTGAGCTGATAGGTACAAATATTTTCTTTCTTAGCTGCCTTCTATAACAACTCTTTCTTTCAAAACTCTTGATGTAACTTGGAACCAAGGTGATGGATATATTAGAATAGCTGGAAACAGCATCACTCTGATGCCAAATTTGGGTGCAATGTCAGCGGGAATAAGAGTATTTACCATGACCGAGAGAAAGAAGTTGGCAATTCAAGTTGTGCACTAAATAAAGGGATCTGTACCATTGTAAAATTTGCAGTTGTATTCCATACGATTGGAATTTAACTTCATTCCATTTGTGCGCTAGTCTGTAAGCCCCCGACCCGCTCCTCATTCAGGCCTCTCATGAATACCCACGTTCACTGTGATGCACTCAGAAACAGATACATACACATATACACACGCACACTTTTTAAACTATGTTGTGCTGTCCACACCTTTGTCTGTGTAACTATGTAATTTTTGCTGTAGTCCATCTCATCCTCCCCCCGACCCCATCCTGTTGTTGTTGAGAGAGTTGGTTGTCAGAAATTAAACTCCAATATGGTTTCTGCAGCTTGTTCTGTGGGTGTGGACCCCTGTGCCCCCACGTAGCCCATTGAAGTCAGTGGGGCTCTGCATGGACGCAGGAATCTGCCATACATGCAACAAGTTGCAGGATTGGGTCCTAATGTTGGTAATTCTTCAGCACAGAGATTGTGGGTCTTTACTGTGAAGTGCCTATCACACTAGGGTGCTGTGAAATTATCACCAATAATAAGTGCCAGTAAAACTAATCCAACAAAACCAAGCATGACTTTTGATTAAAAAAAAAAAGAAGATTGGTTAGCTGGGGTGTTTCACTGCATCTCTTCTGTCCTGAACAACAATTAAAGTATTTGAGTTGTCTTGTGAGTGAGAATGTTACGGCCACGTACAGTATAGAATACATCATTTGTCACAGAAGCACCATAATACTAGCACTCAGTGTTGGCCTTACCACGCATGTGCCGCAGTCTCATCTCGGATGACAGCACCAAAATTTGGTTCAAAGTCTACATCTGTGAATATAAATACTTACAATAATACCAAAACTTGAGACTTTAACCCCTTTTGGCACAGCACCTGAACAAACTCTGCCTCTATAGCGTAGCTCAGTGGTTCTCAACTGGGGGACCTGGTTTCTCCCAGCTGGGGGTGGGGCAGCTCCAGGTTTAAAAAAAGGAGCGAAGACGGGACATGATTCAAAAAAGGTTGAGAACCCCTGGTGTAAGTGATATGAATCCAGGGTTGTGGTAAAAGACTATGATGCTATTATTTCTTGGTAGGTCTGTGTCATTTCTTGAGGGTGTGGGGAAGGGATGCTCCCTGAGTACTGTGGTAGTAATATATTGAGTGCTGCTATCACAGTTGAATCTGAGGAGTATATGAGACAATATGTTAGTGTTGTTTTCTAGTATAACAGTGCTGTTACTATTATTTTAGTTGTTTTCTGTAGTACATGCTTGATATATCACAACACATATTTAAGTTGCATATTTGTGCTGCGCCGTTTATAGGATTGTGTTGTATACATTTAGGACAGTATGATGAAACCATCAGGCTTAGCCAAAGTCCGACTACTCTCTGTTATTTTTAGTTCCTTTTTAGATGTATTCTCCGTAAGCAAAATTAAAATGCAAGTTCAGGTTCTTCAACTCCAATTTCTCATTTTCTTTAATAAGAGGAAAGTATGTCTGATAGTAAAACTGACTTGTGTATCATCTAAATAGTCATCTTTGAATGCAGATTTTCAAAATCCTCAATAGTGATTGAAAAAGTAATGACTACTTTTATGGTGAGACTGGAACCCTACTTTAGAAGTCTGTGGGATGGATGTGTGCGTCCAATGAGAGGCCAGCTGTTTCTAGGAACTGTGGGGAACAAAAATAAACCTTTAGATTTTAAATTCATTTGAGAAAACCAAATACTGTATCAATATGCCAGTACTTTTGGTTACTTCTGAATGATTCACATCAAAATCTCTGGAAGACTGTGTGTGTTTTAATCTATCTTCACAGTACTCCCCATGCAGTGATGTGTATAAAACCAGTTCTGTGACATATTGCCCTTGGGGGAGAGTCCTGTAGAATATAGTATACGCTTTTAGCAAGAACATAATTTTCTAGAAAGCTTAAAAAAAAATGCAAAGGATATTGTTAACTTCTGTAGGTTTTTAGAGTAATTGCAGGAGCCTAATTGCCCCAGTCGTCATAGTCTTTCTTTACTTCCCACCACAGTGCCTCCTGTGAGGCTCCAAAGTGTTTAGGCAAGTGGCTGGTCCTGATATTGTCTTACACGTTAGAATTCACTATTGTCTACCCAAGGCCGTCTGTGGTGTAGTCAGGTGCTTGCAACCAGCATAAAACATAGTATGCACAGGATATGTCACTCATATGAGGGGTATATAAGCACAATTTTCATGTAAGGAAGAGGAGTATTGTTTTCCAGTAATTGAATTCCAGGTAAATAGCTCACTATGTCTCTAGCTAGACCTTGTTTGTTTGCTGATCATTTCTTAGTCACACTGAATTCAATATTTGTGCTCCCAGCTACAAGTAACTTCTATGTGGATTTGTGTTCGTTCTCATGAATTGTCTACAAACTATCAAAAATGTGCTACTTCCACTGATGATCTTAAAGCAGATGCAGAACATATTTTTACCACTCTAAATATTTTTAGATGACCCTGGCCTAGCAATAACTTTTCTATGGGTTCACATATCAGATTTGTTTAGAATTCTACACCAAAAAACACGATTGCGGTTAGGGACTGCAAATATAACAACAAAATGTTGTGCATTCACATGGCAAAATGAATTGCTTTTATATAGCTAAACACAGCTGGATCTTTGATGTGTACAAGTAAATCGTTTTTGTAGTGCTTTTCCCTGCGCCTTCTTAAATTGGCTTTCCTTTGTTTGTTCCATTACTGTTTGTTTATTCAGAGTCCTACAGTCAGAAACCATAGAAGCCTTACTTTCAGCATTCTTAGGGAAAATGTCCAAGACTAGGGGTCTCTCAACCTGGAAGTCACAACCAGGTGACAGAGGGTCATGACCACGCTGCTCTTCCCATATTGCTAAAAGGATGGGTTGTCCTGGAGTGGGAAGAAGGTCACAGTATGTAATAGGTGAGACCCATTGCCCAAGACACACTACAGGGTTGGAAAACCTTACCTTGCCTTGTACTTAAACAAGATGGTCTAGTGTGGTTGTGATTCAGACACTCTTGTTTGTCCCACCTGAGTACCAAAGTGAATTAAGCTAAACTGAATAAAGGCCACTTTAATTCTGAATAACATCATGCACACTAGGATTTAATGTTGTTTAACTAACCCATTTCAAATTCAACCTTTTTGTTAATTTGGATTAATTTTCCAGGATGCTCCTGTGTAGACAAGCCCTTAGTTCCAATGGCTAATGATTTTGTCCCATGTCTTAATATGTGTTTGAACAGCACCTAGCACATAATGGGAGCTACCAGGATACAAATAATAATAATATGTGAGTTTGAGTAAGTTAATTGTTATTATCACTCATTGCCGTCATTTTCTGATGATAATAATTACTCATTATGATCTAGGATGTGTACGTGTTTAAGAAAATATCACTTAGCGCTGAAAGCATATGGCCATCGGCTTCATTCATCTGTTTGAACCCACCTCAGTCATTTTACAGAATTCCAGTGCAAAGCAACTGTCTGATCTTCAAGAGCAGCATAAAACATGCACACCCAAGACATTAATCAGTTGGCACGATCTGGTATGGTTAATACAGGGCCTTTCCCCTTCCAGTGCATGGAAATGGGCTTCATATTGGCATCCTGCTATGTTAGCAGCAGAACAAAATCCATATTTATCTTTTTGTTACTGTTTCATTTTCAATATATGCATTAAATCTCACTGCATTGCTCTCCAGAGTGCCAGGCTGATGCTTTTTGAGAGGGGGCTTCCTTGTCACACTTCCGCGAGGTTCTGAATAAGCCATTGTCCAATTTCTCACCTAGTAGGTGTTTTATTGCTGACTCAACAAAATCTGTTGATTCTTTCAGTGATGACAAGGTGGTAGAAGAGCAGCCGGAGGAAGAGGAGGAAGTAACAGACGTGGAGGACGAAGATGCTGATGATGATGACGATGATGGTGATGAGATTGAAGAAGAGGCAGAGGAACAGTACGAAGAGGCCACGGAAAGAACTACCAGCATTGCTACCACAACCACCACTACTACCGAATCGGTAGAAGAGGTTGTTAAAGGTAAATTAATGTTTGTTTAGGTTGGGGTTTGCGGAATTGATCTTACTGGTGTGTATTTGCCCTTTACTACTAAAAATGTTCCAAACAGCAAAATATCCTAAGTTGCTACATCATTATGCTTTGTCTTTATATGATTTGCAAGTTTTTTTCCTTTTATATCTAATCTTAGGATACATGGATAGTGATTGCCACATATTTTTGAGATTATTTTCACAAACAGCATAGTAAACTACATGAGAAGAAACAGTGTTGTATGCTGGTAAAACAATTTATTGTGAAAGAAAAGGGAATGTTGATATCAAGTGGAAAAGGTGTGTTAGAAAGCACTATTAGGTAGGACATTGTCTTACATTAACATGTTCTGGTTAGCTATTTTATTCAGATTCTTGGATTTTTTAAGTCCAGCATTTCTCAATAATAAGCAAATAATTAAATTTTAAAAATCCTATAGTTGACCTAGTGTATGGGTTAAAGATTACAAATAATTATAAACAAAATTACAATGTATGTTTGTTGTCTATGGGGGAAAAAAGAAACAAATAACATAAACGGGGTAAAATAGATTTTAAAATATGCTCCATTTGTATGCTCTTCTATATGGTGTCATTAAAGCAATTTAATTTTTTTGATAAATTTGAATATTAGCCTACCCATAGGCAATTTGACAGTCCAAATCATGGTAGAATTTTTTTTTTCTGTTCCTCTTCCCTTGTACAATTTATTCTTTAAAGGAGCGCTTCCTAGATTTCTATATGATTTGGAACTATTCTATATGGTGTAATATTTATATAATCCAGGTATTAGTTTTCTATATTGCTCATCTCCCTGGTAGCATTGTACTTATCAAATGTCTTTATGATGATCTTCTACCTCCTAAGAAATGAGACACAGGTAAAAGCCAGGACAAAACATAAAATGAGCTGAGTTCCTATGAGTTAAAATGGAAGGAGTTGCAACTTAAAACATTCAGAGACAAAATGACCATGAAATGGCTGTAGTGGAACTAACACGGACATTTCAGTCCTGGTTCCCTTAGTCCTTTCCTGCTGCTATTGGAATTGAGGGACACAGACCCTTAAAAGTGTACACACTGACCTTCCTATCCCTTCCCTGTGGCAGGGTTGTTCTGCCCTGTTGGCTGAAGTTTATGTTGTCTGGTGGTAGGGAGGACAGCACAGGATCGATCTTAGCTATGATTTTCATTCCATGATGAAATATGTATATAATTGAATGGAATTACCCTATAGACTCGTTCGTTAGCTCGTTCATTTATAAGCTGACCCCCCCCAAGATGGTTAGGTAAAAATAGCAAAAACTGTATGACCCTTTCATAAGCCGACCCTATGTTTCAGGGGTTGGCAAACTTTGGCTCCTGGGCCGTCAGGGTAAGCCGCTGGCGGGTCGGGACGTTTTGTTTATTTGGAGCGTCTGCAGGCATGGAGCCCCTCAGCTCCCTGTGGCCGCGGTTCACCGTTCCCAGCCAATGGGAGCTGCGGGAGGTGGCGCCACTTCCCGCAGCTCCCATTGTCTGGGAACGGCGAACTGCGGCCACAGGGAGCTGAGGGGCTCCATGCCTGCAGACGCTCCAGATAAACAAAACAACAATGTATTAGATATTCAGTTCAATGGTTCCATAGAGTTTAAAATTATCAAATTTTAGTGTAGACCCATTTATAAGCCGACCCCTGCTCTTTGATGCGTCGCTTTTTTACTAAAAATATTCAGCTTATGAATGAGTATATACGGTAAGTAGCTAACCCGGAAAGGGTACGCTTCCTTTATTAACATTTTCTGTCCTTCCTTATTTTTTCTCCCTGTTTCAGGTGAGTGCTATGATCAAATGAATTGATGCTTGAGTAAAATTGATTCGCAAGGGCTTCCTTCTTAGGAAGAAAAAGCTCTTATTTATCTGAACTCTGTCTCTTGAGTCTTCGATTCAGTCACTGGAGAACCAGTGTGAGATGAAAGTAAAAATCCCAGTTTAAATCTTTAAACTGCTTAAATGTATTTCCATATGTGAGCTCTTACTGACCAGGGATGAAACACCCTGTCCTCACTGGTAAATGAATATTTAAAAAGATACACTTCAGTTTAATGGGATTTGGGATGAGTGGAAATGAGAACAAATTAGGTACAGCATGTCTTTTACCGAAGCTGAAATTTCGAAGAGGTTAAGATGTTCAGTCTTCAGGCAACTAGGATGTTTAGTGCGAAAATAAACTACAAAAAAGTGAAGGAACACATTGAATTTATATAAAAATAGACTGTAACATATAAACATTGACATTCAGTGGTGCTGGTTTTAAGAGCCTAAAGATAATCGTCTTTAGTTTTTGCATGTAACATTGGTCAAGTGCATGTGTCATGAAGGCAAGAGTTTGGCTGCAGACAAGTCTAGTGTAATCAGGCTTGATGCCAGATTCCCTATGCAGCTGTCCTGAGGCACCTCAGCCCATCTCACCTTCAGCATCTTCATCTCTCTTTAAGTATGAGGCCTCTCGTGATGGGACTGTTACTTGTACCAAATTATTTGCATGTAGATGGCTATCCCTGATTATTTCATTGAGATGACTAAACTTTCATTGTCAAATTGTGCCACAGCTGCTTCTGCAGCTCTGATGACAGAGTTGTCCTCCTGGGACAACATGCTAATAGACTGGTCCACAGACCAATAACTGGTGGTCTGCAGAGAGCTGGCTTTTCTCATGGTATACGTTCATCTCCTTGTTTCCACTGGAAAAATGCATTGAAAGAAGCTAAAAATACGTTAGGAAATTAATCCGTTACTGTAAGATGTTGACGGTTGACACAGCGATGTTATGCTGTCGCACATGGGAGGAGAGTTGCTCTTCATGATTGCAAATAGGAAGGGGGGAGGGTCTGTGAGACTTTCTCTATTAAGATGTGGTCCATGCTAAGGAAGATGTTTGAGAACCCTTGTAGATAGGGCTTCTTTGCCATGGGTGGCTGACTAGCTTTAACCCATTTGGGTTACAAGTAAAACTAAGATCACTTTTCCAAAGGATTAGGGCAATGAAGTTTATACAGTGTATTTACTCCTGGGAGAAATCTGCGCCAAAGAATTCTATGCCAAAAAATTAAAAACTCTGCACACCATATTTTAATGTTCTGCATATCTTTGTCAAAATAACACAATATAATAACACCAGTTTTAGGGTTTTTTGGTAATTTATTTCAAAATACCTGTCAGTAAGTATGTCTGTAACAATACAGGGCACGCTGGAAAGCAGCTTCTGCCCCCTCTGTATACACGGCTGGCTGCTCTGGCCCTGAGCAGGCTTCCCTCTCTTTTCTGTTGCCATAGCAGCCCTGATGGGTGAAAGGTGTAATTGCAGCACCTCCCTGGCAGAATGTATTATTCTGCGGGGTTAGGGTGTGGGGGATCTGTAGGGGACATGAATTCTGCATGTGTACCAGGGTGCAGAATTCCCCCAGGAGTAAATACTCTCCATGCTTATTGCACATCCAATTTCTTCCTTATACTTTCTGGAGACATAATTGTTATTAGATCCATGATCATTAAAGAATGTGGGGAGAAGTTCTTCATGTTTTATAGGAGTTATCTTTCCTATGTCAAATCAGTGGAAGCTTGTTTTCTTCTCAAACCATAAATTAAACTCTTCTGATAATGGGTGATGCAAAGCCCAACCAAGTAAATGAACTGACTCCCATTAACGCCAATGGGCATTGGATCAAACCCTAAATAAATAAAGCATGTGCGGAAACTGAAGCTGTATCGTGAAGACATTCATGCTGTCTGCTGTAGTTTCAACATGTCATGCTGTTTCTTATTCCTAAGCATGTTTTAACTAGTAGTGACCAAAATACCCATAGCAAAACAGCTCACAAATATATTTCCAACCATCAGGAGCAGAACAATTTTAGTCTTGTCTGAAAAATGCCAGATAGCATGAAAGTTCTCCTGAGCCAATAGCTCATCAGGCTGACACAGTAAAGGCACGTCAGTTACCTAGCCCGCAGTACACAAGGGAGTGATGTGGCCAGCATCATGTCTGCAGGCCTATGGCTGCCCTAATGCAATGGATCAGGTACTCATTTTGCATCTGGGTGAACTGGAAGTGGCTTTTCAGGGAGAGATTGAGTAAGAATCAAACCCACGGCTATCAGGATTGTCATCGGGTGCCTAAACCACTCAGCCACTGCACCCTGACAGATGGCAACCTGTTATTTCATGTCCTGTGGCAAACGTGTTTTTGAAAGCTGTTGTGTTTTTTAGTGGGTTTTTCTTTATTAAAGAGACTATAGAAAGGAGGGCTTTGGTGAATTCCTTTCCATTATCCTAGCACAATACTTAGCGATATGCACATGCCTTTGTCTGACAAGGGCATTTATGCTATAGGTTTTCAGATAGATTGAACACAGGAATCAGGAGTCCAGGATTCTGTATATATCTGTGCCACTAACTGGTTATCAGTTTGCAAGTCTGGCTGAGGAAGCTGTGTACCTTGACTGGTGGGCTTGAGGTCACAGGCTCTAGGGAACCCAGAAGCCAGCCCTTTTCAGTTCTATATTTCTCACCCCCATATGCTGGGAGATGTTATCCCTGAATTTGTATTCTTAAAGCTGAGTGACTGATTTCTGCAGAGTGCAGGAATGCAGGCACTTCACCCAACCTACATACCAAACGGGGGAAGTCACTTTGAAGACCAGTCATAACTAGCAGATCAGCTCTGGTTCTGCTGACATCACTGCCTTAATACACTATAAATTGTTTCAGAACCAGAAAATGATACTGAGATATCGAGGTCCCGGGGAGTTTTTGCTAGGATTGACTGAATCATGGAGAAACTCTGTTCTCCCATGATGTGTAATTGTTTGTGATTCCATTTCTGTTCTCCTTCAGCATGGCTGTTGATAAGCAACATTGTTCCTCTCTTCGCTTACATCAAAGAAAAGGCAATTAGATCTTGTTTTGAGTTTAATGCTTCCTGTCAACATATCGGTCAATTAGAGCTTATTTAAAGGCAAGCAGCAGGGCCAACACAGCAACCTGTTGAACATTTGGCAGCTTGCACACATACCATTCAGCAGATGTGGGAAATTCAGCAAAGGCTTGACCACCTGGTTTTCGTAGTGTTGCCAGTTAGGAATGATTTCACCATCCCTTAATTCAAACAGATTTGTTTAAATGTTTAGGAAAGAATTGAAGTGGTGCTGCTTGATGTGGCATTTTGAATGTGTTTGTAACCTGCAGTTGCACATGGGAATCTGAGCCAGCTTTCTAGCAAAAGAGAAGTGACATGCATTAGGTATGGCAGCTGTTAGCCTTATTGCTCTACTGTATCTTGTTTGCTATTCCCTTATACATTTCATAGATTCTTTAAATCCATTCAGTGACAGTTGCTACCTATTACAAGGCAAGTTATTTAGCTTATTATGGGGAAGTGCTGGTCCTGTCTATTGCAGGCTTTGATATAGTATTGGAGTATTAATGCCTTGTTCAAAATCAGTTCTGCTTTAGCCCACACTGACTTAATTGCTTTTCCTCCTTTTCTTCTGTGAAATGTTATTACCTTGGTTTAAGCGTCAGAACGTTTTATGTTTTTCTTCACCTAACTTAGGGTGAATTTGATTGGTCACCTGCTTGGGTGAAAAAATTTGAAAAGGGATAATAGACGTTCATATTGCATTTTAAGAAAATACCTAGACATTTGTATAAGAGTGTCCAATGTTATAACTATCTTTCTGTCAATTGACAAAAAGCATGTGTGATTTTCCTTACTCTTATGAATGTTAATATGCTCAGTCTAGCCTTGGTTATAGAGAACCATGTATTGGTACATTTTGATTAGTACAACTATGAATTTAATTGGATGTTTTGATTTAAAATTCAGTTGCCCCTCCATAAAAGGACATCTTTAAGTTGTCTTACATCAAATGAAATCTTTTTCACTGTTAACCAGGACTGCTGAATCATAAAAGAACATGTTTTTTAATTAAAATTCTGGGCCAAGGACAAACATATTGGAATACTTTATAGAGCAGTTCTGCTGTTTTACATAAGGATGAAAATTTCATTATGATCTATTGAATTTTGTCCTCTGCTAATCTGATTCTCCAACAGAAAATATCATTTTAATGTACCGCAACTGTAATGATCTAAAGCTTTGGTTTTATTTACTAATCTGTTTAATATTATCCTACATTATCATCATCTGTGGGGATAAGTCTTTTGGATGAGTGAAATGCATTTCTGTGCTAACTCTCTCAGTCAATGTGTCTGCTATGTTAATAAAATCATAGTGTTACGGGAAAGCTGCATCTCTTCTAAAACATACATAAAATGTGGAATTTTGTTGATCTAGTCTTACGTTCAAGCTGTCCTTTCTTTGCCACTTGACATCTTGGTTCTGAGTGAAGTTACTCTTCACACAAATAAAATGAAAATATGTTTTATACATTTCTTTTACATTGGAATTGGAAGGCTTTGTATTTTAGGCACAGTATACAACTATATTTTATTTATGCCCCAATTATTCCCTGCGAGTAGGCTCCAAGTCAACATTAGAGAGATTGATTCAATCTTAACTGGCAATTACAATTTTAAGGTATTTAACTGTTTTAAAGAATTGTTCTTTGGCATTGCATTTATAATTAATTGTTCAGCCTTTTTTTTTTTTTTTTTTTTTTTTTTTTAAATTCTCTCTAGAAAGTATCAATGCTGTTGTGAAGCTAATGCATAGGCTTTATTCCCAGAGCTGGTGCCAGCTCCACAGCTGCCTCCTGCTGAATTCCAAAAACCTCTTAGGTAATTAGTTTTTGTCTTTGAACGTTGAAATTAAAATTTGGCTGCTGGTTTCAGGCATATATTCAGAATAAATAATTTCTTCTTTAAATATTCCCTTGGGAATAATCCACATAGCAAAACAGTAGCATAGATTTTTGACTAAGGAAAGTAGAAGTACAAACAAAATCAACAAAGGAGTAAACTTTATTTAAAATATAGTTCTGTATCTCTGAAGTAATTACATACAGGAGAGTAATGCTCCTGATGTATATGTTGGTACATCCATAGAGGTATACAAATAACCCAAATTAAGGGAATGGCAAAAGTACTGATTGGAATCCTAAATTGTAGTACCTAATGATGTTGAGCAGACACTTCGATGATGTTACATTTGCTAGGGCGATTTGATTCTTTTGCCCATTTTGTTACATTAATCATCTACACTGCAGTTTTATAGTGGAATATAGATTATAAAATATATTTTATTTTACACCTTATAAAAATACAAAAAATTACGGCCCCAGTTCATCAAACACATGCTTAAGTAAATCCCTAGTCACCAAAGTGCTTAAGCATGTGAATTTTAAGCCCATGCTAAAGTGCTTTGCTGAATCTGGGTCTACATGAATACAACATAAAGGTTGCACAGATAGCCACTGAAATACAAGCAGTTTAAATATTATGAGTCTATCTGCAATAACTTGTCTTTATCACACACTGTGGCATATTTTATTGTATGCACTTTCAATTTTATGACATAAATAGAAATATGAAGCTGCACATTCAGAGGATAATCCTGGAGATAAAGCATAGTATTGGGAGTCAGGAGATTTGGGTTTTGTTCCCTTTCTCTGCCAAGGACTTTCTGGGTGCAAGTCGCCTAACTTCACTATGAAACTGGGACTTGGCTGCATCATAGGACTGTTGTTAGGGTGAATTTTACATATTTCTAAAGAGCTTTGGGATTCCCAGATGGAAGGTGCTATAGAAGGTCAAAGTGTTGATGTCATAGGAAAAAATATTGGAAAATGCTGGATAGTTACAATAGAGCAAAGTTATGGAACCTTGACTTTTGCTTTTCCTGATTGTTGATTAATTTAACTATGGGTCTTTGAGATTTCCAAAGGCACTAAGTGGAGTTAGAAACTTAGCTCCCCTGGAAACCAGTTGGTCGTCTAATTCCCATTTTTGTCTTTAAAGAAATACAGTGGATATTTTCAGATTTCATTCCCTAGATTTTTTTAAGAGTGAAATTTTGGTTTTCCCACAGAAGTTTTTAAACCATTTTGAAAAAAGAAAACCAGAAACATTTGTTTCAAATTAACATTTTGAAATGAAGTAAAAATATTCATTTCATTTCAGCTTAAAAATGTAACTTAAAATTTCTGTAAAGTGAGCAAAATCATACCTATTTCTTTTGTAATAAAGCTAGGTATTACTATTAACTGTTAAGTGCTAGGTATTATTTTGTGTCAGTTTTTTAGTTTCAAAAAACAAAAATGAATCAACATTTTAATTCAACAGGTCAAAACAGAAATTGTCATTTCCTGTG
Organism: Terrapene triunguis; assembly: GCF_002925995.2. Classification (NCBI taxonomy): domain Eukaryota; kingdom Metazoa; phylum Chordata; order Testudines; family Emydidae; genus Terrapene; species Terrapene triunguis. The sequence goes on from NW_020664383.1 coordinate 1,911,938, forward strand.
GGGAAATCGTAATTTTGAAACATTTTTCATAGGAAAATATAATATGAAAAAAACATTTGTATGAAAAACATACAGAGAATTTTATCTTTAAGCATGAAAACTTTTCCCACAAAAGTTGCAACTAGCTCTGTTAATGACACATTGATCAATGAGCACTTATGAAATAGCTTGGTGTAAGCAGCTGTAAATCCAAAAGTCCAAATGTTTGAAAAGTGTATGCTTCTAAATTTGATCACTCAAAATGTTTTACTGTGCCTGTTCAGTAGCTGCTTTTCAATCAATAACTTCATTATCTAGTCATTTGAAAAAACTGTTATGGAAATATCCCTCAGTGAGAGAGATATTTACCGGCTATATTAAAAGTTCAGCTGTTTTTTAGTTGTGTAGAAAAAGTATGGCAATTTTGTCAAATAGAAAACAAATCATTTTTTGCCCATTAGAACTCAAAAAATTGAGCTTTAAACATTTAGCACAAATTTTCTGGAGGGGCTAGCAACAGGAAACCCTCATTTCTGGGCAAGGACAACACACTGGAAATTTTGAGTACCAAAGGTGGATTGTTTGAGAAAGTCTAAGCACATGAAAACAGCAGGTTAGAACTTGAACTGTTCAGAAATTTTAGCTATAACAAGCACTACACAAAAAGCTCTCCCTTTAATTTGCCTTGCTTTCTTGCAACCAAAAGCAAAGAATTGCTTCAGTTCTTAATCAGTTCTCAGAAACAAATTAAAAGATGAAAGTTAGCATTTTGCCACAGTATAATTTAATTTTTCTAGTTATCACAGATAATTTGTTCCCAGTATGGCCTTACTAGTGAGCCTTCCTTTGTATTTTTGGGGGAAAAATTAAATGCAAAGAATGTTTTTAATTCTAAATGACATGATTGCGCAATATGTACTCTCTGCTGCTAACTGTGAGTGTACCATCGCGCTCAGATGATGGGGTAAATCTTCACTAGCTCTATGCACCCATGCAAAAGACTTACTCGTATATACTCGTTCATTAGCCCGTTCGTTTATAAGCCGACCCTCCATGATGGTTGGGTAAAAATAGCAAAAACTGTATGAGCCTTTCATAAGCCGACCCTATATTTCAGGGTTGGCAGACTTTGGCTCCTGGTCTGTCAGGGTAAGCCGCTGGCTGGTCGGGACGTTTTGTTTACTTGGAGTGTCTGCAGGCATGGAGCCCCTCAGCTCCCTGGGGCCGTAGTTTGCCATTCCCAGCCAATGGGAGCTGAGGGACTCCATGACCGCAGAAGCACCAGGTAAACAAACGACAATGTATAAGATATTCAATTCAATGATTCCATAGAGTTTAAAATCATCAGATTTTGGTGTTGACCCCCGCTCTTTGATGCGTCACTTTCTTACCAAAAATATTCGACTTATGAACGAGTATATATGGTAGGTTATAAGGCACCACCTTACTGTCTTACAAAGGTTATGTGTACCATGGGTTTCAGCGAGGAAGGGAAAGCTATTTTTCTTCCATCCCAGTACAGATGACAAGGGCAAGCAGAGGGGAGACCAGGAGGGATATTGACTCTGAATTACAGTCTGCTGCCTTGATCAGGGCCAGTCATAAAGTGACGATCTACCCCCATGTTTGTATCCTGCATTGTTGTTAATCTCTAGATGTTCAATTCTCCTCTCATCCCCACACAGCAGATCTGTGTTCTGATATTCCAGTCTCCTGGCAATGGAACACCATCCATGCAAGGTGTCAAGACCTACGATGTAGATCTAAGAGGGGGATTTTGCCCTGTGGTAGCACTGGCTTCACCATGGGGAGGGGAAAGGAAGGCATGGCTTCTAGCCCTGCATTAAGTTCAAGTAGGGAGTCTGATTTAATTTCATGATTAAGTAGTCACTCTTTAAAGGGCTGTATTTTCCATTTTCATGCAAACAGATTCTACTGCAAAGCTCCTAAAGATTGACTCTTAAACTGCCAGTGAAATGAATGCTTAATATGTATAAATGTCTGTAGTGTCCCAATAGTTGATTCCTGATTATCATTGCCATTATTTCACTGATGGGTTATCATCTTCATTTTTTTTTTCACATTATGTAGGTAGCAAAAATATACCGGGTACTAAAAGTCGTTGCTTTTATTGTTCCGATGTGTGACACATTTAGGGATTGTCCTCACTTATCCTGGGATCGACCTGCCTTAGAGAGCGAGGGCAGGTCTATGCTACAGGGCTAAGTTGACCTAAGTTATGCAACTCCAGCTTCATGAATAACGTAGCTGGAGTCAACGTACCGTAGGTCAACTTACTACGGTACCTACACTGCGCTGGCTCGACGGGAGAGCGATCGATGGTCAATTTAGCGGGTCTTCACTAGACCTGCTAAATATATCCACGGTGGATCGATCGCTGTGCATCAATCCCCCAGTAAGTGGAGACAAGCCCAGAGATTAAAAAGGAAATACTAAAGTAAGTCTTTGGAACTTTCACATACTGATAAGAGTGTGTGAAATATAAAATAATAAAATAACTTAGAAGGCATTACTTCTTTATATATTGAGGTTGACCAACAGTTGCACTAACTGAATTATTTTTTAAAAGAACAACAAATTGCTGAGGCCCTGTGTTCTTGAAATTTGGTATTCTTTCAGTAAAACTGTTCTTGATTATACATGTCTCTTTAGTGTCAATCACTCTACCAGTGATTAATTTTTAAAATGAAATTTGTGGGGTCCTCCATGTATTCAAAGCCAGGCAAAGTTACTTTGTGTGTAGACTATAACTATGTTATGTAAAAATCAAGCAAGAGTAACTGGTATGGAAAACCCTGTGTACTATTAATCACACCTGTCCTGGATTTTAAAAGTAAGAAGCTAACTCTCCTCTACCATAACTTATTTCATTCATTTCTACAAACTAAACTGTGTAAGTGCCTAAAACACTGTTGATGTGTATATGTAAAGCTTTGTGTTGGATCAGTCATAAATGCTTTACAGTAAATAATTATTGATGTAAATGTACACGTGTTGATTACTGACAGCAATTTGATATAAAATGCACGCTGCAGAAAGGAGGTGGGAAGGGTTATATGTTAAACAGAGATGAACCAAACAGCCTAGAAGAAAAGAGGCTGTGAAGCAGCCAGTGAGACTCTCCAACTCTGGGCTAATGCCAGTGAGAGCCTCTCAGGGGTGATGAGCGTGTGGAGATTTGCAGTGCTACATACACTAGCAGGTGTTGAGGTGACCAAGGGGGAGACCCCATTTCAATAGTGAGGAGTCAGCCTTCCACAAAATTAAGACTTGTGAAGTAATGTCAGAAACAGTTGTAGATAAGTTACCAGTGTCTGCCATTATTTTGAACCCGTGTCTGATGGAAGCATAGAGGGGGAAGTACTGGTGTTTCATGTTCTACAATTTTGCAAATGATATACAGCATGCTGAATGTGAACGCTGTTTTTCCTGTTTGGAACATTATTGGTAAAGGGTTATATATGTACCCAGGTGATGGGCTGAATTCCAATTTAAGGACAGAGTTCCTGCATTCACTTTTTATTCTTTGATCTTAATTTGTACAGCTTAGTTCCCCACAGATTTCCCGTTGAGTTTCAATGCAAATACAGTGACTGGTCTAGCTCCCAGTGAAAACTGAGAAACACAAATCATGATATATGTTCAAAGCAGATTTCGTACTGTCGTTTGATATGTTAAGTAAGGAGAAGAATCAGCCCTATTCACAAAGCTGGCGCACCATTTAAATCTTATTTTGAGGGCTTTTGTGGATTTAAGTGATATATAAGCCTTGCGCTGAGCCTCTACACGTGAGGGAGTTTCAACCAAAATGATTGTGTATGTGTATGGAAGGAATTTTACTCCCTGCATCATTTATATAGAACCTCTTTACAAGCCAAGAAATCTCAGTATTTTAGATGTATTTTTTAATAGTTTGATGTGTAGATGTTTTCTGCCATTAAGAGTTTTTTCCAAAGACAATTATTCAAACTTCCTCATGGGCAAAATTCCAATTAAGGGCTTGTCCACACACAAAGGTTATACTGCTTTAACTGTACCAGTATAGTTATAGTGATACAACATCCCTCGTGTGGATACTGGTCTAGCGACTCCCAAAAGAGATGGGGAACCATAAGACAACTTTATCCAGTATAACTATGTCCACACTAGGGGTTATACCAGTATAACTATTTAAGTAAATAATCATGCCACTAACCAAAATAGATATACAAGTACAAAAATTGTGTGTAGAGCAGGAGGGATTTAGTTGTGTTAATCCAGATGAGAATACATTGTTTTAGAGACTATTTATAGATAGTGAGTTAAAATGTAGTAATTGAATTCTTTGTGAAAGAGAGAGATGCTTCCTTGATACATCCATTTTGTAGCTAATGTGCAAGAGTTAGAACATGTAAATAAACTTGTGTAGATGAAAAGCAAGACAATACCATTTTCATGCTAAATGTAGTTCCTCCACATCTCCTATAATTAGAGGTGTGCTCTGAACAAGCTGAGACTGGTCCTTGCCGAGCAATGATCTCCCGCTGGTACTATGATGTGACTGAACGAAAGTGTGCACCATTCTTTTACGGCGGATGTGGTGGGAACCGAAACAACTTTGACTCTGAGGAATACTGCATGGCAGTCTGTGGCAGCGTCAGTAAGTGGACCTCTCAAGCCTGTAGCAGTCTTTCTCTCTCTCGCCACTGACTCTGCTGTTTGTAACAGATTTGTTTTCTGATCCTTGGGATGGGCCTGTGCTACCACTAACCATATTTCTGTCAAGATGTTATAACTGCCCATGTTCTATAGAGTGTGTTTACTCATTAATATTACTCATTAATGTCTGTCTTTCTAATCCAGCATGACAGTGGATGACTTCTTTAATCTATGTTGTAGATGCAAGAGTCTTGCAATTAGGGAATGAAACTTTTGTCCTAACATTTCTATCAACAAGGCAGTTGACAGCTATGGTGTCTCATGTAGGTCTTTCTGTAAAAGTGTATTTACATTTCTGTGTCTGTGTGTTTGTCTTCATGCATGTATTATGCATGTGCAAAAAACCGTCAAAACTAAATTTATACCCAGTTGTTAGTGAAGCTTTAAGTGAGTTAAAATAGTTTTATAATATCTGATCCATGAAAATGCTGTTTTATATTGTATTTCCTTACTTGGGTTCCTATTTTTTATCAAAGCAACACAAACAAATCAAAATGTCATGATATTTGTTCCCACACTTAAATATTAGGCATTCACTTCTTCCTTTTGGACGCTGGTTGTTAGAGAGTGTGTGTGTAAATAAGTAACTTGGAAATATATATTTCTACAGGAAAAGAAGAAACAGAGTTGCCATTTGAGGCTTAGGTCTTCAAGTGTGATGATACACATTAAAATGAATTACTTGCTCCCTGTTTTATGTTTAATACACCATATACTTTAATGATTAACTTTCATGAAGAAGGAATACTCGCTTTTGAGTCTTCAGTTTGTGAAGCGTTGCTGTCCCCCACTGGGGAATACTGAAGCTGATAAATCAAAGATTACATTTAATCTTGGTGTGTTTTGACTTGTGAGCCTCTTGTACTGTCCCTTTTCCTCTGCCTGGGGGCTGTCCATAAATTATGTAACATATGTTTTGGTAATTTTCAAGGCCCACCTTCCCCTTGTAACACTGAAACAAACATCCAAAATCAAGGACCCTCCGCCCCCAATATGTTCCATAATTTATGGACAGCCCCTTGTCTGCTTTATTCATAGGAATTATATCCTCTGTTTACAAATGAAATGTACAAGAATGATTGCATATTTCAATATCCAGCCTGCTCACAAGAAAAGAGCAGTGCAGCCAGACTGACAGGAACCCACCATGACTTAATTTTGTAGAACATCCTACGAATGGTGTCCAGAAAAGCTTTAAATAATACAAAGGTGAGAGTGTGTGTGAGTGAGTTTGGGGGAGGAGAGTGGCATGAGGTGTAGGCAAGCAAGACAAGGGGATTTTGCAGATGAGTTTTTCAAAACATTTGGGGAGTTGGAGAGGGATTCAGATAAAAGCTTCAGAGGAGGAGTCCACACCAGCAGTGGCAAGATTTTATGGAAGGACATGGAGGAGGCAGGTGCCAGAGAAGTGGGATAGGAGTAGTAGAAAGACAGAAGAATTATGGTGTAGGATGCAAAAAGTTCAGAGTACTCTTCAAAAAGAATTAAAATGCAGTTTTGAACCGAGTCCTGAATTGAATAAGACATTAATGGAGTCCTCTGAGGACGAGTGATGTGGTTGTAGTTTTGTGTTTGTATGTTCCATGCTGGTGTCAGGAAAAGCTGGGACTTGGGAAGTCCATGGAGAGTTGATTTATAGCAAGAAAGGTGAAAGTATGGATGAGAATTTTAGCCAAGGTAGAGTTGATGCAATAGCAAACTCAGGTGGTATTGTATTGGTGATGGGCACATATGTAGATAAAGAATGACAGAAAAGTAAAGTTCAGCATCAAAGATAAGGGATATGATAAAGACAGATAGTAAATTCTTAAGTCCAAAAGTGAGTGAGAGAGAGTAGATGAAACTGAGGATTAACACACAGGCCCATGCCCAGAGGCCGTGGCCAGTTTGGGGACCCACAGAAAAATGGGCACTCCAAGCCCCAGCAGAAGCCACAGGGCTGCAGGAACACCGGAAGCTCTCTAGAAGTGTGGGGGAGGGGCCCACCAGCACCCAAACCATGCCCCCCCCCCTTTCCCCCGCTCCACCTCATCCCCAAGACCCCACCCTCATACTGCCTCTTCCCCCGAGGCCCCACTCCCGCTCTCCCCCACTCTTCGCTCACCCTTATGGCAGTGGCCCCCTGCCCTCTCCCCATTGCAGCGCCCATGGCTGAAGCCATGAGCCCGGGTGCTTCCTTCCCTCCCCCAAGCCCCATCTGAAGCCTGGAGCCCTACCCCACGCAGCTGAAGCCCAGAACTGTAGAGTGCAATTTCACTTCCTGCTGCCAGGACTGAGTGATCGCTTCCCCCAGCTCATTCTGGGTCCTAGTGATAAGCCAACTGCACTGCAGCCACCCTGCCTCTGAGCCCTATATCTACACTGCTGTTTTCAGCTCCACAGCCCAAGCCCTGCAAGCCCCCAGTCAGTTTACCTGTGCTCTGAGACTTGTTGCCATGTTGGGTGGGGTGGGGGAAAATTGCACTCAGGGCTTGCCTCTCCCAGCATTAAGGAGACATCATGCAGAGAAGCCACCATGTCAATGGGAGGACAGAGAGAGCAAGCAAATCCCCTCTGCCAACACCATCCAGCTGCCAGGGAAAGGCAAGGACAGAGAAAGCTAATTTGCAGCAAGGTGTCTAATTCAGACCACACCTCGGCCAGAATGTTTCCATGCACAGTGGGGTTCAATGGCTGCAACCTTGTGCCCAATTCAAAGAAGCAGCCCGTGTAACTAGCAGTATCTGCAGCAGCATCTTCTGTCAGTGCTCCTCTCCCACCACAGATGAATTTCTTCTTTGGGCTCCAGGAGCACCAGAACCTGTGTAGAAGTGAGGGCCTGCCCCCAACTGGCACTGGAACTGTGGCCCCGCCCCCTGCTCCTCCTCCTTCCCCTCAAGGCCCCGCCCCCTGGCCAGGCCAGAAGCCAGAGCCAAGTCATGGTAAGAGCTGCCCAGGAAGCCCAGGCTGCTGTGGGGAGTCCCAGACTCTCCACCTGCCCTGGACAGGGGACCAAAATGCCCAAGAGCAGCCCCCGGCCCATGTCGCCACTCCCCCCAGAGCGCGCCGTCTAGTGTCCTGGGTTCCCTGGGCAGCATTTACCACGGCCCAGCTCTGGGCTTCTAACCTGGCCGGGGGGCTTTGGGGAGAAGAGGAGGAGCACGGGGCAGGGCCCCATAGTGAGGGGGTATGTTGGAGGGTCCAAATGTTCTTTGTGCCCAGGGCTTCAATAAATCTTAATCCTCCTCTGCTGTTGAGTATGCTCCTTTTCCCCTAGAAAAGTATTTCTAACTTTGCAACATTTAGCTTCAGGTATCAGGTTTTATTTGATAATTACAGGCATAGAGAGTGGACAGAGGGAGGAGTAATTAAATATGTCAACAGCACATGCAGTTAAATATCATCAGTTTAAATGGCAGTTAAGACGGAAGATGAGATGACCAAGATAGAAATTGTTCAAGGGAAAGAGCTGAGAAACTGAGCCTTGTGGGACTCCATAGAGGAAGGATCTTGTTGCAGAAAAATAACTATAAAAAGTTAGTTTATTGAGTAGGAGAGAGGAACCATGATAGGAATTAATCTGACTCACGTGCACAGGTTTAGAGATAATCCAGGAGCGTCGATTGTCCGTAGCGGCACGGAAGTTAAGGAAAATGTATAGCTTTCTCCAATCACTGTCTAAATCTGATATTGCACCCACCACCATGATATCTGAGTGCCTTTGCCAGGAGAAGTTCATTAATCAGTTTCTTCTGCATAGTTAATGTACAGCAAAGTAAAATCCAAATTGAAAATGGCTATGGGAATCGTGTTGTGGGTTTGTCATATGGTCGGTCACTCAGCAGAGGATTTTGAAACTTGCCTACATTGATCTCTCTCTATTTATTTATTTTTAATCACTGTTTGCCTGCAGTTACTACATATGAGATTCCACACTTTTCCCCTCTAGTTAAAGTGAAAAATAACATTGGCATCTTTTTGGCAAATGCTGAGCTTTTCATGGTAAACTTTGTACATCTCAGCCTTACTGTGAGGACCAGACAGATTTTGTGGAATCAGGAAAATAGTGTTATAAACATATGTTGCACATTAGGCCTTTAGAGTGTTGTGGTAGGTACCAGTCTTGCAATCAGGTGGATCTCTGTGTCCAAACCCTTTTGACTGCATTGGGGCTCTGTGCAGGCCAAGGTCTGCCCATATGGCATAGCTTGCAGAATGGGGCCTTAGTTTCTTACCTAAAGCTTCTAATTAGAATGTTTATTTCTAGTTTAAGCAACATTGTCAATTGGAGTACAGGGAAAGATGCTATTGGTTGAAAGTGCAAATAAATTAAATCTATACTGTGATGTTAAAAATTATTTCTGTAATATCCTGAAATGATCATGTATACAAGAACTCCTCACTTAAAGTCGTCCCGGTTAACGTTTCAATGTTAAGTTGCTGATCAGTTAGGGAACATGCTCGTTTAAAGTGAAATGCTCCCTTCTAACGCCTATTTTGTCCGCTGCTTGCAGGAAGAGCAGCCCGTTGCAGCTGGTGGGGGCTTGGAACCAGGGTGGACCGGCAGCCCCCCCCTCCCCCCCCGCCATCAGCTCCCCACTCTCCTAAGTTCCCTGTGCAGCAGCTGTCCCTCCCCCCACTGCCATGTGCTGCTCTTGCCCTCTGCCTTGGAGCTGCTCCCAGAGACTCCTGCTTGCTGTATGGGGGGAGGGGGCAAGAGGGGGGCTAATGTCAGGGTGTGTCCCCCTCCCCCCTGCTCCTGCACCCCGCTTACCCCATCTTCCCTAGAGCGGGGGGGGGGCACACCACGGGGGGAGGGAGCTTCTAGGTCTCAGGTCTCAGCAAGCTGATTTAATTAACAAGGCAGTGTACTTAAGCCTGGGGTCAGCTACTTAAAGGGGAAATGCACATTTTTTCTCTCACACACGGGGTGTGTGTCTCTGTCTGCCCTCCCTCCTTTCCTGCTGCCTCCTAGAGAGTGAGAGTTAACCCTTGAGGGCTCAGTCAATTGCTAGTTCATTTAGCAGTAAGGCATTCCCTGGGAAATATCCCACCCTCTGACTCCTCCACCTCAACCAAGCTTCACAATTATCATCACTGTGTACCAGGATTAAATTGTTTTTAAACAATTAAATTGCTTTTGTCTGGTGAAAAAAACTTCCCTGGAACCTAACCCCCTCATTTACATTAATTCTTATGGGGAAATTGGACTCGCTTAACATAGTTTCGCTTAAAGTCGCATTTTTCAGGAACATAACTACAATGTTAAGTGAGGAGTTCCTGAATTTGGGTTGAGTTTGAACATTTAGCAACCCAAGAGGCATCTATGACTGAAGAGCAAATGTTTGAATATTTGGTCTCTTTTATGAGACCATCTGAAAAAGATGGTAGGATTCAAGCTCAGAGTATTGGTAATGGGATGTGGAACCTTTCCTCTCTAGGTTACCCGGTAGAATCCAGCACAGATGAGTCATGGCAGAAAGCTGTCTGCTTGTTCCATGACCTAAATGGAATGAGTTGGCACTAGTCCATTTCCAAGTGAGCAGGTGTCCACAAAACAGAACAGCCACCAACACAATTGGTGACCATGTCCATGGTCTTTGAAGGGAGGCCATGGATTAAATGGGACTGGTGACTACCCTCCGCCCTCAGATTTGTCCAGTTAGATCAGGTTTGCACCTCATTGATGGGAAAGCTTGGAGAAGTTTTTCCTATTATTGTCTGTGTTCTGCCTGTTCTGTGGATAAAAGGCTTGTATCTCTAGAATGGTCAACCCAGCAATTTTTGCACAGTGCTTAAAAAGAGAGAGAGAGAGAGGAATCAGTGTGGATCTAAAATAAATTGATCAATAAATCTAATCCATTAGGAAAATAATTCTTGCTCTTTTTTTGTTTTGTTTTGTTTAACATGGAGATATAATGGACACATGCTTCCTGGGTTTCTATTTATAACATGGTTTTAGTTCAATGAAGACAGCGAATTCCCATTTGGGAATTCTGAGAAGGCTTTTTTGTTGGGGAGGGAGAAAGGAAAGAGGGAGAAAATCCAATCTGTTATTTCATAATGCAGATTTGATGCCTGAAGGTTTTTTTAAAATGAGGAATATTTCAGAATTGAGGTTTTATAAGGGTCAGTTGTGCATTGTCTTTTTCTGTGTGTAAATTCACTGCTCATGGAAGTTCTCCAATTGACAGCCCTAGAGACTGAAGTCTGATTTTGTTATCCACAGTTGGGTGACCAGATTTTCAGACTTGGATACCCAATTCTTCTCTCCCCGTCCCTGTCTTGCAATCTACTCCCATTTTCTTCCTCCCTCTCTAACCCTCACCTTCCTATTTCCCCCTTGTTCTCTGTGCTATACTCATGCACACTCACTCATTTACTCTGTCCTTCATTCTCATCCAGGCACAGGTTTTTGTTTTTTCCCCAATGTTCTGTAAAAATTCATCTCTAGTGCAGGGTAGGATATGTGCAGGTGCCAAAGCAGACTGGTCAGCAGTTGCCTGCCCATTCAGCTAACCATCCATTAGGCTCATTGCTCAATCACAGTGAGTTTGATTCCATATTAACCTGTTTCGATGTGCAGGGGAGGGCTGGGTCAGAAGGATATGAGGATTCACTAGGAAGCCAGGATGGCAATGTATGGCAGCTCTTGAGATGGGGCAAGTCTGAATGGAGAGAAGACCACATGGGACAAAACGGACAGAACTTGTGTGGGACTTGCAGAGATGCAGGGCCACCCTCTCCATAGAGCAAAGCTAGCATTCCCTCTCCTCTCCCTCCCCACCTCGCCCACACACACTACCCTGCTGATGTCCCTTAGCCTTCATCTGAGAGGACAACGTATGTTCTTCCAATCCTTAGCCTCTCTGTATATCATTGGTCTGCTAAGTGTACTGAGTTTTGTCAAAAAGACTTTTGTCTCCTGGGAACGGGCTAAGATTGCAAAACTCATGGTTTCATTCACCACTGAACTATGCTGGAATCGATCCATTAACCTAGAGGCTAAAGGTTTTAAATATCAATCACCGATTCTCTTAGCCTTCCAGAGCACGTGCCCCTCCATATTGATCATTATTAAGGAAGTTCAATACAAAACATACACATTGTACAATGTAAGTTTAAATACTTAAACTTCCACTACATTAGTATACATTGTGACTTCAGAGGAGCCATTAGGATCTGTCAAATGAGTAATTCAGATTAAATGACCTTGATGTGAATATCCATTGTCAAATTAGACCAGAGGAGCCATTTCTGAAGGATCCAATTCTATATTTTCATCATACCATAAATTCACCAGTTATAGGATTTGGTTTATTGATTTCAGATTTTCTTTGTTTAAACTGTCCTTAAAACTACAACAGAAACACTTATTTAATATATATCCTTTCTGAATAATGTTAACAATTGGACCCAACTTCTCAAAGGCAAAGAATTTCAGATTTGGGGCCTCTGCCTCTCCGTTAGGTTTAACTTATTTTAATAAAGACGGAATACAACATAACATGCTGTTATCAGGCCTCTACAGTACTTCCAGCATTTGCAATTTGGTGAGTTCAGAATATCATGAAATCCTTAGGTCTATATTTCATTTGTTCTTGATTTTAAGCCAAATATGTATGGCCTATATATTGTACAACCGTATTATTATTGTTGCTAATTGTTCTTTTTTTGAAAATAGGTTTTGAGAAATTTTTAATACATTGCATAGACGTTTATTTCTTAAGTAAAATGTAGGTGTCAGCTGTCAAAAGTTATTTCTTAGGGAAAATATCCACTGATATTTATCTCCAGTAACATTGACAAGTCTTACCAAGGCTGATTATTAGCATTAGCAAAAGAATAATCCATTTTCAATTAAACTGAAGGGTCCCACCAGTTAATCTTAAAGAACGTTGCTTGCTGTGAAGATTTGCTTAATGCAGATTCTCTTTCAAACTCTGGATCATTTACATTTTTCAGAAGAGCCTGAGAGACTTAGGACATCCTAAGTCCCATTTAAAGAATTGGCATAACAACAATTTAGGCGTATTCAGCAATACACATCAGTATCATTTTTCTGGTGGCACCATCAATTTCTGAAGAATTTAACATCTCATTTGAAAAGGAAAAAATCTAGCTCCTGGGCTGGGCTGTGTTACTAAGACTGCCAAAACAATGGAACTTGCCCAGCTATCCCATTCATTTCAGTTGTGTAAATTCTAAAGCCTAATGATGACCATTTTGATTGTTAACATTAACTGTTCAATTGCTGGACATTTTTTAGAAGAAACATCCAGTCACTATGGGATTTTGGGTGGAGTGTGAATTGAATAACATCCCCCCAATATATGTTGAAAATAGTAAAATTAATCAACTTGCTAAATCTACATCAATTTAAGCAGTAATTATATTTAGTAAGTGGTATATGTTTTGGCTTTAAACTGTAATCTGAAGCTGGGAAAATTAAAATAAGTATCATCCATTTGATTTAGGGCCCTACCAAATTCAGGGTCCATTCTGGTCAATTTCACGGTCACAGGATTTTAAAAATCGTAAATTTCATTATTTCAGCTATTTAAATCTGAAATGTCATAGTGTTGTAATTGTAGGGGTCCTGACCCAAAAAGGAGTTGTGTGGGGATCACAAAGGTTATTGAAGGGGGGGGGTTGCGGTACTACTACCCTTACTTCTGTGCTGTTGCTGGCGGTGGCCCTGCCTTCAGCGCTCAACAGCTGGAGGGCGGCAGCTGCTGGCCAGGAGCCCACCTCTGAAGGCAGAACCACCACCAGCAGCAGCGCAGGAGTAAGGGTAGCATGGTATGGTATTGCCACACCTACTTCTTGCGCTGCTGCTGGTGGGGCGCTGCCTTCAGAGCCAGGTGCCTGGCCAATAGCCGCCATTCTCCAGCTGCCCAGCTCTGAAGTCAGCACAGAAGCAAGGGTGGCAATACCGTGACGCCCTGAAATAACCTTGTGATCCCCCTGCAACTCCTTTTTGGGTCAGGACCTCCAATTTGAGAAACGCTGGCCTCCCCCATGAAATCTGTATAGTATAGGGTAAAAGCACAAAAAAGACCAGATTTCGAGGGGGGACACCAGATTTCACGTGAATTTGGTAGGGCCCTAATTTTATTTTAAGGAACATCCATTGAATAATTAAAATACAATATAAACCAAAGTATTTTCTTTTCAAATCTACTATGCTATTATGCACAAGATGTAGATAGTCTAACATGTATGTCTTAATCTGTTAGCATAGGCTAATTTCACATTGATTTCAAAACTGGCATCAAACCATCAGTGTCTGTTGACAAGAGAGTATTTCTTAAAACACTTTGAATTCGTGCTCCTTGGTGAAACTTCAAGAAAATTGTGTTACATCACATCACAAATGCTATGTACTATCTGGTTTAATATATCTTCAAATATAACACACATTGTAATCTACCCCTTTCAAGAATAAATTCTGAAAGCCTGTAAAACGGCACTACCATAATTTCCAGTTCTCAGTAAATTTCTTGATCCATTTGCTGTTTGTTTTGGATCTTGACATCCCTCTAATTAACGGGGAGTAAAATGTTTTGACAGCTAAATGTCCATGTCAACATCCAGAGTATATTTAGCAGTAAGGAGTTGAAATATTTTGCTGCATTTGTGTAAACAGAATGGGCAAAATATATGTAATTTTTAGTTAAAGAACTAAATGGCTCTTTCCATCTTATTTATCAGATGAGTGCTCCAGACAGATGGAGGTCGGGTAACAGGCTTGAGGGCAGAAAACAAGCAAATGAGCAAGAACACATTCCTCTGCCCTGGATGGCATTGCCCTTTCACTGTTCTTGAGTTTTATAGGGTAATTGACAGGACTATATCTATATAAAAGCAGCAGAGCTTGCAAGTTGCTCCATCCAAGAAGTGCCTTTCTGACAGTACAGAATGTGACGGGAAAGATTCATCACAGTAAGCCAGCTGCAGCCTTAACTCACCATAGCATTCCCCAGGGCGTAATTTAAGGTATAAAAGCCTAGTGCTAAAATTTTAAATCCCCAAAACCTAATATTTGTTAGAAGTAAATCTAAGCTTGACATTGCAGCTGTGTGCTCCCCCTTGTGAGTGTGAAGTCTTCAATTTGAATGAATAAAACACACAAGTGAATTTATGACAAATATATATTAAACCAGTCCCCAGGTATAATCTACCAACGGTGATTTTATTATCTAGGCACTCTCTCTATTCTTAACAGAGGGGTCAAACTGGCTCTGGGGGTTAGCTTAAGAAAAGTCTTCTGAGGCAGTTCCCTCTCCTGTGTGGATTGCCTGCCACTGCTGACTTTTATTTCTCTGGCACAGGAAACAGACAGGACACATGTCTTGATGAAGTTGATGCCAGTTTTAGCAAGATGAGACTCAGGGACAATCACAAGAATGTAGGTCTCTGTTGTAATTATTTGAGATTTGTCCTCCAATGAATCTTATATATATATTTATTTTTAAGTATATTACCTGCCATGGCTGTTTAGTCACAGCTGACTTATTGAGTATAAGTAATCAGTATACATGGGACAAGCCACTTAAAACTATAATAATGTAAGTTGAGCTCATGGCTTGTGCTTGGTCCATATGTGGAATGAGCATAGGGTATGAAACTTCACTTTTAAAATGAATTTGGATTTTTTGACTTTAGAATGCTTAATGGATGGATTAGTATTCATAATAGCAACAATACAAAGAAGTGAACATGCATAATGTTATGGCAAGAGTTTGATCAAATGGTAGATTCAGACGTAGTGATTTTAACAACATCGCTTACAACTTGTAGGAATTGACTTTGGCCAAGTTCCATGGCTAGAACAAATAGAAACTTCTCAGATTCTGATCAATTATTTAGTTTGCCTGGGAATTTTCTACAAATAAGAATTTATTTTTCTGTATAAGAGATCAAAGATATTTTTGTAGGGGTTTGTCCACCCTTTATCAATTTGGCAGGAGGTAAATACTTGAAGTACTTCTGCATCCTTCACTTCTTAGTACTAAGCTCAAGGTATTTGGCACAAGTAAGGGAGGATTTTGTATTTTACCATTTTTTCCTTAAATTGGGGCTATTTTTCTTTCCTTAATTCCCTCCCAGTATAGCCACGATGTAACTTTTTTTATTTTTTATTTTTTATTTATTTATTTATTTATTTATTTATTATTTGTAGTACCTCAGTGCCTAGGAGCCCTGGTCATGGCCTGAGCCTGTGGTGCAGAGGCCCATTGGGGCTAACTGGCAAAGGGTTCATTGTTGTCTATAAGCAACTCTATCTCAGACCTGACAAACTCACTACACCTAATACACTGTTTTCATGGTATTTATCCATAAAGGGTAGCTAGTGAAGTCTCTACGGAAAGCTTGTAACTTATCCGTGCTCATAATCATTGCGAGATGTATGTACCGGTAGTATTTAAGGAATAATGTAACTATTGTAATTATATAATTATGTAATTATGCCTTTATGGTTTTGGAGTAAAAGTTAGTCACCAGGTAACCATGTGTCTTGGTCATGACCCATTCAAGTGGGAGGGAGTGGTCAGCCCACCTTGGCTGGCTGATTATCTAATGTATTGTTCAATTGCCTACCCATGCCCCATCCCCAAACTAGGATTACCATCTAGCTGGTATTTGACAGGCCTGACCGGTATTTTTATGGATTTGCCAGTTGCCAGAAAAATTATTTAATCTGCCGGGGGAGGGGGGGTTATGTGGGTCTAAAGATTTGCATTATCCTCACAATACACTATCTAAAGTTAAAAGTTTCTGTGTCCAGCTAAAGATGCTGCAGTGTTCCCACTTCTGCAGTGAAGTAAGAAGATTGATAACATCATTTTATCTCTGTGTTACCTCTCTCGATACTGTATAAGTAGCTGTTGAAGGGTGCAGGTGTTGCGACATCATGTTGTGGTTGGGGATAGGGGTTGCAGTGGACTGGCCTTGTGAGGGGGAGTGCCTTTTTTTTGCATTTCAAAGGTGGTAACTCTACCCAGAACAGTCAATGAAAAACCATCAAAGATAATTGCAAATAATCAAAACCACATGCAGGTAAAAAGGAACACCATAACAGACAGAGATCACCCTGTCTGTGAATAAAGGCAAAAGACTGATTCAGTATATGACAGGGCAGGCAAAGACACTCTGCATCCATTCACTGAGGAGCCATCTTGTTGAGCAGGAGTGTTTTCCAAGAAAGATTGGATCCCGTTTCCTGTGAAGCCTGCAACAGACTGACCTGTGCAGGGGAAAACTACTTTATTAGATAGGAAAGGTAACTATTAATAAGTGTAGGCCTTAGTTCATGTTTTGTGATTTTGTTTTCTATTGTAACCATTTGCTTCCATCATGCTCTCTTGTTTCAAAAGAAGATTTGTTTAAGTTTTATTATAAGTGCTCACAAGTTCTGTTCATTACACAGGAGCAGTGATTTAAGATAAAACTGTTAAAATGGGGTACTTTGCACTGGGAGCAGATAGAGTTGCCTGGTATCTGTTTCTCGACCAGAATGCCCAGTCAAAAAGGGATGCTGGCGGCTCCAGTCGGCGGAGCTAAGGCAGGCTCCCTGCCTGCCCTGGATCTGTGCGGCTCCTGGAAGAGGTCGGTAAGTCCCTGGGTGCCCCATTGGCCAGGAACCACAGCCAATGGGAGCTACAGGGGTGCGGCACCTACGGGCAAGGACAGCACATGGAGCCACCTGGCCATCCCTGTGCCAGGAAGCCGCAGGGACATGCCGGCCGTTTCCAGGAGCCACCTGAGGAAAGCGCCTCCTGGAGCCCGCACCCCAGCCCCCTGCCCCAACCTGGTGAAAATGAGTGAGTGAGGGTAGGGGAGAATGAGCAACGGAGGGAGGGGGGATAGCGTGAGCGGGAGCGGGGCCTCGGAGAAGGAGTGGTGCAGGGGTGGGGCCTCGGAGAAGGGGTGGGGCAAGTGTGTTCGGTTTTGTGCGATTAGAAAGTTGGCAACCTTGGGAGCAGAGGATCTGTAATTTCTGTAAGTAGCCCCTGTCGGGCTGGATGTCAGAGGTATACTTCAAGAGGATTTGGGAACTGGGGTACATTTCTTTGTTAATTTGCAAGGCAAAGACAGGGCTGGCATAGCCCAGAAGAGGGCCTGTGGCTGAAAAGCTGGTGCTATTAGGGACCTAACACCCAGTCACCACCGGCAAGACCCCCTCTTGTGAAAAGCAGGGGGTAACAAGGTGACTTTCAGTCCGGGGTACCCCCAAAACCATCACAGGGCCCCATTGTACTGAGACAGTATTGCTCAGCATGGTAGGTCTCAGCACACCCAGCAGCCTAAATGTTGTCAAGGTTATTTTAGGCATCATGTAAAAGGAGAGTTTTTTGAGGAGGGATTTGAAAGTGGGTAATGAGGTAGCTTTGCAGATGTTTATGGGGAGCTCCTCCCAAAGGTGAGGGGCAACATGGGAGAAAGCACGAAGGGGCTTCTTTGAAAACGTAACACATGGATGATGGAGGCTGGTATCATGAGGTGGGAGACAACATATCAGTAATGTCTGAGAGATGATAGGTAGGATGGGGATAGCCGAAGAACAGCCTTGAAAGTGAAGACAAGCAGCTTATGTTTGATGTGATAGAGAATGGGGAGTGAATGAAGAGATGCAAAGGGGGTGACATGGTCAAAGAAACTGGCTAGGAAAGTGATCTTTGCAACAGCATTCTGAATGGATAGGAGTAAGATAAAATTGCATTTGTCAAAGCCCTAGAAAAGAATATTGCAGTAATCAAGGTGCAGATGATGAGAGCCTGAATGACAGTTTTAGCTGTGTTGTGTGGATGAACAGGAAAGGCTGCATCTTAGAGATGTTACACAGAAAGCTAGCTTGGTGCTAATTAGAAGAGAGTATCAATGCCAGTACAGGCACTAGATGGTGAATAGTGTGGGAAAGGTAAACTTCCTTTCCCAAAAATGGCTTTTCTCAGAATTGTAGTGAACTTTCTCTCAAATTGTATTTTCTTTGGATGTTCTACCTTGCTATGATGTACTGCAGTGGTATGTAACTGTAACATTTCAAAGCCTGATAGGCTGAGGCTTTACAAAGTAAGTTTGAAAGTAAATATAATTTCCAAAGCATAAGAAGTAATTTTCCATCCCTGCACCATTAATAATGTTTCTGTCCAAATCAATAGAAGTTCATAGGTTCAGATGTGTAATTAAGCTGTAGAATACTCAATTGAATAAATATGAGAGAATCCGTATACAGACTTTTGTGACATGACATTTGAGCCAGGACAGGAGGTAAGGTAATAAAAACAGGAGAAGAAAAACAACCGTTAATCAGAAAGGACTTCCAGGGAGCAATGGATGTGTAACGCCATTACTTTTAACTGTACTTGTACGTCGCTGTAGTTAAACTCATGAATGTCCTAAAACAGGGGTCTCAAACACGCGGCCCGGGGGCCTCATGCGGCCCGCGGGGTTGTTTTCTGTGGCCCGCAAGCTCCTCGCGGCGCCCCCCCCCCAGCGTTTACCTAAAGCGGCTCCAGCCTGACGCGCACCGGGGGAAGGGCAGGCTCCCTGCCGTCCTGCCCCCAGCTGCTCCGGGAAGCGGCCGGAACGTAGAGAAGGGGGCGCACAGGGCTCTGTGTGTTGCTCTTGCTTCAGGCAGCGCCCCCAGCAGCTCCCACTGGCCGCAGTTCCCCGTTCCCGGCCAATGGGAGCTGCTGGGGGTGGTACCTGAAGCAACAGCAACACACAGACCCCTGTGCCCCTCCTCCCCCAGGTTCCGGCCACTTCCCGGAGCGGTGCGAAGACAGGCGGCCTGCCCTGCCCCCGGTGTGTGTCAGGACGGAGCCCGCCCCCCGAGCCCCTCCTGCAGCCCAACCCCGTGCTGTACCCCACACCCCTCCTGCACCCCACACCCCAACTCCCTGCCCTGAGCCCCCACCACACCCCTCCTGCCCTCCCTGGGGGCAGGAAAGGGGCAGAGTTGGGGTGGGGATTTCAGGGAAGGGGTTGGAATGGGGGCAGGGCCTCATGGAAGGGGTGGAGTGGGGGCGGGGCCAAGGGTGACGGGGGGAGGTGTCAGTAATGCGGCCCTCGGCCAATGTACTAGTCCTCATGTGGCCCTCATGGTCATTTGAGTTTGAGACCCCTGTCCTAAAACAAAACCCATGAAAAGCATAAATTTGAAAAAGGGAGAGATGTGGGATATTTCAGTCACAAAGGCCTCACTTCTTTTTTGTAATGTGGAAATTATGACAGTTGTGTGCCATTCTAACCTTTTTCGGACACATTTGCCTAATTCAGTGACATTTTGTTGTTTTCTTAAAAGTACAGCAACATTTTGAAGTTGGAGATGGAGAGGAACTAAAAGTTTGGTCTCCTACATGGGACCTAGCCATGACTCCTTTTAATGTGTAATTTATGAATCCCCATGTATATGATCAGTTCTAATGCAAGTGATACTTTTTTCTGAAAATCTGGCCTCAAGACACAATGGCTATTTTTTCGATAGAAAATACATTAGCCTGGGTGTCCTAGCCTAGTTTTAATTTGGATGATTCTTGTCCTTTAAATTCCATCTCAATATGGCAGCCCATTGGATGGAGTATTGGAAATTTATTGTGATCTTTTGTGATAATGCCAAACGCTGATATTGATTGTGATATCCACTGTTACAGGAATAGTACATAGCCCTGAACTCAGGTTTCAACAGGTGTTGTTTGAGTTCTTCAGTAAACACACTTTAAAAGGAGATGCTCCCCAGCTCCAGAAGTCAGATCTGTAATTCTCCAAAGTTTGGAATGGCTTTGGAGCAGTGCCCCAGTTCAGGCCCAACCAGTGTTTATTAAGTCTGCCCAAAGTTATGGAGCTTTGATTATGGAGCTTTGAACTCAGGGCCTGAAGCTCCCAGAGTGGGACAGTGGGTTCCAGGGCCCAACCAGAATCCAGGGCAGTTGGGAGGGATGTGATTTATTTATTTTTTTTATTTTTTTTTTTTTTTTTTAGTATTTTGAAAAAGCATTTGCAGATTAAAAATAAAATGTTACTTATGCTTTAGATACTTTTAAAATATACTTAAATACAAATACAGAATACTTAAATACAAGTATGTAGAGTACTTTCAAATACTTAGTTAAGCACTTAAGTACATGGGAACACTCTCTTTCACACATACATATAGCAACTCTCCCATCCACAAGATGACTGGATTTCATTGGAGCTGTATATAATTTGTGAAGTGACTTGGGATGAATAGTAGTATATAAACATAATATATTCAGTGAATGAATAGATTACTTCTGAAATGCAATCTATTTAACTAAATCATCAATGTAAGATTTAGGTCAAAGCTTTTTAGTCACTGACTAAACAAATTCAGATACTTACAGCATTTAACGTAAGCTTTCATTTATTCATCCTTTCCCACATCCTCCACTAAATTTATTTTTGGAATATCTTGGGAAGATGGGTTTTCAATATGCTCACTGCTAATTTAGGAGAGAGACTGTTTTACGTGACAGTAATACAGTTCTTATGTGGACAAATTACTCAGTCTAAAGCTAGGTAGTTCAGCCTGAGTATTATGGTCCTATAAAAAAAGTCCAGGAAGCAAGCAAACAAAATTATGATTGTAAAACTGCAGTGTATTTTTTAAGAGAAATTTACTAGTTGAGAGATGGAACAAGAGAAAGTAAGAGAAAGAGAGGCATATTGGTCCATGGTAAGGAGCCATAACTTTATATTTAGGAGAAAGCAAGGATGTACATAAATGTGCTGGGATATCACTACAGGACGAACACCAGGTAATAAGAGGTTTACAAAGTTTTACAGTTAATCTGATTTAATTAGCCAGCCATGAACCAGCACATACTGGATTATTTCATGCCAGTGTGAGCCTCAAAAGAGAGTGCCAGCAATACAATTATAAATTGACTAGTCCTGAAAATGCTAAGGAAGACTATGCTTAGGTTTCTAAGATGACGGACAAAAGCAGAGAAAACTCCCCTACTCTCCCAACCCTGACTCCCTCCTCCAGTTCCACTTCACATCCTCACACATCAAGAGAAATGAAGCCTAGTTCTCTAGTCCTAATCTAAAACCCAAAGGGGCGGCAGCAGTGTCTTCCCTTCCATAGCGAGGGACACTTAAGGGTGATATGTCCATGAAAACCAGGAACGTTACAACGTTCAGGACCTTTTCCTTGTTTCCAGTGAGTTCTTACAGACTAACAGTGTTTTGTCCTGGTTTTTGGCACTCCCTGCAAACTAGCTTCATGAAAGAGCAGCCAGCAAGTAGAGCAGGCTGTCTATGTGCAGTGTGCCTGAGGGATCACCACCCACTCAGAGGCCTTTCATGTGTTGCCACCCTCTTCTTTTCTACTCCACTCACTTCCCAGGGAGCCTCCAATTCCTGCATGAAATCTTGAGCTAGCCTTCCTCCACACTGAGTGAAATCTACAGGATGACAGGGGAGGAGACTGAGGTGGGTAGCTTACCCAAGGAGAGTGACAGGGCAGCGGTTCTGGAACAGTTTTTATAGCGGGGGTGCTGAGAGTCATTGGATCAAATTGTAAACCTTGTATATAATGGAAATCACTTCAAGCCAGGGGGTGCGGCAGCACCTATGCGACAGGGAGCAGTGTGATTTAGTATTTATATTACTGTAGTGCCAGAGCCACCATCGTGGACCAGGATCCCACTCGGTGAAGTACTACACAAACACAAAACAAAGAGACTGTACCTGCCCCAGGGAGTTTGCAATCTAAGTGTAAGAAAACTGATGGATACAGACAGACAAATGAGGGCGTGCAAGGCAACAAAGACTCTATACTGGTCAGCAAGATCAGCAGTGGTTGTTGCCCACCAATGGCCTAACTGGTGTCAAGTTTTTCTAATAAGCATCACAGAGCTGTAAGGAAGGATTTGAAAGAGGATGATGTGTTAGTTTTGCAAATGTTTACGAGGAGCTCCTCCCAAGTGTGAGGGGTGGCATGGAAGCACTAAAACCATAACCTTAGGCCCACTTCCCCTGAAAACAGAGGCTGTTCTGTCAACTTTGAAAATCTTGTTACTCTACACCACCCATGTTCTTTTCCCCATTGGCCAGTTTCTGGGCAGCCTCAGGCTCTAAGCCCATTCTGTCACCCGCGTCCTCTCCCCAGCACACATCACAGCATGAGTCTAGAGCAGCATCAGCAGTAGGGTAGAGGGAGAACAAGGGTGTAAGCCTCCCAAGTCAAGTTGGATGAAAGGTTCCTATCTGGAGGGGGAGGAAAGGAAGGAGAAGCTGGTTGCCATGTCTCTTCTCCCCTTCGTCAATATCATATAGTTCTTTCAGTGAAATGTTTTATTCTTAAAGTGATCTGCAAAGGAATTTTTACATATGTGCCTTTATTACTTCTCTATGACATATGAAAGACAGCTGAAAGAGGGTTGTCTTTGTATGTGTGTGTGCGCGCACATATTTTTAGAGGTAACTTGCTTTTGGTCCTGACTACTCTAAGGTATGTCAAGTCCGGTCTTCCCTGTTTTGCTGGAGGAATTTTATGGGTCTCAGGGATGTTTACTGTGAGCTTCTGCACCATAATTAAAAAGAGATCTTTAACAAAGACATTCCTTCTCCAAAGCGTTCAGTCAGAGTTAAATATATGTTCAAAACACTCTTTAAACATGTGTGACTCAAAACTATTCTCACTCCCCCTCCTCCATCTGCTCAGGTTTCAGCATCTTGACTCTTCTGATTTCATTTCAATAGTTCTTCACTTTCCACAGAATCTTCCAGACTAGACAAGCCCTGAATTTCTAACAAAAACCAGGAGAAATTCCCCAAGAAACCTACTCCTTATTTTAGTCTTTTTTCCATATGTTTTCAAAGTCTCTCGCTCCCCCCGCCCCCATTTGAGGTCACCTTTAAGGAAGTAGCTCTTGGGGGTGAGGAAACCCAGACCAAACCAAATCCTTTTCTTTGGATATGAGAAAATCTCCTGTCTTCAACTCCAGACATGTCCGCAATCTCATTTATACCCACATGCGTCAACACCCTTCGTTACAAGGAGAGTTGAAAGATAACCAGAGAGCTATTAGATTTTCAGTCAGAGGGAGCATTAAAAGGCTTGGATAAGAGCCTCTGGATACTTATGTGAACTTATTGAGTCTTGCCCATCACTAGTCTTGTTACAGTTATCCAGTGCAGATACTGATATTTTTTAAAATTAAGTTCTTAGGTTCAGAAGATCTGAGATGTGACTAAACTTCTATGCAGGGAAATGTGCAGATAAATTCAGAGTGCTAAATTGTGCTGATTATACTCACAGTTTGAAATTCCTGTCCTTATTAGAACCTTCTATTTCAGCTGCCCATTTTATAATATCCTGAACTCCCATTAAGACATTCATTCATATTAATGCTCAATTCCATTTCATCTACATTTTTACCATCTGGGGTGAAAAGAAGAGGACTAGAATGTTTTTACAGCAAAATTTTGTTCACAGAACACAAAGCTTTGGCCTTAGTCTTACATTGATGATATAGTTAAATAGATTGCATTTCAGAAGTAATCTATTCATTCACTGAATATTATATTATGTTTATATACTACTATTCATCACTTCACAAATTGTATATAGCTCCAGTGAAATCCAGTTATCTTGTGGATGGGAGAGTTGCTATACATGTGTGTGAGAGACAGTGTTCCCATGTACTTAAGTGCATACCTAAGTATTTTGAAGTACTCTACATACTTGAACTTATGTATTTTACATATTCTGTACTTGTATTTAAGTACATTTTAAAGATACTTAAAGCATAAGTAACTTTTTTTTTTAATCTGCAAGTGCTTTTTCAAAATACTTAAATATATGTATATAAAATAAATAAATAAAAAGGAAAATCACATCCCTCCCAACTGTCCTGGATTCTGGTTGGGTCCCAGCAGACACATACCTCTCCATGCCCTGCATTGAAAGAACAAGCCCAATATGCACATCTTTTACTTTCTCTTCCCCTATTTGCTTATATTATTTAGGTAGCTGTCCATATATTGACCATACAGTTGCAGGAAATGC
Organism: Terrapene triunguis; assembly: GCF_002925995.2. Taxonomy (NCBI): domain Eukaryota; kingdom Metazoa; phylum Chordata; order Testudines; family Emydidae; genus Terrapene; species Terrapene triunguis. The sequence continues at coordinate 1,936,659 of NW_020664383.1, forward strand.
GGGAGTTGAAAGTACAAGCGCTTATATTTGTACTTGTATTTATAAATACCTAAGTGCTGTTTCAGTGGCATACTGTACTTAAAAGCAGCGCTTAATTTGTAATGAGAGGTGCCAGGGCTCAAGCAATTTGTTTTACTTTCATAACTGATGCAGCAAGCCCTGGCACAAATTAAGTACTGCTTATAAGTCCTTCTGTTAATGGTGTGTTTGGCACTTATACATAAGTCCTTTTTATCAGCACTTTCAGATAAACTTTTGAGAGATGGGGAAATTTTTGTAGAATCATAGGGTTAGAAGGGACCGCAAGGGTCATCTAGTCTAACTCCCAAGGGCACTCTTACTTTATTTAAAGAAAGGGAGGGCATCTTTTATTTCATATTTGAAAGACCCCATAAACTGCAAAAGGCAAGGGGCACAGTTGGCCCTGTTGAGATTTAAACCTATGTTTCCAGGAAGCTTAGATTATTATTATGATTATTATTTTTATTATTATTGTAATTATTATTATATTAAACCTGATGCTTATATCCTCTACACCACCGGTCCAGGGATCTATAAAGAATCTCATAGGCGTTATTCATGAAGAAAAGAGCCATATGAATAAGGAAAAAGCCCTTTTCTCCTCTGCCTTCCAGCAAGTTTGCACATATTTTTTTTCTTTCAGGTTTCACATAGTAGCTTTTGCATAGTCAGTATACCTAATTTAACTGATGGAATACAAAGTATAGAAAATTGAAGCTTCCATTTATTTACTAGTATCTTCATAAAGTTGAGAACAGATTGCAAAAATGTTTAAGGTATTCGTACATGCTGTTGATGTCTGTCTACCAAAGAACATTTGCTGTTGGTACTGGGTGGGGAAAAGTGATACACCTCTATCATCTAATGTCCTCAAATTATTCAAATGAAAATTAAAACTTGCATGAAAGGGAGCAATTAAGGATTTTAACAAATACTTCTGCTTATGTAAGAGTAGAGCGGTACTGTTGTAATTGTTTCTTCTTCGTCGTGTTCTTTTTTTTGTTTTAAGTCCGGAATCTTTAAACTGCTATTAGTCCAGCTCTGTGGGTTTTGATACTCTTTGAGAGAGATAAGTGGGGAATTCTCATATCATTGTTTTGGGACTTTGTGAATACACTAAATAAATTGCGTGGTGACTGATTTTTTAAGCAGACCTCTGTTTTTTAAAGAAAGTTTTTACTAATCTCTTATGCCAGATTAACTGGTGTTCTGCCTGTTATTTTTAAATTGTTATCTTATTCATCCACTGACAGTGCAGGATTGTTCCCTACAGGTAAGCGAGTGCTAATTTTAAATGACACAAGCAAGAAAACGTTTCCCTTTTCAACTGGGAGACTATTCCACGTTCTAATGAACCTCACTGTTGTTAATATTCTGTTCTAATAGACACTCTAAACTTTTCCTTTGATCACTTTTCATTCCTTCACTCTTAATTAGACTTTCTGTACAATCTTAAATAATTCCTCTCTGTCCTTGATGTTTATACCTTTCAGATATTTGTACGTGGCGATGTTAAGCTTAGCAGATGCTTAGTGCACCTGTAACATGCCACCCATCCTCACAATATTTCTATCAGTAGTGCCAAGCATTCGCGCCACCACTAGGATTCTACTTGGACTGGTGCTGGATTAGTGTTGACAGCAAGCACTGATGTGTCAGCTTTATCATTTCATTTGATATTCCCACAGTGCTCCTGCCCACTCTTCGGTGATGCCTTTGACAGCTCAGAGCACTGGGGGTCACTGGTCTAATGGCTATATGCAGGCTTCCGGTGTTCTCATTTCTCTCCGGCCCCTATTTGTCACTGTCCATGTATGCCACAGAGGTTCCACTGCATTAGGTAGGTAAGGAGGAATGGGCTGGGCCCTATGGAAGCATCTGGAAGGGCGGCCTCGCTCCAGTCCCTGATCTAGATCACTTCTGCTTCTGTCTCCCAGGGAGAGAACTCGAGAGAGGGGAAATCTGTTATTTCATCTGGAAAATAAAATGGGAGGGACCAGAGCTAAAACTTAAAAATTGAAGACAAAAAAGATAAAATCGGGCTCCTTATCTCCTCAGGCAGAGGGACCCAAAGGTGGCAGTGCTTGTCTTAATAGATACCAGGCCACATGTGGTCTGGCATTGGGTCTAGAGGTTACTGGTGACTATTTCATCCTGGTTGCAAGTGTGGGTGCATAGCACAGCATAGGCTGTGCCCTTTGAAATGCGCACATAGCTTCTCGGGCAGGACGGACCATTCAAAGAAATCAATGGAACAAACCAAAAATGAGAACAGGTGCAAATGGACGTATATTACAGGCATCATGCCAGCTGCCTAAGGGAGTACTCTGGGATAACTGCAAATATTCCTGATGTTTCAGTGCTTGCAGGGATGCTTACGGCCTGTGTATGTGGTGCATGTTGTGTGACAGCAGTAAGGTGGTTGGTGTTGGATGTTCCACCAGTTCTGTTAGCAACAGCAGATCAGATTAATAGAGTAAGGCCAGAAGGACTCCTGCATAAAACAGTCCATTGAACCTCACCCCTCCCTTGTGGCTGAGCTATAGCTTATCTTTTAGAAAGACATCCAGTCTTGGTTTAAAGATTCAAGTAATGGAGAATCCACCATGTCCCTGGGTACATTTCAGGCCCTCTCCCCCCCCACCCCAAACTTAATTACCGTCACTGTTAAAAATATGCAACTTATTTCTGGTCTGAATTTATCTAGCTTGGGCTTCCAGCCATTAGGCCTTATTATGCCTTTTTCTGCTAAATTAAAGAATGGTCTGCCATCGGAAATCTCTTCCCTATATAGGTTCTTGTGATTGTTGTGGTTTAACTTTTTCTTGGATAAACTAAAAAGACTGAGCTTCTTAAGTCCCTTGCTATAAGACATATTTTCCAGACCTCAAATCATTTTTGTGGCTCTTTTCTGAACCTTATTCATTTTTCAACATCCTTTGGACTCCAGAACTGGATAAAGTATACTAGTAATGATCTCACTAATTCCATATACAGAGGTAATACCACCCCTTTAGTCCTTCTTGATGTTCCTGTGCTTATACATCCAAGGATAGCTTTATCCCTCATAGCTACAATATCTCACTGGGAGCAGTTGTTCAATTGTGTATCCTGGTGACACCTATGTCCTTTTTCAGTGTAACTCTATTTCAGGATACAGTCCCCCAGTCTTGTAAATTTGATCTACATTGTTTGTTTGATGCAGTGACATTGACTGTGCCTCTACTAGCAAACTTCATAGCCGTTATTTTCCACCAGTGGTACCTGTTCTGAGCAGGGTTAGGTGATATGTTGGTAAAAAGTCTGATCTGTCTCTTAGCTACAACTTCCACAGTTACTACCATGGGTGGAGTAGCATCAGTGAAGAATCACAGATGTGAATTTTGTTAGGGTACACACCTAGTGGCCAGATTTTTTTTTTTTTTTAAGTGCTCAGCACACACAGTTGGGTCCAGATTTTCAAAACAGCTCAGCATCCAATATGCTGAGCTCTTTAGAAAATCTGATCATAAGTATCCCACTGAAAACTGGGTATTGAACGCTTCTGAAAATCTGCTCCTTATTTAGATAACTACATGGGAGAAGAGCTCTTGAAAATCTGTCCTTAAATGTATACATGGCTTGATTGATCTTATATTATTCCAAATGCCCGTGATCTTTTTTGTGTCAATAAATTAAAGGTTAAATTTGCATACATATTTGTTGCACAAATATTTCATTCAATCACTTTTTTCCACTTAAAACTTTTCTTTGTGATACATATTTTAATTTTACTTTTTTCATTTTTAATAAGTTTTATTAACTGTAGTTTCAGCAAAGAGAAATACATGGAGGAAATCAAATATGATTGTGGCAAACATTAACCACAAAGGTAGAAAGTTGCATTTTTGAAATGATTTAAGAAAAATACAAAAAGTTTTCTCTTCACTCAATTGAAGTTCCAAATGATTATAGTTGGAATTCATCAGTGCTAATACATTTTCCAATAGAGAACATTGTACCATAGCAGGAATGTCTTAATCTGAAACAAATTATTTGCCTTGTCTTGCATTTGTAAAGCATCTTGTAAATTTAAAACACTCTATAAAAGTTTTGTAATAAAAACAGCATGGGCGTCCAGCACAAACCATGTCAGTTGTATGTTTGTGGGTGAAAATTATGTTTAGTGGTGTGACAACTGGAGGCAGATTAGTCTGATGAGCATAGCAAAGAATCAAGGGCCAGGACTTTCCTGAGTTCTAATCTTGACTCTGAAACTGCCCGATTACATGATGTTAGGCAAGTAAGTGAACCTTTGTGTCTGTTTCCTTATCTGTAAAATGGGAATAACGCCTTCCTTTCCTCACAGGATTGTTTTAAGAACTATTGTACACTACATATGTACAAAATATTATGATTAATAAATGTATGTTGGCTACTAACCATGTGGGTGAATATGTGTAGGTAACTGAATTATAGGGCTATATTTACATTACATCATAATTACATAATGACTCCAAGAGTAGAAAATATTACAGCTTTTGCATTTCTTGACTCTTTGGCATTGTAATTGTATAATTTAACATTCCATTCACATTGGGGTTTCTGGCAAGGAACAGGAGAGTTTAAAATAAAAATAGTAAAAAGAAATTGTCTGTACAGTAACTCCTCACTTAGTCGTCCCGGTTAACGTTGTTTCGTTGCTGATCAATTAGAGAACATACTTGTTTAAAGTTGCGTGATGCTCCCTTATAACGTTGTTTTGCAACCCCCTGCTTTGTCCACTGCTTGCAGGAAGAGCAGCCCGTTGGAGCTAGTGGTGGGGGCTTGGAAGCAGGGTGGACCGGCAGCCCCCCATCAGCTCCCCACTCCCCTAAGTTCCCTGTGCAGCAGCCACCCAGCAGGCTATCAATTGCCGGCAGTTCAGCTGTCCCTCCCCCCACTGCCATGTGCTGCTCCTGCCCTCTGCCTTGGAGCTGCTCCCGGGACCCTCCTGCTTGCTGTGGGGAGGGGTAATATCAGGGTGTTCCCCTCCTCCCTGCTCCTACCCACCGCTTACCCAATCTCCATAGAGCAGGGGGTGGACAGGGCTCAGGACAGAGGGAGCTTGCTGGCAGCAACTGCTGTCTCAACTTGCTGATCTACTTTAAAAAGCAATGTACTTATACTGTGTATGTGTATGTGTATGTGTAGATAGATAGGTAGATAGTCTTTTGTCTGGTGAAATTTTTTTCCTGGAACCTAACCCCTCTCCTCCTCCCCCCCCCCCCCCCAATTTACATTAATTCTTATGCGGAAATTGGATTTGCTTAACATTGTTTTGCTTAAAGTCGCATTTTTCAGGAACATAACTACAACGTTAAGCGAGGAGTTACTGTACTTAGTAAGAAAAATATTAGGCCCAATCAGGCTTTAAAGACTATATATAAATGTAGTAGAGAAGGGTCCAACTTTTTGCAGCTGGTGTTTGCCTGGAGGGTTGTATTTGTTTCTATTGTTATTATGGCTGTACCTTTGCAATAGGTGCATTTTGTTTAAATGAAATCTTAAAAAGTTCAAAATATGGTAGAGTGCAATAAAAAATTATGGAATAACCCTAAAAATGCAGTATAGCAGATGGTTGTGGAGTCCATGATTTTCAGTAAATCTCTACTAGAAAATGTTTTCCCTTGTTACTTAGCAGTTGATGGTTGCTACTGAATCACAGAAGAATAGGTTGATTATCTCTCAGGAGTGTCTTTTAAAAAAACAAGTATTCTTGTTAACCCTCCAATGCATTGATCAACTAAACAGGGTAGGGTTTTTTAATCCATGTTATTGGGGAAAAAAGCACATCTTTGAGGACAGAATATCAGTGAGAGGGATTTTGAATAGAATGTCCTTGGACTGCAGTATGGTTGTGATTTATATGGTCTCTGTAGATGCTCTAAAGTGTGTTTGTTTTGTTGTATGTTTGTTTTTAATCTTTATAAATAAATAAAGCATGTGGTTTTGAAAAATGTGTCTGCTGTCAGTTTATGTATCTTAGGTAGTGCCAAGTGTGTTTGCTCTTTGCATGTTTCCTTTGCCAATAGCTCATAATCTGTTAAGTAACATACTGAGTGGAAGAGTTTTTCCTGAGTTATAAAAAAGGGTGAAATCTTTTTCCTCTGCCACAATTTTTTATATATATATTTGATATAGAAGTTTTATAAAGCTAGTCTCCTGACTGAAGTTACTTGAATGACTTCAGTCTACTGGAAAAAGAACGATGTTCGTTCCTGTGTTCAAATGAACTTTATTTATACTAAACTTAAATTGTGCTTTTTTCCCTTTCTCCTATAAAACTCCTACCCTAGTCCCCACCACAGCTGCCAGCACTCCTGATGCTGTTGACAAATACTTGGAGACACCTGGTGATGAGAATGAGCATGCCTATTTCCAGAAAGCCAAGGAGAGACTCGAAGCCAAGCATCGTGAAAGAATGTCTCAGGTAAGTCATACTGGTTGTTCATAATTAAGGCTGGTGTCTTGTCAGATGGGTCACAGAATTAATGAATTCCTTGACTTCCTGTATTTTGGGGAAACTCACGTGTCTTTTACCTGCTGCTCTTCCAGTCTGCAGCAGAGTAAAGAGACCAACTGTTCCCATCTTCTTCAAGTATATGTCCCTGTGCGTGCTTGATCATAGGGTACGCACATGCCTGTGAACTCTCGACTGGAGAATGCAAAGCAGCATCTGCAGGCCTGCACCTGCTCAGAGTAGCACCTTATGCCTCCAAATAAGGGCATATGGGGAGGCGCGGGCATGCTGCCACTTAGTTCCTTCTCAACTGCCTGCAACTCGATGGAACAATTGCATGTCCATTTATTCTCAGCTTCCTTCCGCTCTTAGTTTATCATTCTGGAATTTTTTCCCTTATTTTTGTAGTTATTTTTATTTCTTCAGTCTTATACAGTTGTGTTAAGAAGAGAGTTCCCCTTCCTTTTTTTCCTGTTTTCTCTCATTCTTTCTTTGGTCCACTGCCTCTTGGGTTATTACAAAGATCCGGGTGTTTAAGCCTTGTGTGATGGGGTGGGTTGTGCACCACTAGGATGGCATCTCCTCCTGGTCACTCTAGGAAATAGCTCACAAGGTCGATGTCCCTTCCCGCAGTTGCAAGCCATCCTCCACCTCTCTTTCTGGGTCTGCAGCCCCTCTCTCGCTCCATGAGCTGCTGCGGCCTCTTTAAGACTTGGCCCTCCAGCCAGGTTACCTAATGGTTTCCCCTTCTGGGGTTGGAAAGTCTTTTCCCACAAATAGGCTCAGGCAGTCTTCCTACTTACTGCCCCCCAGTGCCACTTCCCCAATGGCTGGTTGGGGAATCCAGACCCACCTTCTACTTCAGGTTCTGGCTCAAGGACCCTCTAGTCAGCAGTCAAGGTCTGTTCTACACTGGACCTCGCCTTGTTTCTCTGAGCCCTTTCCTAACCTTCTGGCTCTCCTTTCCTTCTCTGGGTCTGCCAGCTTCAACACTCCCTCCTCCCAGGGAGCAACTGCAGGCTACGTCTCTGCAGCCTCTGGACACTGTTCCCAGAGAGTTTCTACAGGCTTTCCCAGCAGCCCCCTGGGCTGCTTTGGACTCTCCCCTGCTACAGCCCTCTACCAGACGCCTTCCTTGGTACTACCTAGATGGCTGAACTTCCAGCGTTCAGTATCGGCACCTATCTCTGAAGCTCGCCCTTCAGTCCAGGGAACGAATCTTCAGATTCTGATGTCTCAGTACAGGGTTCTTTTTCGGCACCTTACCACTGCACCCCACTGAGGCAGTACTCTGGAGAAGCTCTTTAGGACCCTACCAGACGTCCTAAAGCTAAGGGCTATGACTATTCATGGGGATCCCCAACACCCCCCCTCAATTAGCTTGTTGGAATCCCTGGGGTCACCTTGGTGAATAATTTTATAAGGTTCCATATAGAAAGAGACCCTAATACCTGCTGGTACCGCATCGTTCACAGGCACCAACTGACCGACCTTCAGTACCACAGAATCTCCATCCAGTATCACATGATCTCCCTCTGGTACCTTATGCCCCCTCAGCTTCAGGAAACACCCAGAAGCAGCAGGAGCCACAGATGGAGGGAAACTCACCCCCACCAGCTAAGTCCTCCACATGCCTGGAGGTAATGCCTCTACCACCTGCTTACACTGATGACTTTTGGGCCTTTCAAGACCTCATGAAATGCCTAGTGGAATCCCTCCAGATCCTGTTAGAGGAGGTCTAGGAGTCTCAACACTCGTTGGTGGACATTTTAAATATCATCTCTCAGGGAATGGTTGCTGTCCCAATAAATGGAGTCAGTTATCGCCTTCTGCACAGTCTGACAGATACCTGCCCACTATATAAGACAGCAGATAAAAAATACTATATTCTGGCCAAGGGAATGGAACATTTCTTTCCCACCCCACCCCCATTTCCTTGATGATGGACAAGACTAACAAAGGCAATAGACAGGCCAATTCCAGACCCTCTCCATATGATAAGGAATCCAAATGTTTAGACCTCCTGAGTAGGAAAAGCTACTTCTTGGGCAATTTTGTGTAGCAAACTACCAAGCCCTGTTGGTGAAATATGACTTTTATACATATTCCACGTTCACTCATTTCATTGAACATCTGCCACAGAACTAGAGGGAACAATTTCAGGTGGGTCAGCTGATAGCCAGAACCTTCCTCCAAGCTGCCCTAGATTTCGCAGGCACATCATCTAGATTCCGAGCCATGACCGCGGTTATGCAGAGAGTATCCTGGTTCCAGTCTTTTGGCCTCCTGAGGGAGATGCAGAGTACAGCTGAAGACCTTCCCTTTGAAGGACCCAAGTTCTTCAGCTCTGATACGGACTTCTCCCTCCACACTCTGACAGACTCGAGAGCTGCCGTACAGTCTCTGGGAATTTACATTCCTGCAACAAAGAGACAGTTTATTAGGTCTCACGTCGCAGCAATCTAGGCCACTCCATTACAACCAACAACAAGTGTTTCCCAGACCTTTGAACTTTCAGAAGAGGAGATCTAGAGCTCTGAAAAAGGATCCTCTCCCTTGTACAGCAAGTTATTCTCATAGTGCTGTTCTGGTCAAGACGAGTGTGGTACTTGAACCTCTTTTACCTCTCTGTGATAATGCCTCTTCTACTTCCTCTTAGGACAGATCTCCTGTCACAGAACTCAGGAATCCTGATCCATCCCAACCTCTCCTCCTAGAATTTGAAATCATGGTTGCTAGATGGTTCTTGAGCATGGAGCTAACCTGTTCAGAGAAGGTCCAGTTAGTTCTCCTACCTAATAGTCGCAAGACTTGCATTCAGAAGTGGAAATGCTACCATTCCTGATTTTCTCTTCACTCTTCCCAAGCCTCAGTGATTCCGCATTCCAAAATCCTGGACTACCTTTTGGATTTAAGAATGCAAGGTCTATCTATGAGATCAATCAGAGTATATTTGGCCACTATCACCACTTTACACTCACCCATCAAAGGCTTCACAGTCTTTGCCACCCTACTACAGCTAGATTCCTCAGAGGTTTATGCAGTTTCTCCCTGTACAGAACCCAGTCCCCCCAACAGGACTTCAGTTTGGTTTATAATGCCCAGAGGAAGTCTCCCTTTGAACTGATGGCTACCTGTTCTCTCCACCTCTCCCTCAAGACTTCATTCCTCATAACCAACACTTCAGCTAGTCAAATGGGAGAGCTTGGCGTTCTCATGGCTGATTGTCCATATACCATCTTCTGAAATGACAAGGTTGCACTGCATCCCCATTCTCGCTTCCTCCCAAAGGTCTATTTGGAATATCACATTAATCAAGAGAGTCGCCTACCAGTGTCTTACCCAAAAGCTCATGCCTCTAGAGAGGAGACCAGCTAGACATCAGAGCAGCCCTTGCCTTCTACCTTGAAAACAGGACTAAGACCTTCTATTTGTACTGTAATTTTTCCATTATAACTTTCATTCTCTGCTCCTTTACCCTATTGGATTTTACTTCTTTTTTCCGTTCTCCTGTATACCGCCTTTTCTCCTGCATAATGCAAACCCACTAACCTACAAGCATGAGTGAAATTTTCAGACCTATGAAAAGTAAGTGAAACAAGTTCACCCTACTTATTAGTCTAGCACTATAGTTATGTTTGGCACTCTACAGGTAAACAAGACAAGTCATTGATACCTGAGGCTTTGTCTTAAATTTACACACTGCAAATATGACAGCAAACTATTAGGGCAGAGGGGTATATTCTTGGCTATTTGACCTATACCTCACCAGCAGCATAACAGATGGACATTATCACTTCCAAATAAAGAAAAGGAAAATTCTGAAATAAACCCATTAAAACATTAAAGCACTGATCTCGTTTGCCTTTCAGAAAAATCACCATCTTAATTAAAATTACTTTGGTGGCCAAGCTGATAGTGCTGCAAATTTGTCCATTGTACTAATACATAAGAGAGCCTAATTCAAAGCTGTCCTCAAGCTCTGTGTTTGACTAGCATGGGAGTGCCCCTTGTCTCCAGTAGATAAGCAGAGGTAGAGAGGAAATTATTCACTGAACTCCAACGGTGAAGTTTAGTAGTCTCATCTGAAACTCTTCATGCCATTAGTAACAAGCTCTTGGTGAGGCTGCAATAATGGAATATATCCTTTTATAATACATCCTGGTATAGCCTATCACACAAAGAGAATCTATCAATAATAGCATTCTTTAAGTGGCCAGCTGCAAGCAGTATCTTAAAATTACTGCATAGCCAAGGAGAGTTGCTTTGCAAATAAAAGGCAGTGTATAAAGCAGGGGCGGGCAAATTTTTTGGCCTGAGGGCCGCATCGGGTTTTGGAAATTCTATGGAGGGCCGGTTAGGGGAGGGGGTTGTGGCCCGTCTCTCTCCCCCCCCATCTGCCCCCCCGGGACTCCTGCCCCATCCAACCCCCCTGTTCCCTGATGGTCCGTCCCCCCCGGGACCCCTGCTCCATCTACCACCCCTTCTCCCTGTCCCCTGACTGCTCCCAGAACCCCTGCCCCTGACTGCCTCCCGCCGCCCCATCCAACCCCTCCTCTCATTCCTGACTGCCCCCCCGGGACCCCTGCCCCCATTCAATCCCCCTGTTCCCTGCCCTCTGACTGCCCCCACCCCTATCCACATCCCTGACCACCACCCCAAACTCCCCTGCCCTCTATCCAACGCCCCCGCCCCCCCCCCCCCCCCCCCCTTTCTGCGCTGCCTGGAGCACTGGTGGCTGCCACACCGTCGCCACCGCGCAGCTCAGAGCACCGTGTCAGACCGGGCTCTGCAGCTGCGCTGCCCCAGGACCTCGCAGCCCTGCTGCCCAGAGCATTGCGCCGGCGGCGGAGTGAGCTGAGGCTGTGGGAGAGGGGGAACAGTGCGGGAGGGGATGGGGGCTAGCCTCCCAGGCCAGGAGCTCAGGGGCCGGGCAGGAGTGTCCTGCTGGCCAGATGTGGCCCGTGGGCCGTAATTTGCCCACCTCTGGTATAAAGAGATGAGATTTTTCTTAATTATTCCTTACAATTTGGCTCACACAATAGATCCCAAAAACTTGGTCTGAGTTTTCATTGTGTTTGACTTAACCTTTGTGACAGACCCAGACCAGTGGGGTACAGGAGTCTGGTAGAGGGCAAATATACTGGTCACTGGATGAGTAGTTTTCTGTTCCCTGAGTGACCAGAGCAGGGCCTGCACTAGAGGAATCAGGAACCTGCTAGAACCAGTTAAGGCAGGCAGGCTAATTAGGACACCTGGGTTTTAAAAAGGAGCTCACTTCAGTTTGTGGTGGGAGTGTGAGGAGCTGGGAGCAAGAGGCGCAAGGAGCTGAGAGTGAGAGGGTGTGCTATGCTGCTGGAGGACTGAGGAGCACAAGCATTATCAGACACCAGGAGGAAGGTCCTGTGGTGAGAATAAGGAAGGTGTTTGGAGGAGGCCATGGGGAAGTAGCCCAGGGAGTTGTAGCTGTCATGCAGCTGTTACAGGAGGCACTATAGACAGCTGCAGTCCACAGGGCCCTGGGCTGGAACCCGGAGTAGAGGGTGGGCCCGGATTCCCCCCAAACCTCCCAATTGACCTGGACTGTGGGTTCTCCCAGAGGGGAAGGTCTCTGGGCTGTTCCCCAACCCACATGGTGAATCTCTGAGGCAAGAAAATCCGCCAATAAGCGCAGGACCCACCAAGATAGAGGAGGAACTTTGTCACACCTTTAAGAATGACGTTTGCATAAACTATGTTTATATTTTCTACACAGCTGAAAGGTTCATATAGGAGAACTAATCAAATGTGTAATCACCCAGAAAGCAGTATGGAGAGAGTATGCAATTAAAAAACAATGATAGTACTTGGAATTATATCGATTAACAGGAAAAGCAGAGAAATTGTAACTCCAGAAAACTTTAAATTAAAATTCTGTTAAAATACATGTTAGCAAGCATTTTTGCTAACTTTTATAAATGAAGTAAAATGTCATACTGCTGGGAAACTATTTAAAGGGAGACTGAAATATTAAAAAACTTCTTAAAAATTAATTTTTACTTATGCTTCAAGTATCCCATTGTCTTGTGCACTCTTCTCATCATCTGACTTTTTTCCCCACAAAGAGTGAGAACTGAGGGGCTAAGATTTGCAATGTTAAAAAAACTGACAGGATAAATAATTTCTATTTGCCTTCCCTCATCCTATCTCCAACTACATGCAGAGTTTTGCATCTGTCTCTCAACTGCTCCTGCTCATAATTTATCCCCAGCAGGTCAGGTAGAATGACAGTGACAGTCTTTGATTGGTTTGGATGCCTTTATTACCCCACGTTTGCTTAAAGTGGGACTGATAGCAACAGGTCAGTGTATTCTCGCACAAAATCCATCTATGGTTTCCCTTTGCTTACTGTGAAACTCTCAAAAATAAATTCTTTTCCTGCCATGTGAAAATCTTCAAATTTGTTATGACTCAAATTGTTTCCCTCTCTGACTGAGTTGGTTCCTTGATTGGAACTCCCAGAGGAGCACTGTAAAGCCAGATCAGGGTCTTGTATTGTGATTGTTTAATATCTTGACACAGCTCTGTGCCTCAGATCTTCCTCTATGAAAAAGCATGATCATATGGCTAGGATGGTGACCAAGACTTGGGAAATCGTGGTCCATTCCTATGTCTGCCACTGGTGTTTTGTTTGATCTCAGACAAGTCACTTAGAGCCATATTTTTTAAAGTATTGAGGCACCTAACTCCTGTTGGTTTTAGTGTGAATTAGGAACCTACCTACCTTTTAAAATATGGTTTTTAATCTCTTGAATTCCACGTCTGTAACTGGAAGATAAAACTACCTCCTTTCTCCCATCATTTGTCTCTATCACTTAGATTATAAACTCTTCAGGATATGATCTGTCCCTTACTATAGTATGTAAAGCACTTAGTACAGTGAGGCCTACTCGGGGTATTTAGGCACTACTGTAATACAAATCATTATTAATATGGTGGCATATTTTAGTTTTTACCAACAGAAGTACCAAAAAAACCCCAAAAAGCCACCATCAAGAAAACCATGCTTCTGTGCTGACAAGATAGTTATTAGTCCATCCAAATATGACATTTAAACATTTTTACTATTTTCTCAACACAACTTCATGAATTTCAATCTGCCCTAGTTCTTATTTCTTGTCCTGATGGTATTCTTCCTTTCCAGTTCTCTCTCTTCTCTGTGTCCACTGGTTACAGATACATACGTGCACCTCTCTTCCTCCCCTCCTCCTCCTTTCCTGTTTCCTGGTATGTTAAACATCTATTTAGGTTTGGTTGGTAAATAGCCTGACGGCACCACCTGTTGTACTTTAGTCAAAGGAGAGCAGTATGTTTGTTTGTTTTCCCCCAAGCATATTGAGGCTTTACAAATTATTCTTCTTGAAATTCAGCAATATTTTAGGAATCATAGTTTATGTTGGGATTCGGAACAGTTTAAAAATAATGTTTCATCTCCAAGCATAGTCCTGTTTACCGTGCAAGTCAGATTTTTGGGTAGGCACAACAAACACTCTACTGTCTTCAATTTAATATTAATGCTTTCTTAGGGTTTTGAGTTATTTCTGTAGCAATAGTGTAATTTAACAAACAAAATATAAAGTAGTTCCAAACCAAAGTGCTGAATTCTATTATTCATCCTACAGTGTAACTTTGAACATTTGGGTTGCGTATGTGAGAGGTGAGACTTAAACTTCTAGAATACCAGCAGAGGATGGTTCTGCCTCTAGGCTGTTCAGAAGCTAATTCCCTGATATTGCTGTGGGAGGCCAGGCTTTGTGTGTCGTGGGAAGATGTTGGTATGGTCTTTTATGGGTTTTTTAGATATATATTATATAGCATAGGACAGCTTTCCTTCCTGAGATGGTGGCTCCGAGGGCATCAACTCTCCAGTGTCCCACGTGACACCCATAAAACATACAATTCAGATGGGCTGCTGCTACTCCCTGTACCAGACATTAATGGTCCATGTCTCCCTCATCAGCCAGGTTCAGAGCAGTAGTCTTGGTGGGCCCATCTCTGCTGCCCACCACTAGTGTGAAAACCCAGCTTCTGCTGGCCATTCAGCACCACACTGAAGCAGCAGTCAATGCCAGCGATGGGGTAGGTAGGTTGGCAAATATGATTCACAGCCTGACTTTTTTTTTGTATTCCCCACATTTGGTGGGCAGGCTCTGGTGCTGCTGTCAGGGTATGATGCGCTGTTGGGACCCCCACACACACTCACAGTGGTAGTTGTGGCTTTCTAATGCAGTGGTTCTCAAACTTTTGTACTGGTGACCCCTTTCACATAGCAAGCCTCTGAGTGCAACCCCCCCTTATAAATTAAAAACACATTTTTTTATATTTAACACCATTATAAATGCTGGAGGCAAAGCGGGGTTTGGGGTGGAGGTTGACCGCTCACGACCCCCCATGTAATAACCTTGCGACTCCCTGAGGGGTCCCGACCCCCAGTTTGAGAACCTCTGTTGTAATGCCAATCTATAAAAAGGGAAGTAAGGACAACGTGGGGAATTACAGACCAGTCAGTACCCAGAAAGACTGGAGCAAATAATTAAGCAATCAGTTTGCAAACACCTAGAAGACAATAAGGTGACAAGTAACAGCATGGATTTGTTAAGAACAAATCATGTCAAACCAACCTAATGGTGCCTAACGGTAATAAGCCTTGTGGGTAGTTGGAAAGCAGTAGACATGGTATATCTTGACTTTAGTAAGGCTTTAATACTGTCTCGCATGACCTTCTCACAAACAAACGAGGGAAATACAACTTAGATGGAGCTACTATAGGGTAGGTGCATAACTGGTCGGAAAGTAGTTATCAGTGTTTCACAGTCAAGCTGGAAAAGTACATTAAGAAGGGTCCTCCAGGTCCAGTTCTGTTCAATATCTTCATAAATTATTTTAGATAATAGCATAGAGAGTGAACTTATAAAGTTTGTGGACGATACCAAGCTGGGAGGGATTTGCAAGTGGTTTGGAGGATAGGATTAAAATTCAAAATGATCTGAAGTAAACAGGATGAAATTCAATAAGAACAAATGCAAAGTACTCCACGTAGGAAGGAACAAACAATTGCACACATACAAAATGGGAAATGAGTGCCTAGGAAATAGTAGTGCAGAAAGGGGTCTGGGGGCTATAGTAGATCATAAGCTAAATATGAGTGAACAGTGTAACTGTTGCAAAAAAAAGCCAACAGCATTCTCAGATGTATTAGCAGGAGTGTTGTAAGCAAGACACAAGAAGTAATTCTTCCATTCTACTCCACGCTGATTAGGCCTCAACTGGAGTACTGTGTCTAGTTCTGGGCACCACATTTCAGGAAAGATGTGAACAAATTGGAGAAAGTCTAGAGAAAAGCAACAGTAATGATTAAAGGTCTAGAAAACATGACCTCTGGGGAAAGATTTCAAAAATTGGGTTTTAGTATGGAGAAGAGAAGAGTGAGAGGGGGACATAACAGTTTTCAAGTACATAAAAAGTTGTTACAAGGAGGAAGGAGAAAAATTGTTCTCCTTGACATCTGAGGATAGGACAAGAAGCAATGGGCTTAAATTGTTGCAAGGGAGGTTTAGGTTGGACATTAGGAAAAAACTTTCTAACTGTCAGGGTGGTTAAGCTCTGGAATAAATTGCCTAGGGAGGTTGTGGAATCTCCATCATTGGAGATTTTTAAGAGCAGGTTAGACAAATACCTGTCAGGGACCGTCTAGATAATACTTAGTCCTGCCATGAGTGCTGGGGACTGGACTAGATGACCTCTCGAGGTCCATTCCAGTCCGAAGATTCTATGATTCTCCCCACCATAGCCCATAGGATGCACTGCCTCCTCTCACCCAGAGCCTGTGTGATCCTGCTGCATATGGGGAATCATTTTCCACTCAAGCCTGGTTAATGCTTTTTCAGTAGTAGCAGTGCTTCCTTAGCTACTGAGCCACAGTTCTTTGGAGATTGTTGAGGTTACTCCCGTGGAAGTACCAAGGGAAGCCACAACCTCAAAATCTAGGAAGAAAGCCCTCGACAGATATTCACCTTGGTGTCGTGATTTTGGCATTCTGAATAAAACCTTTTCCTGAGATAGGTACCTGTACTGATTGATTTCATACAAATTAGCATATATATACCCTCTGTATAGGTAGGCCTTCCATGCACTAGAAAATATAGCCAGAATAAATTCCTCTGGTCAAAGTATAATGGGATTTGGGTGATTAGCATTTGTCTTAATAATAAATAACATTTTTGTTACTCCCTCTTCCCTTTTCTCCTCGTATCCCTCTTACCCTCCCATCCCCCCCAAAAGTATAGCATGCAGTGTGTCCTGAACCCTGAGGACTGTTTAACTTTGAAATGCCTTGCGTCTTAAATCTCAACCTAGAAGTTGTCATTTTCCCGGCATGAAACAGCCAAGTCTTTGAAGTGCCATAAATCTGTATGGCCTTGATAGCTTTGTTCTTTCAGTGAAGGAGAATATCTTTATAAGCACATAGGAGACAACTTCATGGTCCTGAGGCAGCCTTTTTCTTCAAATGTATGTCTTCAGAATGATTTTTCTTGTTGCAGTTGTTTGTTCTCACACAGATGCTAACAGTTTTTTGTTGGATTGTCATAATTTCTCTAAACCTGTGACCTAAAAAAAATAGAAGTTTTCTTTGGGTTGTAGAGTTGATGCATATGGATGGCTGCTGGCAAAAAAAGATGATTTTTTTTCTCATCAGCTAGTGTAAATAGAGGCTTTGGGCACTTTAGATTTGACTGATTGCAAAAATCCAACCCTTAAAATACTGCTTGTGCAAATACTACACTGAATGTTGTTTCTAAAGATAATCATGCTATTCTACTTTTTCCACAAGCCATTCATTCTCACTGCACCAGAGTTGAACTCTGGATCCCAGAATTTTCATCTCCGCAGTCAGGCTGTGTGAGCTGTCACTTTATAATCTCACCTCCTGTACCCTGAAGGATTTAGGGAAATGATAACAGGCTGTGAAACCTGGTCTAGCCAAATATGTCCTTATCACATTGCCTACAATGCTTGTTTTCATCATGTGGATTAGCAAAATGGCTTTGACTTTAAATTTCAAGGTTAGTTTTGAGGACAAAGATCAATTGTTTGGCAAAGAAATGTTCTTTTCAAAAACTTCTAACTGCAAATTCAGAGTGAAAAGGAGTATTCAAGAGATGTTAAAGGTCTGATTTAAAGCCACAAAAGGGAAAAAAGATCATATAGAGTTGCTAATCTAGGCTGATGCTCAAGACTTAACACGTACCATGGTGTTTTAGACAGGCACAGTGACTTGAATTAATGCTGTAGTTTCCATGTTCTCTCATAATTTGCAGCATTCATGATAATTCAGTCTTCTAAACAGAAATTGCCTGTATGGTCTGGGCAAGTTTTTAAGGCCACCAAAATCATGACCTAAAGAGATAAGTGTTTAATGTGCACTTAATGCATTGTACCACCCTGTACACCAGGGATCTCAAACTCAGATCACCACGAGGGTCACATGAGAACTAGTACATTGGCCCGAGGGCCGCACCCGGACACCTTTTCATATAAAGGTACAAAAGCCCACTCCTCTGTCCCCACTCCACCCCTTCCATGAGGCCCTGCCCCTTCCCGACCCCCGTTCCAACCCCTTCCCCAAAGTCCTCACCCCAACTCCGCCCCCTCCCTGCCCCTATTCCAACCCCTTCCCCAAATCCCCACCCCTGCCCCACCTCTTCTCCGCCTCCTCCCCTGAGCGCGTGGCTCCCCGTGCCTCCCCCCTCCCCCCTGGAAAGCGCTAAGTGCTGCCAAACAGCTGTTTGGCGGCGGGAAGCGCCTGGAGGTAGGCAGAGGAGCGGGGACGAGGCACGCTGGCGGGGGGGCAGCGGGTGAGGGGAGCTTGGGGCCGGAGGAAATAACTCCGGAGGGTGGGAGCTTGGCGGGCTGCAGCAAATAACTCTGCGGGCCGTGTGTTTGAGACCTCTGCTGTACGTTAATAGGTGCATTTCTAAATGCAACGCAATGTTCAATCCACAAACCAATGGTTTGATGGTCTCTACACCTCTCCTTGTTCCACCATTATGTTTAGGCTTGGAAGGTTTAGCTTTTTAAACAGTAAATTTCAGTTACCATCAATTTCACCACAATACAAACCCACGAAAAAATATTTTTATTGATAATCTAAATTTACAGATAGGCAAAGTAAGAAAAATGCTGCCTGAGAATTTATTAGAGTTTGTTATGAGCATATTTACTTTGTATATTTTCACATGCAATGTTTGTATTTTAACAGTTATAGAACACAAAGACTTCTTTAAATTTTACACTTGAGTATCAATGCTCTTGCAACAAAAAGAAAATACACCAGGTCACAGATGGCTCAACAATCTCACCCACACACTGGTTGCACTGCCCAGGAAGAAGCCCAGATTCCCTAAGGGCTTGTCTACACTGGCAAGTTTTGTTGCCAAAAACTGCCTTTTGGTGATAAAACAGCAAGCGCATACACACTACAATGGGACTTTTGTCCCGAAAAATGCCCAGTTTTGGTGACAAAAAACTTCCACCACTTTTGTCTTTTCCCCTCCCTTTATTGTCAACAAAGAGCCAGTGTAGACACTGCTGATTGTTTTGTCGACCGAACTGTCTTCCGCCAGTATCCCACAATGGCTGCCCTGGTTGCTCTGCTCAGTGTTTTGATCTCTGCTGCCCTGCAGGCATGCGCCCCTCCCCTTTCAAAGCTCCAGGAAGTATCTGTGTGCTGCTCAGTTTGGGGAACAAAGAGCAAATCGTTGGAATGGTCCTGTTCTGCCCTGCACTAGGAACACAACAGCAGGCAGACTGCTGCTGCAGGGGGAGAGGGACAGACTGCTGTGCTGCTTTGCCATTCCTCAGCACAGAGAGCTCACAGAGCTACTCAGGATGCTCCTCTCGGCAGCTGAGGGGGCTGTGGGAGAACTTGGAGACAATCCCAAGATGCGCAGCGATCAGCTCTTCATTCCCACAACACTGCACGGTGGGATACATACCCACGGTGCATTGCTCACCTTGCTGGTGGTGTCCCCAATGTGGACATGATCTCTCGACAGAGGAAGCAAGTGTGAACACCCTTTGGCGATTTTTGTTTTGTTGAATTTTGGGTGTCAACATAAGTTTTGTCAACAAAACTTGGTAGTGTAGACAAGCCATAAGAAATGATCCTCCTCCTCAGCAACCTCCCAGTCCAGTGACATCTTCGAAATGCCTGTTTTGACCCAGTGGTTGAGGGTCATGAACTATCTCCCGCTCCTGATCCAACATAGCACCTATTCTCCTCCCACCATTAGGACGATCATCTCTCCTATTTCCTACCTTCCTGGGTGGATGGATCCTGGAGGTGATTTCTCCAGTTCAGCTCCTTATCACCCTCCTCCCCCATTCCTCTTCAGGGACACCACTCACAAAGACTTCTTATGGCAGGAGGTACAATCCCTCCTAGTTCTGGGGGCAATCGAACTTGTCCCACCAGACTTCATCGGGATAGGGTTCTATTCTTGGTACTTCCTCGTCCTGAAGAAAAGAGGGGGATTGAGATTCATCCTGGACCTCAGGACTTTAAATACTTTTGTCCACTCCCAGTGGTTCAGAATGGTGACTCTAACAACAGCAATTCCCTCTCTGGATCCAGGAGATTGGTTTGTTTCCCTCAGCCTTTAGGATATTTATTTCCATGTCACCATTCATCCCTCACACAAACTATTCCTACATTTTGTGGTAGACAGGGACCACTACCAGTATTGCATCCTACCCTTTGGCCTCTCTGCCACCCCAAAGCTTTTTACCAAAGTTCTGTCAGCAGCAGCAGCCTATCTTCACTAGAAAGGCATCATAGTCTTTCCCTACCTGGACGATCAGCTCCAAAAGGGCCCCTCACTTCTCAAAGCACAGACAGCAACCAGCAAGGCCCTGTCTCTGTATCACTCTCTGGGTCTCCACTTCAACTTGGAGAAGTCTACCCTAACACCACACAACATATGGACTTCATCAGAGCCACTCTGGACTCCTCTTTTGCCAGGGCATACTGAACCAGGGACCAATTCACCACAATGGCCAACCTTGTCTCAACAATACAAGAGGGTCCATAAAACACTGCAAGGGTGTGCCGGCAACTTCTGGGCCATGTAGCAACCTGCACATTTGTGACTCCCTTAGCAAGACTTCACTCTGTGTCCTTAAGCATGGTTGAGAACCGTCTATACAGCCAACAGACACAATCTATCTAAGCAGGTGTCCAGACCTCAGAAGGTCCTCAATTCTATGAACTGGTGGAAGGAGCCTCAAAAGGTATGCATAGGAGTTCCATTGGTACTGCCCTTCCCAGGAGGATTATCACCACAGATGCCTCCCTCATAGTTTGGGGTGCACACTTCCATCACAGCATTTCACCCTCCATAGAGGATTCTAAGTCTTTGCCCACCCCACTATTGCAAAAGCCTATTCAACCTTTTCCTTCCTATCAATGAAACAATTGCATCATGGGACATCGCCTTAGTTTTCAGTGCTCTACATTTGAACATCTGGGGAGTTGTTTCCTCCTTCATTTGTCCCTAAAGATCTCATTCCTTGTCACCATTACTTCCTCCAGGAGGGTGGGGGAACGTCAGTCCTTAAAGACGGACTCACCATATATGGTGTTGACTCTGTGTCCACTCTCACTTCCTTCCTAAACTCGTCTGAATTCCATGTTAATGAAGAAATTCACCTACTAGTATTTTACCCCAAGCCTCACTCTTCAAGAGAAGAATGGAGCCTCTATACACTGGACATTAAAAAAGCTTTTGCCTTGACAGGATTAGGCCCTTTCAGGCATCCGCTAAATTCTTTGTCTCTTTTGCAGAACAAATTAAAGGACATCTGATCTCTATTCAAAGACTGTCCAAATGGATTACAGATGCTGTAATGCTAAAAAGCCT
This sequence comes from Terrapene triunguis, assembly GCF_002925995.2. Classification (NCBI taxonomy): domain Eukaryota; kingdom Metazoa; phylum Chordata; order Testudines; family Emydidae; genus Terrapene; species Terrapene triunguis. Next base: position 1,958,118 of record NW_020664383.1, read on the forward strand.
TGGGGGTTCTTCTCCTCTGAGAGTTATTGCTCATTCCACCAGGGCAAGGTCTACCTCTGTAGCACTTCTCAAAAATGTACCCATTTCAGACATCTGTTGGGCAGCCACCTGGTGTTCGCCTCATACATTTTACCAGCATTATGTTCTCATGCCTGATCCCAGGACTGACACAGCTTTCCTATGGTCTGTATTATATCTGCTTCCTTGGCACCCTTCTCCATGATGGAGGTACTTCTTGGGAGTCTCCTGATGGGAGCACCTATAGGACACTAGTCGAAGGAGAGGTTACTTCTCTTGCACAATAACTTGAGTTCTTTGAGATGTCTGTCCCTATGGGTGCTCCACTACCTGCCCTCCTTCCCGTCTGCCTTGGAATCTCTTTCTTGGGACTTCCATGATTGAGAAGGAACAGATGTGGTGGCGGGTTGATCTTTCCCTATATACTTTTGTATTGGGGCATGAGGGTGACTAGGGCACAGATGCAGACCTGCAGACGCTGCTGACAAAAATCTCCAATTGAGCACACATCTCGTAGAACTCAAATTACTGAACAAGATAAGTAACTCCTCCACCTTTCTTGTTCCACATTTCTGGGACTAGCCAAAATAGGATAGTTAGTTTTCCAGTTAAAAGAGCCTGTAATTGATGGAGTATGTTTAAACTATCACCTCATGTATGTTCTTAGGGCTTCTGATTTCAACTGATAGATGCTAGTAGAAGTTTATTGAGGTCTAGGCCATGACTTACAAGTTAAATAATTTCAGGTCTATTTGTTTTAAAATATTTTTCAGTCACAGTATGACCTCTGAGCTTCTAACCATTATCTAAATACCAGCCACACTGCTCCTAATCAGTTCAAAAACAATATGCCTCTGAAGTCCAGAAGCAGGCAGTGCAAAACTTGCTTACTTTAGGATTCGCAGCATTACACTGGCTACTGAAATACATTGCACTACTCTTTGGCCAGTCATTGTTGAAGACCAGAAACACCCCTGTATAAAACAAAATAGCCTAATTTGAAAGGAGTCATCTCATTTTCAGGAGGAACAGTGTGCATTGCTTTTTTCAAGTTAATGTCTTTCCATCGTAGAGATGCATTATAACAAAATTGCAGTTCAACCTTAAAGTGTATTAGAAATGCATATACGGTGAATCTTTTTTTCCTTTCTTTCTAAATAGCATGTGTAACTGTGAACCCTATATTTTTCCTCCTGTGACACTCTGTACCTCAAAGCAGCACCCTGGAACCTCCATATTCACCATGGTGATATGATTAATATGTTTTGTACAAAGTATACCTTGTGAGGCATCATTTTAAAAGTCTTGATCTGTTGAACGTTAATATCCTGTTGGATTGTGTGTACTATCATAGTATGTGAAGTTATGAAGTATTACTATGTGTGTTACTGAAATATGTTGTGAGGTTGGGAACACCCACAACCAGCCTTTCAGTTACAACCATTGAGTAGCCATCCATAGCCATACAGTGTTAATGGCTCATCAACACCCATCAAGAAAAGAATCCACTATCCCAGAGACTCCTTAGAGAAGGCACATATGCAATAGAGACTGCTTGACCAGTGGGGACTGCCTGAACCCCTCGTCACAGCAAGATCTTTCCAGCAAGCTGAAAGAAAGTATAAAAGAGGGGAAGTGACATAATCATTTGGCGCCTCTCTCTCTCTTTTCCCTCCCCCCTACCCCCATCTCAACACCTGGAAGAAGGTCTGGAGAAAAAAGACTTTCAACTAGGAAAGATTGGGCCCAGCCCTGGAAGGTTAGTCCCAGCCTGTTTATTGAGGAGCTGTAGCCGGCTTGTACCATCTGTCAGGGTGAGACATTGTTTGATTCAACTCTGGCTTAGACTAAAAGTTTAGGATTTAAAATGTGTGTTTCTATTTTTATTTCTTGAGGTAATTGTCTCTGACCTTTATGCCTACCACTTATAATCACTTAACATTTAGCTTTCTGTAGTTAATAAATCTGTTTTATATTTTACCTAAAAACAGTGTGTTGTAGCTGAACTGCTTGGGAAATCTCAGCTCAGATTAACCAAGGGCTGGTGCACGTGCGCTACCCTTTTGTCGGAGTGGTGAACTAGGTAATGAGCTTACACTGGCCAGGCTTCTGACCAGTGCAAGACGACACAGTTCTGGGGTGCAAGGCTGGGGAGCTGAGGGGAATTGGCTGGAGCCTCTCTATTGATAGTTCATGAGTGGCTGGGAGAACGTTCACACAACTCAGTTGGGTGTGTCCCGGCCTGTGGATGGCTGTGTACGTGCAGTGCCTGTCAGAGGCTTGTAGCTTGACATCAGCATCACAATGTGAGAGGCAGCCCAGGTTAGTGGGTTTGGAGGGCTCAGCGATCCCACAGCCCAGGTTGCACCTCGGGGACCCTGTCACGCCTGCCCTTTGGAAAAAGTATTTAAATGAGTTTCTGTTCTAAATGTCATGAAGGCTGCATTTTCCATTGAGGGACGGGGAAGGGAAACCTGTGTATTTTGCAGGAAAGTTGGGGGGGTTATTTATTTATTTATTTACAGTCGTGCAAACAGAAGTCACTGTTGTTTGCACGTGCAGTGTTCAGTGGAAGAAGTTCTACTAATGCACAGAATGTGCTGTCTTAAAAGATTGCTGCCTAGGAATGAAATGGGGACATTCGTGAGCAAGGTCATGTTTTTGATAACAATTTACAGTGATTTCAAATGGCACATATAGAACACACAGTCAGAGAAGGAAACAGCAGTTGCCCCCCTTTGCAAGAGAGTATTGCTTTTCGTTCCCCGTGGCAGGTGACCTTTCAGACTGTTCAAAATAAGCCTACTGCAAGTTTTCCTATATCGTTCTTCTGCCAATATTGTACTTGGGATACAAGTAAGCTCAGTTCTTTGTGTTCAGCATGCATACAGAACAGACTAGCAGAAATTGCACATAGTCTTGCCCTGGTCTGATCAAAAGCCAGCTGATGTACTCCATCAAAAACTAGAAGAGTTTGTGATGTGAATGAATGCCTTTTAGAATCAATTGAAATTGGTTCATTTTAACTGAGGACATAAAATAGATTTAAAACGCTTATTTTTCTCTGAGATGAAAAGGTCAGTATGTTAACCCATCTAGTAACTCTACTTCCTCTGCTGATGCTGGAGGGTCTGTTAAACATCTACAGTTAATGCATTGCTTCACTTCTAGCAACCTCAAGTTGAGAGAACGTGGATGATGTTCAGACACGGTGATCCATTTCTTGTTTTTAAATTGACAACAAGACTCTGTTAAAGTTTCAACTATTCTTTATAAGGGGAGAAAAAGAGATGATTATCTGCACTATGTTATTTGACTGTTGCTAAATCCCAAACCATCAGAGAAAAACTCAAAAGTTATGCTCCGTGTTTTGTTGCTGTTTAGGTCATGAGGGAATGGGAAGAAGCGGAACGCCAAGCAAAGAACTTGCCAAAGGCTGATAAGAAGGCTGTTATCCAGGTAAAGAAAAACACAATTACAAGCAGACCAATTGGGGTTGCAAATAACATACGAACCATGCTAGCTGTGGTATAATTTGGAAGCATATTTGTGTTGGGGAATTATTATTTTCTGCTTTTACTGTTGCTCTTTTAGCTGCCAGATATCAGTCTATATGCTTTTATACTTAGCAGTTGAATTGCAGTGGAGAGCCTCACAATTTACAGTGTTACCACTGTAGGGGAAAGTTTTCAATGACATTAAGATTTTTCTTCAGAAGGAGTTGGGAACCCCATTCCCCCTTAGGCCACTTTGACCATCCCAGCTGTCGGGAGTAGTTACACCAGAATTGTAACAGTATAAACTTTTGATACTGCACGAGTATCTTAGTTTCAAGTAGAAATGGGCAAACAGGTTTTGGGAGATTGGAATAGGAACCAACCCCACTCAAAATAAACCTTCAGCCAAACTGGAAATGAACTATTTTTCTTTCTGAAATATTGGGAATGTTCGGAGGGCCTGTATCAGGGCAGAGGGTTCTTCTTCGAGTGATTTCTCATGTGTATTCCACCATAGGTGTGTGTGCTTGCCATGTGCACCAGTGCCAGAAGTTCTTCCCCTAGCAGTACCTGTAGGGGAGCGCCCTAGCGACCCCTGGAGTGGCACCTCCATGGTGCAGTAAAAGGGGTGCTGCGCGCTCCCCCCACCCTCGGTTCCTTCTTGCCGCCAGTGAAGATGCTTCGGAACTGCTCTGCTCCAGCTTGGCTGTAGCTCATCCCCGAAACAGCTTGTTCGTTGAGTCTTTGGTACCTGTAGTTAGTTAGTTGTTTAGTTAGTTTAATTTAGCTAGAGCACCCCGGCTGGGGCGTGCCCCATGCCCCAGGTTTTAAGTCGTGCAACACTTGTAGATGATCTATGCCAGTGAGTGATCGGCATGTGGACTGTTTACATTGTTTGGGGGGGAACCCATCTCAGCAATCGCTGCAAGATTTGCAAGTCGTTTAAGCCTCAGACCAACAGAGAAAGGGACATTAGGCTCCAGGCTATTCTGATGGAGTTAGCGCTGACCCCAGTTCCGCCGCGCCGCTCCGAGTCAGCACCGGGTACTGCGGTGTCGGTGCACGGCAACCCTTTGGCACCATCGACTATTCGGCACCGCTCCCCGTCCACGGGGCACGCCAAGAAGGCTAGGAAGAGGTCTTCTTTGCCGCGGCACTGGAGTAAACCCGGGACAGAGGCTAGACCCATGTTGGGCAGTCCTCGATCCCCGCCGGCCTCTAGGCTTCTGACTCAAGTCGAGCGGAGTAGCCCGGCCCTTTCAGAGCAGGCCTCCCCACATGTCCAGATGCCCTCCACACCGGAGGCCCGGCAGGCAGCCTGGGATGTTATGTCCATGCCGGGAGCACCGCTGATGTCGGCCCCACGCTCCAGAGGCAAGCTGCCACTGGGATCTCTGCAGTCACCCCCGGCTCGGTGCCGGTCTCAGTCGAGGGAATGTTCCCGATGCTGTTCACCGCCCAGCGACCGTTCAGGGCAAAGTCCACATGGATCACCCTCGACGCCCACCAGCCTGTCTGGTTGGGTTCCGTCTGACCGAGACTCTTGGCACCACTCCGCCTCGAGGAGCGAACACCGACAGGACGGAGGCAGACTACACCAAAGATCCTAGTCTCAGAGGGGTTATCGCAGCCGGTCACGGCACAAACGTCGACGTTGTTCCCGTTCGTCATCCCGCTCCAGGACCTCGCCATGGCACCACCTCCGCAGCCCCGGGCATCAGTCGCCGTCATCTCACCGTCATGGGTCTGCCCGCCGGAGCTGATCACAGAGCAACTGTTACCGACAGTACCAGTCCTCCACGTCAGGATCGCGGTCCCGTGGTCAGCATCACTCCCGGCGACGCTGCTCCTCCTGGTCCAGGGACAGCGGCAGGTCGTATGTCAGCCCGGCCTCCCTTCGTATTCGTCCATCCATGGGCCAGGCCGAACAGCCGGCTACACCGGTTTCACAGCAGGTGCAGTGGCACCGGGCCCCATGGCTGGCCCAATGGTACCAGTGGGCACTGTGGCCCCTGATGCAGCCCCCGGTGGGGGCTCGCTCAGTGGCGGAGCCTCAGAAGGGCCATCGGCCTCCCTCTCCAGACCTCTGAGGAGGGAGTTGGTGGGAGGTACATCCTCGGCACCGTGCCCGGAGACCGACCAGGTGGTGGACCCTCCAGTGCCGGTGGACACACAAAGTACCGCACCGGCCTCCTCACCCTCGGTGGATGAGGCGATTACAGCTCCTCCTGCCTCCGTCCTGCAGGAGGACTTTAGGGCCCACGAAGAATTCTTAAAGAGTGTGGCATCAAGCCTCCACCTCCAAGCAGAGGAGATGGAGGAGCCCTCGGACTCCCTGTTTAATGTACTGTCCTCTTCGGCACCGGGCAGGGTGGCCTTGCCTCTCCACGAAGGGGTGGCGAAATTTTCAAATGCCCTATGGCAAACCCCGGCCTCATTGGCCCCCGTCTCTAAGAGAGCGGAACGCAAGTATTTTGTACCCGCCAAGGGCATGAATACTTATACACCCACCCTGCTTGTAACTCCCTGGTGGTTGAGTTGGTCAACCACAGGGAATGGCAGGGCCAACTAGCCCCTACCCCGAAAAATAAAGATTCAAGGAGGCTGGACTCATTTGGAAGAAAAATGTATTCGTCCTCAAGTTTCCAGTTATGGGTGGCGAACCACCAGGCTCTCCTGGGCCGGTATGAGTTCAATCTGTGGGGCTCCCTGCCCAAGTTCGAGGACTCCCTCCAGGAGCGCGACAGGAAGGAGTTCAAAGCGCTAGTGGAGGAGGGCACAGCGGCTGCCAGGGCAACCCTGCAGGCAGCTTCAAATGCAGCGGACACGGCCGCGCGGTCCATGGCCTCCGCTGTGTCCATGAGAACGGCGTCATGGCTCCTGCTCTCTGGGCTGTCCAGCGAGGCGCAGACCTCCCTGCAGGACCTCCCGTTTGATGGCAAAGCTCTGTTTGTGGAACAAATGTATACAAAGCTGCATGGCCTGAAAGACTCCCGCATGACTCTCCAGACTCTGGGTCTCTATGTTCCGGCTCCGGCTAAACCTAAGTTCAAGCCGCAGCGGACTCCCGCTCAGGCCACCCATTCAAAATACGAGACCGCTTATAAGAAGTCGCAGGACTATAATAGGCGCCCAGGGGGGCAGTCTCAGCCTGCCCCCCAGCCTGGGTCCTCCAAGGGCAAGCAAGCGGGGAAAAGGGGGTTTTGACGGGACGCCTGGGAGCACCCTGCCTGTTCTCATCAGGGATCTACCCTCAATAAAGCTTCCCTTCTCCAATTGGTTGTGCGATTTCCTCCCGGAGAGGTCGCGGCTGACCTTGGACCGATTGGTCCTCTACACCATCTCCTGGAGCTACACCCTCCAGTTTACTTCCCCCCACCCAACGACCTCCCACCCCCGTCCCTCCTGGGGGACCCCTCGCACGAGGCAGGGCGGCTCCTGAGCCTAGGAGCGGTGGAAGTGGTACCAGGGGATTTCAAAGGCACGGGGTACTACTCCCACTATTTCCTTATCCCGAATGTCAAAGCGGGGCTCAGGCCCATCTTGGGCCTGCAAGGCCTGAACCAGTACATGGTGAAGCTCAAGTTCTGTATGGTCTCCCTGGCCTCGATCATCCCCTCCCTTGAATCCCGGGGACTGGTACGCCGCCCTTGATTTGCAGGATGCGTACTTCCACATTCATATATTCGAGGGGCACAGCCGCTTCCTCCATTTCACGGTGGCGCAGGAACACTACCAATTTACAGTCCTCCCATTTGGCCTGTCCACTGTCCCCAGGGTATTCACGAAATGTATGTCAGTGGTGGTGGCCTACCTCAGGTGCTGGGGGGTCCAGATCTTCCCCTATCTGGATGACTGGTTGGTCAAGGGCAGCTCCCAGTCGCAGGTGCGGGATCAAGTGGTGCTGCTTCTGTCCACGTGCACCACTTTGGGCCTGTTGGTAAACAACACCAAGTCCATGTTAGTCCCGGTACAACGCATAGAGTTTATCGGGGCGGTCCTGAACGCCTTATCTGCCAGAGCCTCCTTCCCACCGAACAGGTTTGAGACCCCAAAGGGGCTCATCGACACGGTCACAAGGTTTCCGGTGACAATAGCGAGAGCGTGCCTCTAGCTCTTGGGTCACATGTCGGCGTGCACGTATGTGGTCCATCACGCCAGACTCAGGATGAGGCCCCTCCAGCTCTGGTTGGCCTCGGAGTTTTCCCAAGCCAGGGACAGGATGGACAAAGTCCTCACGGTGCCTGAGCCAGTGATCACCTCCCTACGGTGGTGGTCCTCCCCGAGAAACATGCTCCAAGAGGTCCTGTTCAGGGGGCAGGACCCTGTCACTGGAACTGGTGTCCAACACATCGGACCTGGGATGGGGGGCCCATGTGGGGAACGTTTAGACCCAAGCTCTGTGGTTGGCTCAGGATCTGACCCTCCACATAAACGTCAAGGAGCTCAGGGTGGTACGGCTGGCATGCATGGCCTTCCGCTCGCATCTGGAGGGCCAGATGGTCAGTGTCCTCAAGGACAACACGGCCTCGATGTTCTACATCAACAGGCAAGGCGGGGCCCGATCCTCTGCCCTCTGCCACGAAGCCCTCAGGCTGTGGAACTTTTGCTCAGCCCTCGACATCTGCCTACGGGCCTTCCATCTGCCGGGTACCCGGAACGCGCGGGCGGATCGCTTGAGCAGGGACTTCTCCTCTCAGCATGAATGGTCTCTCCACCCAGAGGACTTTTCCAAGTGTGGGGAACTCTCCAGGTGGACCTGTTCGTGACTCGGCAGAACTGTGCCTGTCCCTGGTTCTGTTCCAGGGTGGGGGGACGCTATCTCGGATGCCTTCCTCCTGTCCTGGTCAAGCCAGTTTCTCTGTGCCTTTCCCCCGTTCCCGCTGATCGGCAAGGTCCTGGAACAGATAAAGACGGACAAGGCCCGGGTCCTTCTGATTGCCCTGGCATGGCCCAGGCATCATTGGTACGAGACCCTCACGGGCCTGGCAGTCACCCCGCCATTGCCCTTCCGCCCAGACCTGCTCTCCCAGGACCAGGGCTGCCTCCTCCACCCCAGCCTAGCAGCACTCCACCTCATGGCATAGCTACTCAATGGTTAGGTCGGGAGGAAAGGACGTGCTCGGAAGGGGTTCAGCGTGTCCTTCTAGAAAGCAGGCAGCCCTCCACATGCCGAGCCTACTTGGCAAAGTGGTCTCAGTTTTCCAGATGAGCAGACGAGCATGGCATTTCCCTGGTGGCTGCCTCGATCCAGCTTATTCTGGACTACTTCTTTCACCTTAGAACCCAGGGCCTAGCACCCTCATCAGACAAGGTGCACCTGGCAGCCATATCAGCCTTCCATCTGCTGGTGCAGGGCCACACGATAGTCTCCCATGCTATGACTGGCCGATTCCTTAGGGGGTTGGATTGCCTATTCCCGTATGTTAGGCCCCCAATCCTGCAGTGGGACCTAAACCTGGTGTTGGCTTGTCTGACGGGGCCCCCGTTTGAGCCACTAGCCACATGCTCCTGGTCACACCTCTTGTGGAAGGTGGCCTTCCTGGTTGCGATCAGGTCGGCTAGGCGGGTCTTGGAACTCAGGGCCCTGACCTCCAAGCCCATGTACACGGTGTTTCATAAAGATAAGGTCCAGCTCCGCCCGCACCCTTCGTTCCTCCCAAAGGTGGTCTCTGCCTATCACATGGGTCCAGCGAGGAGCGCCGCCCCCACACCCTGGATGTGAGACGGGCTCTGGCTTTTTACCTGAAGTGGACTAAGCAGTTCAGAAAGTCCTCGCAACTGTTCATCACCTCGGCCGAGCACATGAAAGGTCGGCCGATCTCCACTCAGCGGCTCTCCAACTGGATCACCTCGTGCATCCGTACCTGTGATAACCTGGCGGGAATCCCTCCGCCACCAATTGTGAAGGCGCACTCGACTAGGACACAGGCCTCATCGGCTGCCTTTTTGGCCCATGTCCCCATTCAGGACATTTGCAGGGCTGCCACTTGGTCTTCAGTTCACACGTTCACCTTGCATTTTGTGATTGTCTCTCAGGCCAGGGAGGACGCTAGGTTTGGCAGGGCTGTGCTCCGTCCCGAGAATTTGTGAACTCCTACCCACCTCCAGCAGATATAGCTTGGAATCACCTATTGTGGAATACACATGAGCAATCGCTCAAAGAAGAAAAGACAGTTACCTTTTCCGTAACTGGTGTTCTTCGAGATGTGTTGCTCATGTCTATTCCACATCCCTCCCTCCTTCCCCTCTGTCGGAGTTGTCTGACAAGAAGGAACTGAGGGTGGGGGGAGCACGCAGCGCCCCTTATATCACGCCATTGAGGCGCCACTCTAGGGGTCGCTAGCGCGCTCCCGTATGGGTACTGCTAGGGGAAAAACTTCCGGCACCGGTGCACGTGGCGAGCACGCACACCTATTGTGGAATAGACATGAGCAACACATCTCGAAGAACACCAGTTACGGGAAAAGTAACTGTCTTTTCATCAAATTTATCTGAATATGCTAATAGAAAGAAAGGACAGCATTCCCCAAATAGCAAACTAACCATACACAAAAACGTAGCCCAAGTACAGCTGCCTATAATCTAAAGAGCCAGAGACTCCTTTGGGTCCACTGGGGCCACTTCAATTAATGTGGAAGGCATTCATGTACTTCCAGGTTGGTTTCAGTGCAGCATCACAAGACAGATACAAATCAAGGACCAGAATATTACTTATTAAATCCCACAGTCTCGCTCTGTGTCTTTTGTTTATTCAGCCTTTTCCTATCAGACTTTTTCCAGCTTGTGGTCATTTTTATTTTCTAAATGACCAATGTTTAGTAAATTTCTGATGTTTCATTCCGTTGAAGGTGGACTTATTTTTCCCCCATATATATGTTCATGATAGTCAGAAGAGCCTGAGAATCTCCGAGGGCAAGGTGCCTACTAAAATCAAATGCTTTCCTGCACTGAATCTTATCACCTTGAACAGGATTCGCAGGCTCACATGAAGGATTAATGTGTTGTCATGCTGAAGGAGGCAAAAATATTTGATTGGTTATTATGCCCAGATGATCAGACATGGTGAGCACCTAAGCTCCCATCTTAAGCCAGTGTGGGGAGGGTTCTGAAATTCTACAGATCAACACACTTGACTGTAGTAAAAGGCAGGTCACTTCCATCATTTGTAGAGAAGGATTTTAATGCTCTGCACAAAAGGTACTTACCCTTGCTCTGCCAATCTTTTTAACCATTGTTCTACTATTGTTCTTTAAACATGAAACATGCAGCATTTCCAGGAGAAAGTGGAATTACTGGAACAAGAAGCGGCAAATGAGAGACAGCAGCTAGTGGAGACTCACATGGCCAGAGTGGAAGCCATGCTGAATGACCGTCGCCGCATTGCTCTGGAGAACTATATCACAGCTCTGCAAGCCGTCCCTCCCAGAGTAAGTAGAATACCACAAACTTAACCTGCTATGTAGAAATCACATCAGATATCATAGAGAGAGGAACACACCAAAGTACAATTCCCCTCTATAAAGGCACAGAATAACATTTTCTTTTCCCTCATGAGAGATTCACTAAGGATGTTGCCCAAAATTTTCAAACCTGGGTTCCTAAAGTTATGCTCCTTAATCTGTATTTGGGCACCTGATACTAAATTACCTGAGCTTCAGAAGTTAAAAGCACCCACAAATCCCAACAAAGTAATAGTTAAGTGCTACAGTGTGGTGTGCAAACAGTAAGACTTAAGATGCCCTTTCCATCTCAAAGTTTTGTGATTTTTTTTGTGTGCTTAAATATTGGGATGCTGGGGGATAGAGCTCTTGTGTGAGGGTTGTTGGGCATTTGACTTCAGCTCCAGAACAGAATCTTAAATATAGTAGATGTGCTAAATATTATTGTTGTTGTTTGTGATATAAACACCAGTTTCAAGATGTGGATTGGATGGAATTTTTAATGAATCCATATTTGTAATGACTAAATTTAGTCCAAAAATAATAGGTCTGTATTTCCCAGAGAAAAATGAGCCCACTCAGAGTTTGTGGAAAACAGTCAATCATTTTCTATTTTACTGACACTTATTAGATGGAAAAACCCTTAGGGCACTGACAAGATTTTAAGTCAACGTACAGATTCAGCAACATTGGAAAGTAATGCAAGTGATAAATTTGGAAATGCATCCAAAGCATTCGTTAATCTGCCAGAGCAGAAAAAAGACAGTCGAAGATACATGGCTACTGAAATTTTGAAACAGAAATTCCTATCACCACCACACATTCCTATGGTTAAAAGTCTGAACAGTTCTCTGATGTGCTAGAATGTTGGTGATGATGACCAGGAGTTGGGCTTATGTAAGAGGTTTAACCTCTCTTACTTGTCAGAATAGACTGTGTCAGCGAACCTCCCCCTGATGTCACTTGAGTAGGATAGTTTCCTTTACGGAAAAAAATCCGCTTTGCGGGGAAAAATTCCCCTTTGGAAGGAAAACTGCTTGTCAGCTGGATTGTGTGAGAGACTGTCACTACTTAACCACAGTGGTAGGAAAGATTTAAAAGCTGGGCTTCCACGTTCCAAGATTGTGCATTGTACGACACAAGGCAAAAAACAAAAATTTCTACAAACAAGTCTTTCAGATAGATGATTAATGTGCAACAGCATTGTAGCTATAACAATAAATATTTTTAAAATGAGGAAGACTGGGTTACAGGTGAAAACACAAATTCTCAAAATCACAGAATTTGAAGATGCTAGGGTTTGGGGTTTTTTATTGGTTGGTTTTGTTTTTAATTAACCAGTTAATATTTCATCATCGGCTTTAACTCAGCCCCTCTATTCCAAAATCCTGGTACGCTTGTTTATCCTGCAGATAAGGTTGTAGAACCCTATTACCTGGGACTTAAAGGAAACTCAGATCTTCCCAGTTACATATATAAATGGTGATAATGCAGTCTTTTGTAGGCTCCTACAACTTGAGCTCACCTTTTTACCCTGTATCAATTAAAAGGGGAATCTCAGGCCTCTCCTGTGAAGGCTTGTAGTGTATATCCTGTATATTTAGGGTGAATGTGGAAAAGCTTGATCCCTGGTGTATGTTTTGGAGCATGGGATCTCTGATTAATTTTGACAGGATAGAAAGACATGCAGTCTGTGGTGTGGTAGTGGATGGTACAGGGTCTTGTGCAACCGTATGTTAAGAGTAAGATGTGACAAGTTGTGGCCTCTGACTCGTACTCTAAGGATAGTGAAGAACCTGGTCTCCAGCCCTTAATTAGTGGGTAGGTTAGCAATTTTTAGATCAACACACAGTTTCCTTTCGGATAGTGTGGTCAGTAGCTCATAGCTGAAAATTACATGGGGGCAGTGCTTGAGATAAATCTAATCATAGCTTTTCTACTGATTTACTGCATGGCCTTGGGCAGATCACTTAACATCACTGAATTTAAGTTTTCCTCTCGGTAAAATGTGGATAGCATATCTGCCTTACAAGAGGATTGTGAGGAATAAATAAACTTCTAACGTATTGGAGAGCTTCCAGTGAAAGGAGTACAAAGGAGTAAATATTTTAGTCTAGTTTTGGGGAGCAAAGTAACTGATGTGCAGATTTTAGGTAAGCTCCATGTCAAAAAGAGCTAAATCTTTTCCCACTTCAAAAAAAAAAAAAAAAAAAAAGGTTGGGACTGACAACCTGTGTCGTCCTTTGGACTGATGTGTTGAGTAATGTGGATTTACACATCACTCCATGGAAATGGGGATTTAATGGCATCTTAAAGTGACCCTGAACTAGTCACAGCAAAAATCCTACAGTACAAAAATTGCTCTATTTAAAGAGAGTCGGCCCTGCAACACAAAGCTGTTGCCTCCTGGAGATGTTACCATACAGAGCCTCACCATTATCAAATGGAGGCTGTGGGGGGTGAACAGCAGCTCTGAGGTTTTTAATAGTTCACCTGCCAGTATTGTTAATGATGCTATACTTGCCTCCACCTTTTTTTTCTCATTTTCATTACATTCTGTTGCCAGTATCAACTCAGATGTGCGGTTCACAAAGTGCAGCAAACAGATTTTGAATGCAGCAGCAGGGCCTGTTTTGTTTTGTTGTTGGACAGTGGCTGAGGGCTAGTTAGTTTTGGGTGAACAGTCTATCAGATGAATTTGGGCATGGGACTGTTTGGATGATCTTCTGACTCATGAACAGCAATACCATCAGAATCCAAATATAAGTCCTCTCGCACTCCTACCCCAAGGGAAAATGGGAATGGGGGAAAACTCAGCTAGAGCTGTGCATACATCTCTGGACTCAACTCATCTCTGTCCTTTGTCATTCCAGCCAGCTGTTTCCCATGAGACAGGATGTACTCCTGGGGGCTTTATCACTAGCAAACTGAAAGGAGTTTGGACCTGAGGGAATCAAACCTTCTTTGTTTTCTGCTAAACAATCCTTCCCGAGAGGGAATTCCCCTCCAATAACACCTTCTAATAATAAGTCAAGCACTGTGCTATTTTGTTAATATACTCACTACAGGAATAAAGTGTAAACATTTCTAGCAGCTTAATAAGTTAGTTTTCCAAGTGAGGTAGCCAGATTCTCTGAGAGAAGGTATGGGAGAGCATTTTTGTTTAAATTGGAAAACAAATGGCTGTGTTTCATTGCAGTTCCTCCGCAGAAGAACGTGCATCCCTGGTGCACAGGCTAAGGGGTGAGCTTTTTGTGAATGCTTACTGTTAAGATACTGGCAGCACAACACTGCCTTGAGAGAGAAGCAAGTTCGGATTTGTAATAAAGCTGTTTTGAGCTTTTTCTTTGCAGGGTAATGTTCTTTAGGCCTGTGCCACGTCTTTCTCAGATGGATGAGAGGGTCACAAGCATTACATGGTGTCAATTTTGCTTTTATTTAATATCATAAATACACTTTCCGCTGCAAAAAGACTTTCAAGAAGAAGATAATCTAGTGAGGAGGGGCAGTGAACTTGGACCCAGCAGATCTGGGTTCAGCTCCTGGCTCTCCCCAGTCTTCCTAGTGAGCCTGGGAAAGTCAATCTCGCAGTGCCTCAGTCCCCCTTATGAAAAATGAGGATAATGCTATTCTCATACCTCATACCAATGCCATTAATAATGGGGGGGGGTGGTGTGATACTACAGATAAACACCTAGCGAGGCGTTAGACATTCCCAGCACAAGGCTGAATAGGGAAAAGAGTGACAACACCCAGACCGGGGGGAGGGGAGAAGGTTAAAATTAAAACAAAAAACGGGAAGAAGGAAGTAAAGAGATTATAAAACAGGAGAGAACAGTTTTGAGTGCTGTCAGCCACGCACAGTACAGTTTTACGTGCACACATGCGTACACCCAGACACACACGTTCCAGGCGATCGTCTTTTTTGGCCCGGGGCACCCTAGCTGGTTTTGGCATCTTGCACATCAGTGCTGAGGAACTGGAATTCAGTTATGGTTTTATTTTGTGCAGGACAGATTGGTATAACTGCAATATTTTTGAAGTAATTGTACACCACCGTACAATCCCAGCTACATAGACGTTCTGCATGGTGACCCAGCATTCAGGAAAACAGAAAGTACAAAATGGAGTCACATAGCTCAAGGCCTTTTTAAGAACAAAACTAAGCAGAAAATTGAGAAAGATAGTGCAATTGAAAGCAACATCATGCAAGCTATCCAAAACCTCAGAGCTGATCCTCATCTCCAATTCTTTGTGCAGCCGAGCTGCTTCTGTACTTTGTTGCCTTTGGAAATGGAATGCAGCTGTTCAGTCTCCAACGTCAAAATATTGCACTGGTTTGCACTGCTCAATGGTATTACTTACAGAAAGGAGGATTAATGGCAGGTGGTGTTAATGTGTAACTACAGCTTAGATAATCAGTAGTTTTGTTCTTCATTTTGCAAATAAAAAAAACTAGGGGAATACATAGTCATAATTCTCTCCTGAGGAGGTTAGCTCAAATATTTGTTCACGTTTTATTTTTCACGTGTACATGGAGTTTAATTGGCTTCCCCTCCTTTTCTCCCCCCCCTCCCTCTGCATTTGATCATAGTTACCTTTGGACTCCTATGTAAAAACTGTTTTTCCCCTCAAGCTCACAGTGGTATAACAAAAGAAATATAAGGAAAAAGTTCAGAGGCTCATTTTCCCACTGCCTCGTACACTGTGTGCAGAGGGTTTAAAATGCTACCGTCCTGATTTGGAAACACTAGGCACAAGCATAAATCATGGCCCATGGGATAAGGCCCTGAATGTCTGTCTGAGTTTCAACTGCCATGTTGTTTTTGTTCAATTGCTTTAAGAAGACTATAGTTTGTGCTTTTAGGGCAACACGGCTCACTTGCAGAAGGTGGTAGTGCCCTCTGCACAATGGGGTAGAGTTTTGGCCGTCACGGTGGGAGAGAAGGGCATGTGAAGAGGCCTCTGAAGGGGCCTCTGCTCCCTGAGCACTTCAGGTCTTTCCTGAACCCAATTAGACTGCTGTGGGGAGGTGCAACTGGGGGGTCGACTAAAGGGGGAGGGTCTTTTGTATCTGCAGTTGCACTGATCAAATGATCAAAATACCTGGAGTTGGGAAAGAGGGGCAGCAGCCACTATTCCAGCCCATAGATTCACTCACCTAAACCCACAGCTGTGGGGTTTTTTGCACAAAGCCCAGTTATGGGATTTGTGCCAGGAGGAGTGGGTTTCAGCTTTTCTTTTAAAGTGGGTCAAACTTTGAGAAATCAGCATTTTCAGCATTTTTCCAGCTGCTGTTGAAAATGTTTTTGTGTGGATAAAAACAGACTCCCTTGCTTCCTAGATGGTTTGCTTGATCACGTAGTGTAGTCATAATCCTCGGTTTGCCAGCAGGAGAAGATGGGTTTTCTAGGAGCAAACTACTGATGAAACAAAATGGAGGCAAACCTAGCCATGTGGTAGGTTTTACATAACTTTGCAAGGTCCCATTTTATCTGAAACCCAGTTTTCAGAGGGAAGTTTTTCTAATAAATGTTTCTGGCTTTGCTCCATCTCAATATCCAGTAAGAGCAAAATTTGCAGGTGTTTTTAATTTTGTAAAACCTAGTGAGTTAAGGTTTCGAAAAGCAAAACTACAATTGGTCCCATTTTATCCTTCTCTCCGAAAGTCAAGGGAGGTGTAAAGCTGGGAAGATTGGATATAAATTGTGGCATTTTGCCTATGTGTAGGTTAAATAACAATTTTTATTTTTATTTTTTGGAAACTAGCAAAAGTTGCAGATGGAGACCTCATTAAAACCATATGAAAGGAAACTGAATCCAGGTTTTAGTAATGTTTGAAATGTTATTTCAGTGTGAAAGTCTCTTTAAATATTTGTAGCTAACCCTTCAGTGGAGTCTTTCTTGAATGTTCCCACGATAATCCGCTTTTTCTGCACCAGACCAGTCCCATTAACTTTACAGTCATTTGATAAAATCCAGCAAGTTAATCATCCTTATAGGCTAATAAAAAGAAGTAATTGTTGGGCATGCCTCTTGTTTTCAAGTGAGAGAAAAGTTTTTGATCAAAATGATGAGGCTGCTCAGAATTTTGCATGGAAGTTTCCCTAGAAGCTGTTTTTCAAACACACAAAATTGCTTTAATTCGGTTTTTGTTGTTGCTGTTTTTCAGTGGTCAGTATTCTGCACCAGCGAAATGGGAGTCAGCTTGTTGTCTGTATCAATCTAGACTAAATTTGATAAACTTCCATTTTCCATAAACGCAGTGAAATTGTTGTTTCAAAACACATTACACACGAGTCGCTGAGATTGAAATGGTGGTTCAATAGCATAGGAAGATAATAGGTTTAAAGGTTGTATAATATTTCTCACCTGCTTGCAATTGTTGTATCAGAGCTCAAATTTCTGATAATGTCTGGTTTCTGGGTCAGGAAAGAGACCAGTGGGACACTTTTCATTGTAATTGCCTCTTGAAAAGAAAATATAAGAGTTTTCATGTGCTAACTTGTTGGGTATAAATAAAGCCAGACTTCCACCAGTTAATCATTTCCACAGTCTCCAGTATAGAAGAATCCTTTGGGTACTAAAGCTGAAAACTGGAATAAATGAGAAAATAAAGGGTGGCGGGGAACTAAACCTCAGGATATAAATTAATAGAATTCCCTTTATAGACAAATGGCAAGGAACTGTCAACATTGAATAAAATCAAACTAAGGCCTTCTTGGTATGGCAAAGATTAGTAGAAAATGGAGATAAAGAACTTTTTATATTCGGGATGTTATAGGAATATCTGTTAGGCTACACTTTGCAGCCTTCTGTTTGCTTCATGGAAGTATTTCATAAATGAATGCCTATAACCGTGAATTCACTTTTAGGGGGGTGAGTGTTTTCTCATAATACCTTACATTTATAAAGCTGTTTCATCAAGAAGGGTCTCAAAATGCTTTTTTGACCTTGGATGTAAGGATCACTTCTCCCACCATTGAAATGCAGCCATTTCTGGAGTGAAAATTCAGCAGCTATTGTGCATCAGGAAGATATCAAGAAAAACTTGAAAAAGTAAAATTACAGGAGAGATTTAGACAGACAGATTCTAATTACCTGAGTTTGGAATTTGTCCAAGACATTAGAGTTAACACTTCACTCGTGGAAGTGGAAAAAGTTGGCTATGAATATTCATAGATTGTTTATGGTCATGAAACCTTTATTTTGCCTCTCATCCAAATGATGGCACTGGCAGTAGCACATCTCCCACAACTCCAACTTAAGGCATAGATTCAGTACTACTATAACTAAGAGGAACAGATGCCATCTGCCAAGTTATCATCAGAGTTTCCTGCTTCAACTGGACTTTCATTGTGTCTCTCAATTTACAAACTGTTATGGAAATTTTAAGACTGCGTGATTAAGCACACTCCAGTCAGGAAATTACACAGTCAAGGTCATATTTGCAACTTTAACTCTGTCCTTTGTATACATTTTCACAGTATGTAACAAGACGGTTTCCCAAATAGTAGAGGATAGACACAAATGCAGTATCTTGTAATAACGTGTATGCAGGATGAGCTGAATGGAAGACTTTCACAAACCAACTATGAAAACTACAGATAACCATCATTACACAGCATGCTCCACACTAAGTCTGCAATAATAGACTAACAGTTAAAATTGACTGGCTTGTGGTAAATTTGCAGCTATATTACATTGTAGTTAACGGTCTCAGAATCTGAATTGGACCAAGAAAGACACTGTGGCTGAGTTGATGGAAAGATACATAGTATTTGGGTGCTAACAGAATGAGTTTTAAAAAAAGAACTTATTTTAGAACTTACCAGAGAGAAAACTTGTCTGTAAAAGTATATGTTAGGCCATTTTGGCAATTAATTTAAGTATAAAAGATTATAAATATGATTGTAGAAAATAATGCAGTATATACCGGTATTCTGTATTATTGGAGAAATAATATGTGATCATGTAATTAGGCCATACC
The DNA here is from genome assembly GCF_002925995.2 of Terrapene triunguis. Taxonomy (NCBI): domain Eukaryota; kingdom Metazoa; phylum Chordata; order Testudines; family Emydidae; genus Terrapene; species Terrapene triunguis. Next base: position 1,977,065 of record NW_020664383.1, read on the forward strand.
ATACGGAATACACAGAAGGGGGACTAAATTTTATTTGTTTTTTAAAAGGCAGGTGTTTGAATCAGCTAAAAGGTTAGAAATGTTAAATTAAATTCCATAGAAGATGGGTTACTGGGTAGGATGCAGGTGAAGTAATGAAGAGTGCTTGATGAGCACAAGTTCATACCACTCCACAATTTATTACATAGATAACCTCAGTCTGTTTGTGTCTGCACACATATGCACACTGTTCTTCTTAACATATAGATAATGTGAGCATGCCCTTGCTCTTAAGAAATTTAGTCTCTGTGCCAACCAATCAGGATTTTCCAGTGTTCTGAAATCAGCATTACACAATATTCTTAATGAAATAAGATGTGTTCAAAATGTTGAGGAATTCAGGATGCTGCTGCTTAGGAGGTAATTTAATTTCTTGTTACTGGATTAATAAGAGTAGCCGAAAGGGCCAGTCAAGATAAATATAAGTGTGTGGATGAGGAAAGTCAATTTGCAAAATACAGTTTGCTTTCTGATAAAGTTAAGTGAGATAATTAAAAAATAAGATTTTTGTCAATTCTCGCTGGATTGTAATGAAAATTATTCTATAGGACACAGACAGCCCCTGCTAACTGCCTTATGTAGCTTATTATCTGTTTGGCATACAGTCCTCCAGCTTTTTTTTATTATTATTATTATTATTAATAGTAGTATAGCTACAAATGTATAAAACGAAAAAAAAATCTTAAAAATAGGGAGCAGAATTTTCAATTGATAAGTACCATAGCCAGTAATTTTTCAATAATTATCAACCCTGTGGATTAAATATCAAATATAAGACACACAGGGCTGACTCAGTGGTCTAGCAGCAGTGCATTCTTACGCCGAGGGGATCAGAGTTCAGACCTTAAGATTTAAATGATCAGATAATAGCAATGTTTTCATTTATGCTTTAATCTGAAGGTCCCTTCCCCGCCAGTTGTAGTAATCCATGCCCTAAAATTACAATAATCCATCCAGCTGTAGGAACTGATCCTACATCCCTTCAAAGTGGGTAATTCTCAGTGAAGAGAATGGGAGTTCTGCATGTGATAGGATTGCAAGGATTTGGCCCATGCTGCAGACTGTTTTTGTGGGGTGGACACAAGATCACTTTAATACCTTCTTAAAACTCAACTCTGCCAGGATGCCTACAAGACGCTATCTGCTGAGAACAGCTAGGCAGGAAGTGAGCCATAACTAATGTTCATTTTCTAAGGCATGGTCCTTTCCCTCTCATCTCATTCTCTACCTCCTCAGCATCCCCTTGTTTGCTGCATCCACCTAGATTATAAACTCTTTGGGGTAGGTGCTGTCTTTTACTATGTCTTTGCCCGGTTCCTAGCACGATGAGTTCCTGATCTCAGCCGGGGCCTCTAGTTACTATCGTAATACAAATAACATTGAACTGATCTTTAGAGTAGTTAGATAATCAAGGTACAAGTACCACCATTTCATTATTCTATATGCATATCTCCAGCACCAGCCGTTACCAATTTATTATATCTTTTTCCATTATCATCCTTGAAAAGTAATTTTACTTTACCAGGACAGAAATTGTGTTTATAAAATATAGAGGTTATTTGTGGTCCCAGCCACACCCAAACAGGCAATGCTGCTGCTGTGCTTTCATTGCTTCTTACTAAATTTGACAGCTTTGTCTAGAGTTAAGTTTCCTAAATTTCTGGCATCAGACTGGGAAAGGGAGGGAGTACTGACCTCTTCCAGAAAAGGCATGAGTATGATTATTCTTTCTTGGGCAACTGAAGACTCTGGAAAAGCAGAACCAATAGACAATATGTCATTTGTTTTGTTGAGCCCAAAGTAGAAATGACCTCACATATCTCCATTTAGCCACGGAAGCTTGTAGATTATTTGCTCAGTTATGCACAGGGAGTTGGTGGCAGTGACAGGAATATAACCCAGATCTCCTGACTCAGTCCCTTGTAATAACTACTGGACATCAGGCAAGGCTGAATGGTTTATTACATATTGTAAATAAGATGGCCACCTGCCATGTGCCCAGAGTGCTTCTGCATTGCCCTACCCTTTGTTCTCCCTCTTCCAGTCCCTTTTACAGAGATTCCACACCCTTGCTCATCCAGCCACCGCCCTGATTGGGGCCTGGGTTTATTCAGACAATAACTCAAAAGTAAAACTCAAAGTTTCAAAAATCTGTCCCCAAAGCATGGCTCTTACCTCAGAGCTGTGGGGAGTGAAAGGGTTCCTTCATAAAGTTCTTTCTTTTGAATTATTAGGGGTGACCCACCTTGTGGTTCAGCTTACAACTGTCCTGCTCAGAGCTAACTCCCATGTAGACTTCCTAGAGTCAGCTCCCCTAAACAGCTGCTTCTCCTCTCTTGTAGGGAACCATCTGCTTGAGACTCCCTCCCCACACCAGGTGTCATTGTTTAGCTCATGTAACAAGCCTGATCCTGCCTTCAAATCTCCTGCAGGCAGCTCCCTCACTCCGTCTCGCCCCCTTTGCTCTCTCACACGTACCTATGGGGATGAATGTTGTGGCAGCAGTCAAGAAATCCTGCAAATACATGCAATCCAACTCTTCCAGTGATGGCGCCATTCACAAGCTCCTAACTATTAGCAAATGAACTTTCTGAATCAGTGTGAGACAATAGAATGTTTCACAGCATCGAAAACTCTCCTTAGGTTTAAATCACACTTCTTCAGAGTCCTGATTTCCTAACCTTCATTGTGCTGTTTGATAAATAAGTAGACCATTCATTACTGTCCAGGTCTTACCGTGGGTCAGTATAGTTAAAAAGAAACCTCCAGACTTGTTTGAGCACATGCAGAATATCTAGTGCTTTTTTTTCCCCTCTGTTGGAAAGAAACTAAGGTGTCACTACTGTACAAAAACCCGTACATTTAATAGTTTATTTGATGTCTTGTGCTTTTAATTAAGTTTCACGTGCAAACATCCAAGAGTCGCTTCTTGGCAAATGGTGCTCTAGTTTCTCATGATTTATCTGTTGTATCTTCCTGTTAGTAGTAAGTTTTGGGCTTTTCTCAATTTTTTTCAATAATTACACTTAAAGTATGTTGCCATGTTATGCAGATGGGGCTAGCAGAATAAGTGGTCCTTAAGAGGGATTTATTATTGCTATAGCAATAAGATCTCTCTTAGTATAGTTGTCCCAGATAATGTAAATCTTCCTGGATCTGACCATCACAGTAGACAAAAACATGTTGAGGGAAAACAAGAAATGTGTCCCATGGCATTAAACATGAAACTTAATGGAGAGTCTCTTCAAGAAATAGAAATTAATCTGTTTGTCTTCTCTACCCTAACCTATTTATATATATATATATATATATATAAATATTTCTTGAGGCAAAGAGGACTGAAATGTCAACAAAGATAATCTCACTTCCTTTCTTTGAAGTTCCACCATTGTTTTAAGTCCCCCTGTGCTTCCTTCTTCTCTAGGCTCTGTTTCTGTAATCCTTTGACAGTTATTGTTTCAGTTCACGTTGTCCTTACTGCAGCACTCATAAGGTTATTTACTTTTAGGGACTTTGTCCGTAGCAGGAGTCTGCTGGCAGTTTCATTCCAAGACTCTGTACCACTAATGAATTTCAGTCCTAAAGCCAATAAAGCTTTTTATTTGACTTTGAAACAATGTTGCATTTTTTTATCTCTAGGCTGGAAATTTCCTTAGAAGAGATTTTCTTTTTCTCTTTTCTTTTCTTTTCTTTTTTTAAAGATTTTTGAAAACTAAAGAGATCCTTAACTCTTTGAACACTATACATCAGTGTACACATCCTGAGTAAATTTCAGCAGGCTTTATCCCTATAAATGAGCACCTATACCAGTGTTCTTCACACCTTCTGAACCCATTCTCGATTCACTCCCACCCTACTCCTCCAGGGTGGAGATGGGGAAAATGGGGACCTGGAGGTGGGGAAGGGAAAGTGGGGATCCAGGAGGGGAGGGATCTGGGTTCTGAGGGGGGAGAGGATAGAGCTGAGGGAACATAGAGCCCCTGGCATGGGAGGGCATTGGGGGAAAGGGAGTGAATACAGAAACCCTGGCATGAGGGAAAGGGGAAAATGGGGAGCATCGGGGAGGGATAGGGAATGGGAGGGCACACAGAGCCTCTCCCTTGGGGAGGGTCAGTAGTATGGGCACAAATCCCCTTTACATGAGGGACAGAGAGGGAAGAGTTGCATAGGGTCCCTGAAATGGAGGGAGATGGGAGGGTTGCACACAGGGAGCTAATGAGAGGGAAGTGAAGGACTGCAGAGGAGTCCCTGGTGGGTGCAGTGTGTTCCGCCTAGACAAGCTGTGGAAATGTATGAACTCCTCGTTTCAGGTAGGCCTCGATTAGCATCTTAGCTAGGCAGTTCCTGTCATGCAGTTCAGGTTGATTACTTATTGCTGACACCAAGAGTAAAACAGTTACTGGGTACATCTACACTGCAGTTAGACACCCACAGCTGGCCTGTGCCGTCTGACTCAGGCTCAGGTTGCAGGACTGTTTAATTGCAGGGTAGATTTACAGGCTGGAGGCCGGGCTCTTCGACCCTGCGAAGTGGGAGGGTCCCAGAGCTCAGTTAAACAGGCCTGCAGCCCAGGCCCCATAAGCCTAAGTCAGCTGACACTGGCCTGCTGTGGTTTTTAATTGCAGTGTCAACATAGCCACTGAGAGAAATGTAACCGATGGAATTTAAATCGGGCCAAGCTGGACACTCCCAACACTCTCTAGCGATCATATCGATCTGCGGCCATTGCCCAGCTGCATAACTTGCAATATACTGATCAAGTGATTGGATATTCTTCCCAGTAGTTGCACCTTCTTCAGTGGGCAGGTGTTGCAAGGAGTGACTGTTGTAGTGCTTTGTCTCAGGAGCAGTCTTTGATCTAAGGTATCCCAATGCTCAGATATGCAGAAAAGTATGTTGAATTCAGAATTTTCTCCTGCTTTTCTTCCATAGCCTCGCCATGTGTTCAATATGCTGAAGAAGTACGTGCGTGCAGAGCAGAAAGACAGACAGCATACCCTCAAACACTTTGAACATGTTCGCATGGTGGATCCAAAGAAAGCTGCCCAAATCAGATCTCAGGTAATAATCAGTAAATAGGGCAAGCAGCGTTTTGAACTATTGCAAATCTACTATCAGTAATTTAAATTAAGTTCTGTCTCCTGAATATACACTGTAAACTGTGATACTATCTGCTAAATATTTGGCGCTCTCTTTTTTACAATTTTAAATACAATAGGGTCTTAAACATTCTGACCAGGATTTCTATAGTCATTTGTAAGGATACTTCGTGGTGCCCATAACTATAAATCATGCATTTTGCTTGTGTCTAACACACTTTTCAGCTGAGATCACTGTATTTCATGGCACATCGACTGCTGAATGTTTGTGCAACCCTTGATACATTTGTTTTGGAACAGTTTTCATATTTTTATTGCAAATTACATAGAACAAAAAAGAAGCCAACAGAGACGTAGTTGACTTTCAAGATGCCAATTAAACTTGTAGACACAGTGGCTGAATTTGAAAATATGTGCTGTAATCTGTAGAATCTGCTTTTTCTTTACCGATACCATGTAATAGGAAACTTTGCCCCAGCTGTGATTCTTGAACTGATAAGGCATTGCTAGCAGCCAAATTAAAGACATGTAATTCCATTAATGTCATGGTTTACACAGTAGACACCCCTTAGTTTGAACTCCTATGCCAGGTTTGGAAGTTGAGATTTTATTGTTTTAAAATCACTGGAATCTGAAATGTTCACCTCTAACTAGCCCCTGAAAGAACCTTAAAAATCATCATCCTTTTTTTTTTTTAACCTTTAATATGACCATTTATTTTAAAATTTGGATTACTTTAAAACTGAGGCTGTGTGCAGCTGAAATTTGCAGTATACAGGGAAATTTGGCAGTTGCGGGACAAGGAAGAATGGGAATTGGCAAATAAGAAATTCGAACAAGGAAGGCAGATGTATTTCTGAATGTACTTGCACTGGTCCCTGTGTTCTCTCAGCACAGCAGAACTGCAATAAGAGCAAATGTGAGTGCTGAGATCTTGGTACTGAGGGATGTTTCCTCCTCTATATTTTATTGATTACTAGAGCTGGTCAGAAAATTGTGTGGGGGAAAGGTCTGCAGAAAAGTAACTTTTTGGTGAAAAATTAAAAACCAAAATATTCCAGTTATGAAAAGCTACCGCAGTGCCTCATAGCAGTTGTAGTTTGGGTGCCTTATGTTCCCACTCTCTTGTATAGGGTGGGCTTCCTGGTCAAATTACATCATCCATAATGCACCATGATCTAGCCTCTTGGTGGTGGGAGATGGTGCTTCATGGGAGTCCAGTGGCATGGTGCATCATGGGAGAGGAAGTCCAGCTGGGAAGCCCAGCTCATAGAAACTGAGGCCATGAGGTAACAGAACAGAACTACAGCTACCACAGCTGCATTTCTGAATTGAATAATTTTGACTTTTGGATGAAATCATTTCGGTTTTTGGAACATTCAGTTTTTCATAAAATCTAAATTTTACACAGAAAGCAAACACTTTCTGTGAAAATGTTTGTTTAGTCAAAAACCCAATTTTCCATCAAAAAGCAGGTTCAACCAAAAAATTTTGACCACCTTCATTGATACCCTCGTCTCATTCAGTCCTTGTTAACATGTTTGGTATGGACAAGGATGCTGGGAGAAGATGTAAGCTCAGATGCAAGGACACAAGAAGGGGCCAGACAGCAGAACCATTGCCAGAAAGACTGTTTCTGTGTCCGCTGCTGGAGAGAGCTGAAATGTGCAATAGATTTCATGACTGGAGACTTGCAGAATCCAGGAGGCATGCCTCAGTGTGTTTATACCTTCTTCCTCTGAAAATTGTCGTGCTTTGTAATATATAAATCTGCAGTGATGACTGTAGGTAAAATGCTAATGATTTCCCCTCAAAATGGATCTTCTATTTCGGTAGGTTATGACACACCTACGTGTGATATATGAGCGCATGAACCAGTCTCTTTCCCTTCTCTACAACGTACCAGCGGTTGCTGAGGAGATTCAAGATGAAGTGGGTAAGTTAACTGTTTATTTTTTGAATAAGAATCATAACGATCTAGAAATGAATTGGGTCTTAATGTTCAAATAGAAAAAGAGTTAAAATACAGTGCTTCCTTTTGTCTATAGTGAAAATAGCTAGCAGATAAGAGGACAAACCTGTCAATGTTTTAAAACTATAAATGGGGACATTTCGGGGGATGTAAATTATGGACGTATCTTTTATCTTGATGTACTCTGGACTACGATGAGCCCTTCTAGAGGGAAAAAGATTATTCATATTTTGCTTGCATAATGGCCTCTCCCTCCTACATTGTTTTTTTTTTTTAAGTGGCTATCTTTTAATATAGGACTTTAATTCTCACAGAATATATGCAACAATGTCTTCACAATTTTTGTCTGAGTATATTAATTTATACTTGGCACCCACACACTGTAAAGAAATCAGAGACAGCTGTTGACTCTTGTCACCACTAGATTTGGGAGGATACCTGATGGAGATCAAATCATATTTCTTCCTTTTGGATATTTAATTCAATGTGATAAATCTAATTTGGGTGTCTTGGGAAGACCCCAAGCAAAATATTAACTTGCCAGGACTTAAGCATCTTTTCTTTGACTGATCATTATAATGCTTTGAAGCTGGCATATTTCCAGTTAAATTTCAGCAATTCCATGTCACTTGTTGATATGACATGGGAAATTTGAGAATGGCAATGAGTCATACTACTGTAGAGTAGATGAAAGTTAAATGGCCTAGAGGAACCATGGATCTAAGTCAGTGTTTCTCAAACTGGGGCCACCACTTTTGTAGGGAAAGCCCCTGGCGGGCCAGGCCGGTTTGTTTACCTGTCCCATCCGCAGGTCCAGCCGATTGCGGCTCCCACTGGCCACGGTTTGCTGCTCCAGGCCAATGGGAGCTGCTGGAAGCAGCGGCCAGTACATCCCTCGGCCTGCGCCGCTTCCCACCGCCCCCATTGGCCTGGAGCAGCGAACTGTGGCCACTGGGAGCCGCGCTCGGTGGAACCTGCGGACAGGGCAGGTAAACAAACCGGCCCAGCCCGCCAGGGACTTTCCCTGCACAAGCGGCAGCCCCAGTTTGAAAAACACTGATCTAAGTCCTCCATGAGGGTTTTCATTGTGCTAGTTTAAAACTGCTGATTCTTCTTAGAGTGATGGTACCTATTGTATTTCATTGTGGGTTACGCATGTGCCTGGAGTCGGAGCATTTGAAAGTGTCCCTTGGTCCGCCCATGCATCCTGGCTCCCCGCGTGCTTCCGTCTGAGGCGATAAAGGGCGGGGTAGACCGACCGCATCTTCAGTTCCTTCTCACCGCCACATGGTCCAGGTCAGAACCTTCAGTGTCCTAGTCTCTGACACAGTTATAATAATTATAATTATATAGTTTTCAGATTTAGTCGTAATTTTAATAGTTTAGAATAGGGTAGAGCTCAGGGGTCTCCCCCCACCCGAGTACCCCATTCGGGTACTGGACTATGCCCAGAATTCCAGGCTTCAAACCGTGTCTCCTGCCCGTGATCCTTGTTGGTCAGTGACGGCCACCAACACTGCCTCTACTGCCTGAGAGAAGTTCACATCGCGACTAGGCGCAGTATTTATCAATCTTTCCCCAGCGCACCCAAGAAGAATGAGCACTTGGTTTCCAGAAGTATCTCATGGAGGTGGCCATGAGACCTCAATTGCACCCGGGCCATGGAACCCCTCTATACATCAGCCTGAATCAGAGAGGAGCATGCCTCCTACTGCTCTTAAATCTGACTCCAATATCGGAGGAGCCATTCGCGCAGACCCCACGTCATGGTCTAGTCGGGAAGGTAGGAAGCGCACCCATAAGCATAGGACTAAGTCTTCCTCCAAGTCCACCTCAAAAAAATTGGACATTCCTTCCACCAACAGGGCCCAAGGGGATGTAATATGTTTTAAGTCTCACAGAAGAAGATTCTTAAACAGTGGGATCCACTGGTTCCAAGCTAGCAGTGCGTCGGTGCCGTTGTCTCCAGCCCTCATAACACCCGAGACCCTCCGGCACCAGCAAAGATTTCATTGAGATCCAGATCCATGGCTGTTCCTCAAGATATCTTTGCTCTTTCTTCCCTCATCTCTGGACAAAACTATCATCATCGATGTGTCCCTGCGAGGCTGGGGAGCCCATATGGACAACCACATGACACAAAGGGACACAGACACCTGGAGAATCCAGGATGCAGATCAATATTCTGGAACTTCAAGCAATAAGGAAGGCACGCAAGTTCTTTCTTCCACTCATTTTCTCCCTCATGTCCTGATCATGTCAGACAACACCACCACCATTTTCTGCATCAACAAACGGGGGGCGGAGGTTTGAAATCCACAGCCCTGTATGCGGAAGTGGTCAATCTCTGGAACTGGTGCATCAGCACTCAGATCACCCTATCCCCAGCCTACTTTCCGGGGATGCAGATTGTGCTCGCGGACTCACTCAGCAGGCACTTTGCAATTGACGAGTGGGCATTTCACGATGGAGTACTACACAACATCTTCACGCAGAGGGGAACTCCAACCAGAGACATATTTGCTTCTCAGGCCAACAACAAGTGTGCCACATATTGCTCCCAGGGAGCCCTCAGTTACCACTCTCAGGGCAATGCTTTCCTGGTCAGACCAGCACAACTGTGTCTTTCCCCCCACTATTGCTCATATCTCAGGTGCTACCTAAATCTGATGAGACACGGTGACAGTCATCATTATCGCCCCCTTTTGGCCGAGACAGTTCTGGTTCCCCAACCTGCTGTAGATATCATCCCATCCGCCGATTTATCATCCCGAATTTCCCGAACCTTCTGACCCAGTGCAGCAGCAGGATCAAGCACCCCAATTCATGACCGCTCCACTTCACAGTGTGGTATTTGGATGGGCATCAACCCTAGAACGGGCTTGTTCCTCGCAGGACATTCTCTCTAACAGTAGGAAAGAATCCACGAGGCAATGTTACTGGGCTAGTAACATGCTTTTCCTCTTGGGTACAATAAAAAGCTGTTAGACCAGAAGCTGAAGATATTTCCCTTATCTTGGACTACATTCTATCTTTGAAACCTTTGGGTCTCGCTCTCAGCTCCTTGCAGGTCCACCTTGCGGCTATTAGCGCGTTCCATTCTCCTGCGGAGGGTTACTCCTTTTTTTCACACTCGCTAACTGCTAGATTTTTGGAAAGGTCTCCTAAGAATCTTCCCACCTCTCCAAAACATTACACCTTAATGGGATCTGAATCTGGTACTCTCGGTATTGACAAAATCCCCTTTGAGCCACTGGCAACCTGCTCCATGTCCCTCCTTTCCAGGAAGATTGCCTTTCTTGTAGCCATCGCTTCAGCTAGAAGGGTTGGTGAACTCGGAATATAATGGCAGACCCACCATTTTTGGTGTTTCACAAGGATAAGGTTTCCTTATGCAGACACCCAACATTTTTACCGAAGGTGGTCTTGCAATTTCATCTTAATCAATCCATTCACTTACCTGTTTTCTTTCCGAAACCGCACTCGTCTGCAGAAGAATATAGACTCCATTTCCTTGATCGATGAGCCTTGGCCTTTTATCTGCAGAGAATAAGGACAGTTGGGAAGTCCCCAAGACCCATTTGTTGCAGTAGCAACCATCAGATTCTCTCAGGGAACATGCCATCTCGACCCAGAGATCACCCACAGTGAAATACTACAGTGACCATCACTCAAAGAAGAAGAGGTTACTCACCTGTAACTGGAGGTTCTTTGAGATGTGTGGTCCCTACCTGTATTCTACTGCCCACCCTCCTGCCCCTCTGCTTCAGATCTGTCAGATTCACAGGGATAAGGAACTGGAGACATAATTGGTCCATCAACCTACTTTATCAGTTTGGACAGAAGCACAAGGCGAGTCAGGGTGCGTGCGCGGACCAACAGAAACTACTTGCAAATTCTCCGACTCCAGGCGTAATTCATGGTGAAATACAAATAGGGACCGCATATCTTGAAGGCCCTCCAGTTACAGAGAAGTCGAAGTCTATTGAGCTTATTCCTGATACTAACGAACTCAGGATCCCTCTGATTCTGAGTACAGATCAGCTTAAAACCTGTACTGTGTCAAGTCTTATTGTGAAGTGATTCGTAATTCTTTGTAATTTTCCTAAACCCATGTAAAAAGAATTCTAGGGTATGTAGAGAAGTAAAATATTAATAAAACTGCATGTTGTATCACTGTAACAGTTCCAAGGCCAGAAATTCTGAAGTTCCCTTTAAAAAGACAAAGATTTCATGAAATATCTTTTGTAAGAAAGAATTGGCTTAGAAAATCTGAGTTGATGAAAAGCTTTATAATATCCAGATCTGAGCTTATTCATACACACAGTCTATTTGAATAATGAATTGCCAGCAATAGCGCATTTGAAAATAATTCTTCTCTGCAGCTGGAGAATTGGCTTGGGTGCAATGTTCCCTCTAATTTTTCCCATCCATGTGTGGAATGAATTTTGTTATGTGCACCATATGCAGGTGATGGGCGACGGGGGTGGGGTTCAGAGTGTGAGAGAAGGCTCAGGGCTGGGACAGCGGGTTTGGGCATGGGGTGGTGTGGGCTCGGATGCGGCTGGGGATGAAGGGTTCAGGATGTGGGAGGGGGCTCAGGCCTGGGGCAGAGGGTTGGGGTGCAGGGGGGTGAGGGCTTTGGCTGGGGCTGTAGGCTCTGGGGTGGGACTGAGGATGAGGGGTACGGGGTGGTGGTGAGGGTTCTCGGGTGGGGTCAGGGATGAGGGGTTTGGGATGCAGGCTGCCCTGGGACCGCAGCAGGAAGAGAGGACTCCCCCCCAGCCCTCTCTCCCTGCCACAGCAGCTCTGGGGTTAGTGCCTAGGGAGAGGTGCCTCTACCTGGCCGCAAGAGCTCTGGGTGCTGGGGGACTGCAGCTCTCCCCGGCCACAGCACGTCCGGAGCTGTGGCCGCGGGAGAGATGCCTCTCCCCGCCGTGGCCCTTGATAGGCTGCTGTGTGGCTGTGCAGCCACGCAGCTTAGAGGGAACTTAGCTTGGGTGGTAGATTTTTTTTTTTAATTTTAGTTCTCTGCATGATTATTTGCTTACTATTTCCAGAGCTACAGTTTACTGCAGAGCTCCTCATGAACCATTTGTGCCTTGAGGAATTAGCAGCCCATCTTTTTTATTAAGAGACCTAGCCCTGTTGAACATAGTTTTTCAATAAATTAAGAAACAAATGCAAGCCTTCCTCAGCACTTAAGCCTCCTGACTGCATGCCCAGTAGAGAAGGTTTATCAGTGGAAACCAGGTGTCCTTTTTTCATAAACACACGAGAATATGTATGTAGCAATAAGGTTCAGCAGGGAGCTCTGCCCTTAACCTGGAAATCCCTTAAGATTCTTATATTGAGCCAAGAATTCTAGCATAGTTCTATTGGGAATCCTGTATTGTGCCTGGGATACTGGCAGATGCACAGAGAATCTTCTGTTTAACAATATGTATAGAGCCCTGCAAATTTGTGGATCAGATGCGGATACAAATTTTTGTATCCACACAGGGCTCTAAGTATGTAGACCCTTGCAGAGACTCTTGCATTGAGATAGAGAAACCAGCAGTTTCACAGTGTATCCTCTGTTTAAACCAGAATTCCTGAAATGGATTGTGGGAAATCAGGAGATTTTGAAGATGCTAACGTTGAAAAACATGGGAATGGAAGGTGATTTTAGGTCCCTGAGAGAGAGAGAAATACAGGAATCTTTCTTGTCCCACCCCTTTGTCGTGTGTGCACTGCTTTGACTGCATTGGTTGACTTCACTGGAAGAGAATTATATGGTTGAGGGATCCAAAATAACAAATCCAGTTCTCAAGCAAAAGCAACCCAGCGTTCTGCACGTGGCAATTTGTCATTAATACATGCAGTGAAGAAGGTGGCAGGAACTTAGTTATGGTACAGTTCATATCAATTGCCGTCACTGCCTGCGGTGGTTTCTGACTAGTTGGTAAGCATAGTTAGTTTTTAAAAAATTAAAATAAAAAAATCGTTGCACGTATAGATATGTAAAAGGACCTGTGCAACAAAGAAAGAAAGCAGCTTTTGCATCCTTTCACTTCTTAATACTGTTGTTGAATATTTGTATATCAGAGTAATAGGTGCCTTACATACTTATTCTCGCTAGCTAGCTAGACTCGTGCTATAAAAGTCAGTCTCAACAATAATAGCAAGAGCAGTGCAGGTATTGATGCTGGCTGAATACTTGCCCTTGGTGTTAGGAAAATCAGTGTCCGTCTCAGAAACACAATACTAGTGAGGACTAGAATCCAACTGTGTGTGTCTTGTGACAACGCTGGGAGACATATAGACAAGTTATTTGCCCAGGAAAATATGTCTGCCTCCCTGGATGCTAGTGATCTCTCACAGGATAATGAGACAACACCTGCTACAGTTCATACCAGGTCGCAGTCTGTGACTGACGCAGCCCACAGCATTGAGCACTGCTGTTCAGAGATGGAAATACGTTCCTTGGATGTATGAGTGGCCTTGAGTGTCTGATGAGAACAGTAATATTACACCCACAACACACAGGAGAATAAACTATCTGATTAGCTTAAAATTTGTATTCTCTTGGTCTGATAAATTTCATGTAATATGCAGTTTGTATAAGACATCAGGCAGAGCAGTGGTGGGGTGTTGAGAGGAGACAGCAAGGCCATCTTGACATATCTACTTTAAATCCTCATCTGATTAAAGTATTTACCAGTGTATGGAAGGAAGCAGCTTGTTGCCAGGAATGGCGCAGCAGGCACAGATTCTGAATCTTATAATGGTGACATTAGAACTCTGTTTATCAGTCAAGTATGCCGAGGTCAGGCAGAATGTTGTTACTACTTCTGCTGTGCTCATTTCTCAAAGCAGTGTCTCTGGTTCCCAGTGGAGCCAACAGCAAGATCTGCATCCCACCCTGCTAAGGCCATGCAACAGCTAGACTCTGAAAAAATTGAGAGGAAGGGGTAGGTAAATCTGATGCAAACTGCAATCCTGTCCCTGTGTCCCTTTTCTGCTTGTGAACCCCTGGTGTTGAGCAACATGTGACAGGTTACAGCACGTTGATGGCAGGGGCCAGCCAGAAGGTATTTCTGAAGAAAAGCAGTCCCAGAATTGAACGCACAGTTGAATGAAAGTGGCTGAGTTTTGTATGTCATGTACAATTCAAAGTATGGCAACGCTGTGGTAAATCACAGTGTCATATTGCCCTCCCGTCCCCAGACCATCTGCAGCAGCAATTCCTGCGCTCAGACATCCCCTGCCATTCTGTTTAGTCCTCTCTGGCCACAAGGGTGATGAGACTGGAGCAGGCATAGTCAAACAGCCCACATACACACAGGTGCACTTGTACACACATCATTTCCAATACTAGTACGGACATGCTCTCCCCCGCAAAATCCATATCACAGGTGTTTAGGTATATACAATAACATTCACTTTCCAGAGAATTTGCTGTAAAATCGTTAGTGAGCCTTCATCTTTTCCTCCAACTTTCAGCTATTGAACATTGTGATTTGGTATTTTAATTGGTTAGAACTTTACTGAAAATGCATTGCGAGGTTGCCTTTCTTAAAAGTGATTTTAAAAGTTCTGATCTACTCCCACAAAAAGAAGTGAATTCTGTGTTAAGTGTTACACAGTGCTTTTACAGTCTTTATATGCTTAAGTACTAATGTAAGGTGACCCAGCTTGAAATTCTCTGACAGACAGACAGGCTATCTCTAGCATATGCCGAGTGGCTTTGATAGTGCTGTGGCTAGTTTATATTGCATTATTTTTGATGGTTTATGTATTTTTATGTTTACAATATTCATCAGACATATTAAATCAGCTGTTTTGAGCAGCTGCAATTTTGAACTCACTATAAAACTGCATTTTTGCCTTTTAGATAGCTTATAAAAGAGTCTTATCACAATACTAGTGACAGCAAAATGATCTATTCAACAAAGTGTGTATGTTTCAGACGTTAACATCATAACTCTGCTACTTTTTAATAGGCAAAAATAGTTGACAGGTTGGATGCCAGCGATATGTCGCTTCAGGCTTTGTAAATTCTACACATCGTTAGCCGTTTTGCAAGAGCAGAGGAACCTGAGCTATTTCATGGGTTTGGAGGCTCAGCTCTGTCTGCTGCTGAAGTACCTTTTGGGGGTTGGGGAAGAAAGAAAAAGATCTTAGGAAAGGTTTCTTCCCTCACCCACTGATTCCTGTTTGAGTTGCTCTCATCTTTTATCTAGATTACTAGTTTACCATAGGAAAACTGGTAGAGAATGCTAGGTGATTAAAAAGGAAGTATTGGTTCCCTCCGTTCAGATTGGTGCTCTCAAATATTTATGTTGCTGTACTATATCCTCCCCATCTTTTGTAGCTACATGATGTGTTCTGCCTTGCTACTACCACTAATGTTCTTCAGCAAAGATGCTAATCCTGATTTTTCCATGCACAAACTTTCTTTTAAACTTAGTTGCATAAATATTGACATGACTTTAGGTAACCAAAAAAACTCTGGAATCTGCAGACACTGTGAAAGGGATGGATGGCTTTACATTTTAGAAGAAAATTTACAAATCTGGAAAAATATCGGGCACTCTGCCTTTTAACTTTCAGAGCTGATCAGAATAGAAAAGTCTCATGAGGTTTATTTTGGAATATTTTTCCCCTGGCTTAAAAGAGAGCATCTGAAAATCTGTTTTATTTTAGTTTCTTCCTTTGAAGAGATGTGGTCTAGTGGTTCAAACACTGGACTGGAGACCGGGAACTCCTGAGTTCTAATGCTGACTCTAGGACTATAGACTTGGATGAGGCACCACCTCTCAAACTCAAACTATTTCACTTCTCTGCCTCAGTTTCCTCACTTCTAGAATAGGAGAATATGCCTTACTTATCTTTCAGGAGCACTGGGAGGATTAATTGGGTAATATTTGCAAAGTGTTTGCTAAACTAAGTGCTTATTATGATCAAAAGCCACTAATTAGAGTACTAGCCAAAAGAACAAATCTAAGGACAGGCAAAGCTGTATGGGTGGACATACAGTTTAAGAAAACAAGCTCCAATTTCAAGCAAGATACTCTGGACCAACCTTCTGAATTAAGCAGATGAAATTGTGTGCATATATTTGCACATGGCTGTCTTCCATGCATAAACACAGAGGAGCCCCAGTCTTAACTGGGATCCCTAGGCTCCCCGTATAAGTAAATAAATAAGGAATTCGCAGTGTGTAGTCACAAACCAGAGTAGATATGATCACTTAGACTAACTGATGTGTTTGTGCACAAACACCTAGAATTTACACTTGTATATTAGGTATTTATGTACATAAATTACACATGCAAATATGCACACACTTAAATTTGAAAATCTAGCCTTTTTTGTGTGAATACTGTATCCTTCATCCCAAAAGTCCTTCTACCTTTGAAATTTCCACTATGCCAGTTGTCTTCTTAAACCACCTGAATTTCAGAGCCGCTTCAGGATATGCTTAGAAGTTTTTAATCTGGTGAAGGTCTTTCAGTGAAAAATTTGACACTCACAATGTTGACATCCCATTCTACCCCCCAAAAAATCAATTAATTTAAAAAATAAAATAAAAAACCATACCCAAGCAGAGTTTTACTTCAAAAAGGAAGATGTGCCAGAGACTCCATTAATGTCATTAGGGACTCTACTACTCCTATTGACTTAACACGAAAGACACTCGGATAGTACGGTGATGGACAGCTGTTTCAAACACACACACACAGAGAGAGAGAGAGTTTGTGCTTGAGATTTCAATAGAGCAAATAGCCAAAGTCCATCAGCGTCTTTTAAAATCAAGCATACCCCAGCCCCTGGTGGAATATTATCAAAGATAAGCAGCTTGTTAATAGACAGTACAATAGACTTTTTGAGAGAGGAAATTAAGGGTTTGTTCCTGCCTTATCTAGCAAAGCACTTAAGCATCAGACTGATCACATGCTGAAAGTTGAGGACATGCTTAAGTGCTTTGCTATTTGGAACTAGAGAGCTCAGCCTTCCCATGATAAAGCCCTAAGTGGAGGTTTATTGAAGTTACGATTAGTTTGTGGACAGGGTGATCTCAAAAGGTTAAGATCAGAATCCAGAGCTTTTGGGAAGGGGGTTAATCCAGAGCTTTTGGGAAGGGGGTTAGAGAGTTTTTGACCTTGCTAAGTAAATCTTCTGTTTTCTAAACTGAACATATTCCAAAGTGAAGCTCTCCCATCTAAATACTTCTATCTCACTGCTTACATGAACTTCACCAGTGTAGTTTCTGAATGACCAACAGTCATTAATAGACTTTATCCTCACAACACCCCTGTAAAGGAAGGAAGGATTATTCCCATTTTACAGATGGAGACCTGAGAGGCACAGGGAAGATTTAAGTGACCTAGTCATGGTCACACAGGAAGTCTGTGGCTGAGCCAGGACTTGAACCTGTGTCCACAGCCATCCCAGTGCTATGCACTATCAACTAGACCATCCTTCCTGCCAGTTAGTTATAGATTTGTACAAGAATGTAGCTTTGGATTTTTTTTCTCTACAACATTCTGGACATGTAAGTAATAGTAAGCAAAGTTGAGAACTGAAGAGATGCAATACTTGTTGGTTATTAGGATACAATCATAATACAGGATATTAGTACTTTCCTTACAGAACATTACATTGGTGCTATCTTTAGGGGTGAATTTATTGTTCTACTAAGAAAGGTGGCTTTTGTCCTCTTTCAGTTTCGCACCTCTTCTTAAAAATTGCTTCTGCCAGTTTACTTAAGGGAATTGGGCAGGTAATACATCTTGCACTGAACTTGAAATGTTCTTTTATTAGAGAACAAAATATGAAATTGAATCTTGAAGCTGTCTAGACTGCACATATCAGTTTAAGAAAGGTTAACTCTGATGAGAGACTTTGCAAATGTATGGCTTTCAATCAAATGAATTGTCACTGGTTTAGTGAAGCAAGGTTCCTCTTCTAGAAATTGCATTACTCCTTATTATAGAAAAATATTTGCACTGAATATATGCATAGAGTGTGTTTGAAAAACCACAGCTGTCTTAAACATGCTTAAGATAAATTTGAAACGGTCTCCATTTTCGGAGTCAATATGCTGCGCCAAAGGAGTATTTGTGCTCTGTGATCACTCTTCCAACTTGCACCAGGTATCGGCGATAGCTGGGGTAGACCGAGACACCCAAGCCACACACTCACCCCCCAGCCAAGTCTCTTTATGCCAGTGTCCATGAGTAGTAGACAACTAAGTCAACTCTGTGCCACTTGAGATCCTCAATGGTCCAGGTTTAGAGCCACTTTGTGCCAGCAGAGCACCACAGACCTGCCAGAGCATGGGCTCTGTAACTGCTGCTTCTAGTTCACACCTATTACTGCATGACAGGTTTTCAGTTTCTAATTGCTTGCTGAAAAAGAAAACATTTGCATCATTCTGCATAAGTCAGCCCTAGGTTATTGTCTAATGTGCCACCTCAAACTCTAAGATGAATGAATGAATCATCTCTAGGGGTTCTGGATAAACTTTCCTGAAATAGCAAACAGTAACTATTTACAAAGCATTAGAGGTAACTGTCCACAACAGTTATGTACATCTACTACAATACTCTATTTATGCTACTAATATTCCTGTCACTGATCCAGACAGTGAATGTCTGGAATTCTTATCTAAGAGTTTTTAACACTGCGACCTGTCATGCATATCCATTATAAAAATATCCTGGTTAGGATAGGATATGGCACTCTAACTAATGACATACAAAGTTAGGTTTTTCTCTGACATAATTCTCCGTTCAGATGTGCTCAGTGGGAGAGCACAGATGTACATTGCGTTCATGAGTAGTTGAACAGGATGATTCTAGCTAAACATGATCTTACCTAAAAATAAATAGAAAAAGGATGATTGAAGCCATTTAATGTTACACAATAGATGGATTGAAGGAAACATTGCAGTATTCTCCTAATAGTGGGCTCCCATGCAACTGGGACATAAGAACACAAGAACATAACAAAGACCCTACGGGTCAGACCAATGGTCCACCTAGCCCAGCATCCTGTCTTCTGACAGTAGCCACTGCCAGGTGCTTGAGAGGGAATGAACAGAACAGGCAATCATCGAGTGATCCATCCCCTGTCGCCCACACCCAGCTTCTGGCAAACAGAGGCTAGGGACACCCAGAGCATGGTGTTGCATCCCTGCTCATCCTGGCTAATAACATTGATGGACCTATCCTCCAGGAACTTACACGGTTCTTTTTTAAACCCTGTTATAGTTTTGGCCTTCACAACATCCCCTGGCAAGGAGTTCCATAGGTTGACATTGTGCGTTGTGTTAAGTACTTCCTTTTGTTTGTTTTAAACCTGTTGCCTATTAATTTCATTGGGTGACCTTTAGCTCTTGAGTTACGTGAAGGAGTAAATAACATTTTCTTATTCGCTTTCTCGATGTCAGTCAAGATTTTACAGACCTTAAAGGGATTGGAAATGGAGTCATTTTTCAGCAAAATAGTGTCTACCAACAAGGGACTCTCAAATGCCCAATTTAATTTCCCAGAATGACACCATCTGGGTAGGGTTCCAGTGTACAGCAATGGTTTCTTGTCATTATCGTGGTCTCTGCTAGAGAGCCATGTATATGAAATGTATTGTAAAAACTACTGAAATAAATACTGCATTTATCTGTACTTTGCTATATGTGGCCAGGATACTCATCTCAAGAATATTCAGAGTATCCAAAATGCACTTTGCTTATAAATGCGGTATACACAGAACTATGAATAAGTATGTAAGACCTTATGTAACAAGGTAATAGTCTAAAGGTGCTCAGTTAAGGTGTGTAGAATTCTGACACTTTGTTTTAAATTGGTGCCTTTTAAGTAAATGAAGTGTATCAGGAGTGCTTTGCTATGGCCATAGAATCAGAGGAACCCAGAGTGATCAATTAAAAGTTCTGAATGGTTAATGTTTATATCCACCTTTAATTTCTGTAAATCCTTCCCCCCCCCCCCCCCCCCACTGCCACAGAAGTCAATGGGGGTCAATGATTTATGTGGGATTTGGACTGGGTCCTTAAGTATTGTCATTTCATATAAACCAGCTGATGCCTGGCTTTCTATTTTAAAGGCTGTGAGGATTTGGAGGCTGTGTCCATACAATTTATGAATTCTGTATGAGATTATGAACTCATTGTATGTATCTTTACCAAGCTGCAGATTCCATTTTGAGGGTGCAGCTTTTTGCCTTCTCTGTTGAACTGAAATTTCAAAGGTTGTTATTATCATAGAATATCAGGGTTGGAAGGGACCTCAGGAGGTCATCTAGTCTAACCTGCTGCTCAAAGCAGGACCAATCCCCAGGCAGATTTTTACCCCAGTTCCCTAAATGTCCCCTTCAAGGATTGAATTTATAACCCTGGGTTTAGCAGGCCAATGCTCAACCCACTGAGCTATCCCTCCCCCCTAGAAGGTAAAGGGCTAACAAAAGAGGGTTGGTTTCAGAGTAGTAGCCGTGTTCGTCTGTATCCGCAAAAAAAAGGGGGGGGTTGTTGACTCAAGTGAGTGACACTTGAAAGTAGTTGCTCTAGACAAGAGGCTGGATGCTTTCCAGAGGAACTGATTTAGCAGGGGAGAGGTCACCTAGCAACAAAATCACCTGGTACCATAGGATTCTGTCAGCCTCAACAGGAGACCAGGGAATAACCTGAGAGAAGAGAGTGGAATGTTATAAAGGACACAATTTCCTGTATTTGCTCTCACTCTTTGGCTATTTGTCACTAGCTTAAGATGAGGGAAGCTGCTGCAGGAGCCAGATGAGTTGGTGGCAGGGGGTAAGTTGCCTGCCTGCCTACCTACCTGAACAGAAATGGGCCCCCAAGGACTCCCAGGGAAGGGTGAGCTAGAGTGAGGGGAAATGCATGTAGGGTCTATTAATTTTGTATGGATCTGTGTATTTCTCATGTGACCAAGTAAAGAGCAATAACATGTTACAGGTCTGCATGTACTATATGACACAAGCTACCACATGGCTTTGGAAAGTTAAATGTAACCTAAAAGGCTCACACCTGTGGGTGGCGTTCGGGGAGAGATTGTTGTTTAACCTGTAAGGGGAATCTTAGACGTTAGCACTGGTTTCAGGGGCTGGACACCTGTGCCACGTGGACACAGCTCTAAAGAGGGGTGCTAGACAGATGGTCTGCACTCTGTGTGCCTAGGGACCTCAAAACTCTAAAAGTCTGTTTGGACTTTGGAGGCTTAAAATACCTGGGGATCCATAGGTTAGATTCCTCTCACAGCAATCCCGTGGGCCACAGGCATTGGGAGTCTGACCAGATCTGTGATACAGAAATAGGTGTTTTGTATTTGAATTTTGCTATGTAGTTAGAGGATTTGCAGATGCTTATATCAATGTAGAAAATTTGATGATAACATTCTATAGAAATGTTTTATTTAAAGGCTTTTTCATAGGGTAATTTTAATTGTAAATCATCATTACATTATAACTCACTTATTTGGGATGTCTCGTTTATTTAGATTGCTCCCAGATAACCACTTGAGAGTAGTCTGATAGAGAAGAGTAACAACTGCTGATTAATCATGATAGAATTGGCAAAAGTTCTGCCTTTGTTCTGTATTCAACCAGTTCCAAGGCATTAAGTGGTTTTAACCAGGAGTTAAATAAGCATTGAATTTTAAGCTTCAGGATTTTAACACAGATAATGCCAAGTCAAAATTAATATACTGAAATGTAGTGAATGTTATTGAATATAGTATTGTTTCAGTTAGGTCTTTTCAGACCTTTTCTAATGGCCTCTTTGCTTAATTGGGATGATAGGCTGACCACCACAGTGTCCCAAGAGAATCTTACTGTATTGAAGAAAATATACTCATAATTTGTGGATTGCATTAGCGAGACTCTCTTTATATTTTGGAGCCTTTCCCTATAGCATAACCAGAAAGAAAATGACTGAGTCCACTTCCTTTATTCCACTCATCTCAGCAGAAAATGAAAACCTCTTGATCATTATGAGGATTTTTTTTTTGGGTAATCTTTCAAGTTAAGCTAATATATAATATGGATGGCATGACTTTTGCTAGCCTTGTTTTTTGAGCGTTTGGGGTATGGATAGATTCTGTATGTTATGCAAGGAAAAACATTAAGAGACAAGTGGTGCTGGATATGTTTTGAAACATGGTTCTTCCCTGAAAGGCAGTAAGTTCCTTTGGCCACTGAAGGCCATACCATATCATGTTTTAAACAATGTGCAAATTAGAACTTAGTGCAGAAGGTCAGAGAAAGTTAGTACGAGCTTCATGGAGGGGAGTGACATGCTTCAAGTTGCAGGTAGGGAAGAAGGTTATAACAAAGGTTTTCTGAATGCATTGGAGATAAAAAGGCAAGGATAGGAGATTGCAGTGGTCAAGGAGAAGGATAACCCAGGTATTGATAAGAGTTTGAACCACAGGCATGAAACTGGAAAGGACAGAATTTAGTATTTATATTAATCAAACCAATTTAAGTACCGTTGACTCCTTAAATATTGTTGACAGTGTCCCTTTATGAAGATATCTTAAAATATTTGTTCTAAAATTATGTAAATACTATTTATTTTAATATCTGTCTTGCCACAATTTTCAGTATGCTAAGGAGAAACAAGAAGTGGAGTTTATGCTGTTAAGGACCTGGAATCCTGGGCAGTAGTGGCACCTCTGACTTTGCTATCTGGTTTTTTTCAGCCCCAATTTATCTACTTTTGCACTGGTTATATCTGTCTTAGTGACATGTTGTGGTTCGCTGCTTTTTAGGTTTTTACTATTAACACTTTGAGGGAGGCATAAGGGAGGATTTCTTTAAGGATGCGGAACTCCAAGATTGCAATGTTGAAATATTTGGGCTTGCTATATAAATAACTGCATCCCATTCAGAATTTGTAAGAAGGCAATGATGAACAGCAACATGCATTAGGTTTAACTGACAGTAGCTGCTCGAAGAAACTTGACCTGTGGCTGTAATGGCACATTTTCTGCTTCAGAGGGAAACTGCAATGTAGTAATGTACAAGACAGAAAATTATATCTGATTACAAAGAAGAGTTAATCACAGATGAGTAAAATATGTCTTAAATATTTATTATTTTTTATTTTAATCATCTGCTATCTAGAAGATAGTCTCATGTACTTGCAGAGTGGGATTTTGTTGGGATTTGAATGCCTGAGAAATCAAGGGCTTTTGAAGCTGTGTAAGATAAGTTCTGTTGTTTTTTTTTTTTTTTAAAATACTGTTAAATTATCCAAATTTAATAAAAAAATAAACAGTGGAACTTGATGAAGGGGCCTGAGTCACGAAATGGAGCTCCAAGTATGTTAAGGACAGAGCAGAGTCATTCATTTTAGTTTTTCCATCCACAGCCACAAACCTCAGGTTTTAGATTCTTGTCTTATCCTACAAGCCAACTGCAATACTCTTGGCCTTAACTAATGGAAAACTACAGTAATTAATTTTACCCCAGAGAGCTGAATATTAACTAAATGCTATACTTGCATTCGTATATGTATATGTATTTTTGATGGTCTATATGTATATGTAGATGCACACACAGTGATACAGTTGTTAATAGTTTGCTCACAAAGGGATTATAATTAATAACTGCAGTTTTTCCTTTGTTTAAGGCAAGAGTAGTATATAGAAGACTTCTAGAATTAGACAGGAGTCCAAAACCTGAGGTTTGTGGCAGTCTCTGGAAAAAATGGAAACAAATGACTCTGGTATTCCCATAACAGAATATGTCTCTGAAACTGATAAACCTTTGCCTTCGACTTAAAAAACTTGAGTATGTGTTTAACTTTAACCAAGTGTTGAAATCCATCTTTATTCAGAAGGGACATAAGCACAAGCTTAATTTCAAGCACATACTTAAGTTGCATTGAAATCATAAAGTTAAATATGCACTTGTGCTTTAATTGTGCCCTTAATATTGCATACTACTAAGTGTGATCGTTATAACTTTATCAAACACTACAAAAAACAGAAACATACGATTATGCTCTGTTCAGGGTTGAAATATAGCATGAGTCAAGATCTAATCTGCAGGGCACAGCTGACAATAATTTTATTAAATGTGACCTGCAGGGAGTGTGTATTGCAGGGAACAAGAATGGCTTTTTTTAAGTCTGTGCAGTTTGATGGTAACCGAGTCCAGTACATAAAGAAGAATAACAAGCCCCAAGAAATAAGGGTGGTGGTGGTGCTGGTGATAAGTGTGCTGTTTTGGACAATTACTGTATAGTCTTGGAAATGGGGCCCAACCTGCAATGTTCAGAATGTTCAAATTGAAACAGAAGCTTTGTTACCTTATTAGAGTAGAAGTTTTCTTATTCCTATAGTTCGCTTTGGCAATATCCAGCAGATCTTCTCATTTGAAATCTTTTACTGATGCAGTATGTGAGTCTTCTCCGTGAGAAACTGAGACCCTTAAAAAGCAGCCCAGATCTGTGGAAAATAGTCTTTCACAACTCTTGAGTTTGGCTTCTTTCAAGATTATACATCGGCGCTGATGCAAATAAGAGTATAAATAGTAGCACTGGAGCTTTGCAGACTCATCTGGAAGATTTCTCTGTTAACAACCATCAACGCTTCTGTTCTAATAAGGTGGCAAAGCTTCTGTTTTCAGGATTCCTGGAATAAAACAAGTGATTTTACTGAAGGTAAGTCATTTAAGATAATGTAAATAACGCTTCCCCAGCCAAAAAGGATTAAAAAAATAACCAAAAAACCACATCTTTTGGACCATTACTGTGTAATGTTAGAAATGGGCCCAACTTGTAATGTTCAGATCCATTTAAAAGCTTCTCTAAAATTCAGGGGTATTGGTCTCCTGAGTTTTGGCTCAGGTCCATTACCGTATAAAACAAACGCCTTTATAGTCGTCTTTATTTCTCTTCTATTTCCTGGTGCTTGTTCTCCTTCCTCATGTACTGGACTTCAATACCTCTGTTACCATCAAAGCACTCAGACAAAACAGCCATTCTTGCTCCCTCCATTAGGCAGGTCACATGTAATGAAGCGCTGGTCAGCTTTGCGCAGGTTAGAGCTTGACTCTGACTATAAAACAGAATTAGTTCAACTCTGAACAGAGCATAGTTGAGTCTTTCTGTTTTTTGTAGTGTTTGATAATGGTGTAATGATCACACTTAATAGTATGTAATATTAAGGGTGCAGTGAATCTTAAAAAACCCAATTAAGAAAATACAAGTGCATATTTAACTTAAGTACGTGGTTGAAATTAAGCTTGTGCTTAAGTGCTTTCAGAATAAGGATGCACTTCAACACATGGGTAAAGTTAAGCACTTGCTTAAGTTTTTTGCTGAATTAGGTTCAGAATACAGAGTTTGTTACAAATCTCTGGTATACTTTTTGTGTTACTGATGTAACCCTTTTCACTTAGTGCAGTGTGGTTGTTCTCTATATGAAAGACATAATATATGAAATCAGAGGTTGATTTGATTCACTTAACTAGGCCTTGGAAAAGTTGGATGAATCATGCCATACCTTGGGTTGATGGGGTTTTGCCTGGTTTCACCTGCCTGGATATATACTAGGAAACAGACTGAGTTCAATATGAAATGGAGACAGTACAGGAGCTATTAACAATAGAGGAAATGCTCAATCTCAAATAAAACATGTCTAACTGTAACTTGACTATTTAGGCTTCTGTCATCAGATATGCAGAGCACATTTTGGCCCCAAAACCTCCGTCCTCTTAATTTCAAATTTTTCTCCGTACTGATAAAATTTTACAGTTCATAGTTTGGAATCTGTACTCAAGTGTCTGTCTATATCTCAAGTAAATTCTACTGAGAAACATTCATGAGGTGCATATAATGTAACTCTGTGAAATGCATCTGGACATGTGCATCGCATTTGTTAGTATGATATGTTTTTGTTTACTGAGCAGTTTGAAATTAAGACAAACAGATTTGAAAACAGATTTCTATTGAAGGCCAGGTCTACACTGAAAAAAATTGCCAGCACCGTGGTGTATTGTTTTGTTTTAACAACATAGCTATGTCAGCAAAATCCCCTATGTACACACAATTAAACTGGCAAAAAAATGGTTTTGCTGTACTAACTTATTTCACTCTCCAAACCAAATGTCATTAAGAAGGCATTGTAATGCTTATACTTATATTTGGTTTGCTTTTGGTTTTCCTATAAGGCCAATAAATTGTAGCTGTTTAATTAAATTTGTTTAGAAACTGATGTAATGTCCTTTTTGCATGGACACTCTTATTTCAGTTTGAGAGTGCCTCATATCAATGTAGTTTAAGCTAAACCAGTATAAGGCATTCTCAGACTGAAGTAAGAGCGTTCACAATTGCACTAATTTATTTAAATCTATTTCTAAACCAATGTAGTTAAATTGGTACAATTGTCTCATACAAACATGGGTTCTGAGGGGAGTGTTTGCTAGTCTGTGAAAGACAAGTGGAGTCGTATGGAGTTACTTAAAGCGGTAGTGCACAGAAGGGTTTTTTCTCATATTGGGAGGGTGGTGGTGTTTTTTGTGTTTTAAGGTGTTATTGGACCTTTTAGCTGGGCAAAAATATTCTCGGTTTAATTTGGGGGAAATCCTAACTTGCTAACTTTATAGTTGCTACCGAAGTAAAGACAAGACAAATATCCCTTACATAGTGATGCTACCAGAATGGCCTATACTCTGTTACACTTTCTTTCCCCTGAGCCAGTATAACTGAGTACTAAACCTGGACCCTTCATAAATTTTAATTAATGAATTCTTACCCACAATAGGTAAAAATAATGGTTTGGAGTGAGACTAATGGATTCCTGACATTCCTGAGCAGCCTTTCTGTCCCAGGGACTGAAACCTGATGTACACTTAAAAGTTTTGCCAGCATAGCTGTGTCAGTTAGAAGCGTGGGGAAAAATCCAGACCTGTAACTGACATAGATATGCCAGCGGCAAGCTAGTATACATGCAGTTATACCAGCAAAAAAGTCATCTTGCTGGTATAGCTTATTTTGCCTGGGGAACTGGTATAAGGTGTACCAGCAAAATAACTATTTTGCTCCTATAAGCTGCGTCTCCACTTAGAGGGTTTGATGGGGTAGCTATACTTGCAACTCCTTTCTAGTGGAGACAAAGCCGCATGAGCGTCAGAGCAGTTTATCCACTCTACAAACTCCTGCCTATTAGAGGCTGCCACAGCAGAGGTTTCACTCCTCTTCTCCTCCTTCCTTCTTTTACTCGCCACTCTTCACGGCTCACTACAGCAGAGGGGGGAGACCAAATGCAGCCCTCAGAGAGAGACAGACATTGGTGCTAGCTTCCTGATTACTTCCCCAACCACACCTCTCCTCTTCCTCTCTAGAAGCTATTCCCTCTCCAGGAAGGGAGAGTCATGGAGAACTCCCATAAACAGCAGAAGAGAGGATGGGAAAGACTGTGCTGGGGAGGTCAGTATGAGAGACCTGAGAAGTGAGATGCCCTATTAAGATGATTAAGCAGGTGTGAGCCTCCCATTCACCCAAGAAGGAGTCAGAGTGAGCCCAGGCCTATGGTTACCTGGGGGAAGGGAAATAGTATAGTGAGGGCTTCTCCACTGATCTAGATAAGAATCCTATTTGTAGGATGTTAATTGGATTTGACCCAAACTCTGAGCTGCTGGGAGTTCTTCTGTCACTGATTTTGGATGTGTGTTATTTTCAGAGTTGTGGTTAGTTCTGAGCACGTTCTCACAATACAAAACGAAATGTGCCAAAACACTATCTTTTGTATGAGTCCTCCTGTATTGATGCAGTGACATAATGAGCTATAGAGAAAGAGAACATCTATTAGAGGATTTTGGTTTGGGGTTTTTGTCCGCTTGGTCTGATATGAGATGAGGTCTTGTGGAACAGCCTGAAAATTATCTTTTTGGAGGCCCTGATAATGAAGATAGTCACTGTATAAAGAAACCTGCTGATATGCACTTGAATGCACACTCTAGCCTCCAGCTGTCCCCCTTACCACCAGGTTATTTAGAGAATTATCCTCTGCAGGGAGGTGGAAAATTAAGGATTGGCAAAAATGGAGAACACTCTGTGGAAGAATAACAATGTGTGATTGATCGTAGCAAAAGCCATGACTAATTTGGGCAAAGTTAGCATTGAAAGAAGACTCTTAAATTTGGCAGACAGTATAAATAACTGGACATTTTAGGGTCGTGTTTGTAGGAGTCAGTGGTTTGCTATATTGCCAGGGTAGATCACAACTCATTAGAATTCCATTCTCACAAAAATGCTGAAAGATAGCCATGTCCATGCAATTCTAGGATAAAGAATCAACCAAAACGTTTGCCCCAGTTCTGAGAGTTTAATGGCAGGCCTGAGTGTGCTTGCTTTCTAGACTCTGGAAACTGTACTATTTCTTTGTCATTTACAGTTGGGACCGTTTGAGTTGTTTTATAACCCCAAAACTAGAGATTTAAATCGAGGGACGGAAACTCCATTTTTCTTCTGCAGCTTAAGTAGTCCGATTCTTTTAAGGGGCTGTTAATGGCATGTTGGGAATTTTTTTCTCATTTTTGTACAATGTGTATGGCACTCTTTCACATGCTCCTCCCCTTTTTTTGACAGTAAACCTCTGTAGAGAGGCAGGTTTCAGAGTAGCAGCCGTGTTAGTCTGTATCCGCAAAAAGAACAGGAGTACTTGTGGCACCTTAGAGACTAACAAATTTATTTGAGCATAAGCTTTCATGGGCTACAGGATCCGAAGAAGTGGGCTGTAGCCCACAAAAGCTTATGCTCAAATAAATTCGTTAGACTCTAAGGTGCCACAAGTACTCCTGTTCTTTTTGTAGAGAGGCAGACACCATGGTCAAGTGGACTGAGCACAGGTTTAGGATCCAGGAACTCCTGAGTTCTTTGAGTAGATGTCACTATGGCTGCTCCACTTCAGTTGCACTTGCGTACCCTTGCACCTTTGATCGTAGATTTTCAGTAGCAGTGTCCATGCGTCCGCTTCTACACCCTAAATGTCCTTGTACTCTGATCTGAAAAGGGTGGAGCCAGCGCCACTCCAGTTCTTTATTGGACACCTTCACCCTGAGATGGACCTTTGCAGTGTCCGTTGGTTAGTTTTGCTAACCCTTTGCCCTTCTCTGTTTTATTTCTTAATATTTTCTTACACTGTGTGTTTGGGGGGACCTCCCACTATTCTCCTTTTCCCCAGTGGCTTCCCTGCCCACCTTGGTTCCTTTCTTTGAAGCCCCCTTTTTGCTCAGGGTATGCCCAAAACTCCAAGGTTTAAACCTTGCCAGACCTGCAGAAGGTCTTCTCCCTTCAGCAATGGACAAATCAACTGCCTCCACTGCCTTGGGGAGGTGCATATTCTGTTGAAGTGTAAGGTCTGCACTAACTTCAAGAGCAGATCTAGGAAGCTAAAGGAAGACAGGCTCAAGTTACACCTTTCTTGAGGCTTGCTACCGACTCGGAGCCCAACCTCACCCCTACACATAGATCTGAATGTCCTGGTGATCTCCACAGATTAAGCTCCAACAAGCAAGTCTGAAGGGATAGCTTCAGAACCCTGGAAGCATTCCAAAAAGAGAAGACACAAGTCCCCGATGGAGAGTCGAAGAGGAAGGGGAAGTTACGTCCTAGTGCAGGTACCACCGAGGCTCCTAACTGCCCCTCTTCCGCCCCCCTGACTGAGTCTCACGGACCCTTGAAAATGGCTTTGAGTTTTTCCCACACAATGAAGCCTTGTTTAGCACCAGCATCTGGACCCAGTTCATAGCCCTTTATACACAAGGACTCTTCAAAGAAACTGGCATCAGTTCTGGCTCCCCCAGTATCAATCCTGGTAGCAGCCAGGAGTAAAAGGGATGTGCGGATCACTCAGCTACGCTGTCACCAATACCAATAACTATGTCACAGCCAGTCATCCAGCAACCTACCTCACTGGTACCAAACTGATTCCTGCTCTCAAGGGATCTCCTAATCCTTGAGGAACCTGACTTTTCTCTCCTGCCAGGTACCAAGAGAGGTCATCCAGTGGCGCCATTAGTCCAGCTGATGCCTTCGCACCCTCTGACGCACACATCCTACCATCAGCTCCAGTGCAACCTCCAGGACCATTGTGACCAGCCCCACAATCCAGTACTTGTAACAAAAGGCCCAAGATTTTGTTTTTAGCCTTAACATCCTAGTGGTGGGAACTGAAGATTTTATGGGCAAAAATCTGTGAATTAGGCTTGTTACAAATAAATAAAGCTTAGCTTTTTGAATCTCAACATCTACTGCCATTAAATAATTCAATCCCTCACTTAATTTCCCACAACTATGAAAATCTAAGTTGATACAAATTAAAAATATGCTTAAAAATAAAATTGATATCCGTCAAAATTACAAAAAAAAAAATGAAAATCAAATTCTTCCCAAGCCTACATGTGTATCAGAGGGCTGTGGAACCACCCAGGAATTCCTCTGTCCTTTTGATATTTTGGTTGAGAGCCATGAATCACTCCTTCTGGCCCCATTGCTTCAACCACTCTTTCCTCCCCTACCTCTGACCCTATTTCAGACCATTATGGGAGCAGATCACATCAGACAGATGGGGCTAGAAGTCATTATATCAGGCTATGACATTCACTTCTTCAGCCCCATTCCTAATCCTCTTTCAGAGACCCTTCTCATGAGAGTCACCACGTTTTGTCCCTCCTTTCATCAGGATGTGGCTCTACTCGAGTTACGCCCTGGTACCCAAGAAGAAAGGAGAATGGAGGCCAGTCCTAGACCTCAGAACTCTGAACACATTCATCTGGACACAGAGGTTTGGGATGCTAAAGTTAGCAACAATAATACCATCTCTAGATCCGGAGGATTGGTTCATATCCCTTGACCTTCAGGATGCCTATTTCCACCTACTGATGCACCCTGCTCACAGATGCTTTCTACAGTTCACAATTGGCAACGATCACTGTTAATATGTAGTGCTCCCCTTCAGACTCTTGACTGCGCACAGAATTTTTACCGAAGTCCTTTCGGTTGTGATGGCCCTGTTATGATAATTGGGGATAATGGTCTTTCTCTGTCTTGATGACTGACTCCTCAAGGCTTGGTCCCTTCCCAGAGTGCAGTCTGTAACCTGCAAGTCCCTGGCCCTCTTCCATTCCTTTGGACTGAGCCTCAACACACAAAAGTCCACTTTGACACCTGTCCAACGCATTGAATTCACGGGGGCCACCCCAGTTTCCACAATTGTCAGAGCCTTCCTGCCTATAGACAGATTCATCACTATGAGCAACTTCATCTGTACCCTTCAGAGGAGCTCTCAAACCACAGCACAGACCTTCCTGCAGATGCTAGGCCACATGGCAGCCTGCATGTTCATTACACCCGATGCCAGACTGCATTCGAGGTATCTCCAGGTCTGGCTCAGGACAGCTTACACAGCCTGAGCAAAAGGATGTCTATTCCACAGAAGATTCTCGACTCCCTGAATTGGTGGAAGGATCCCCACAAGGCCTATGTGAGAACTCCATTCACATGCTGCCCGCTGAAACACAAAAATAAGAACCATCACCATAGATGTCTCATTGCTGGCTTGGGACACTGCTGGGTTCATTGCCCAGCCCACGGGCTGCATTTTGCGTTGTAACGGCCCTGTGTGCACCCTGCTGGACTATGTTAACTCATCCTTGGAACCTAGAGCAGGCCAGCACAATCTTCCCAGGAAAAAGGTCCAGTCCCGGAACTGGCCAAGGTAATTAAGGGCCCTAGGTATCATAGAAGGGCAGCTCTTCCTTTTCTCCATGTTTGGGTGTGGCAGTCAGGTTGTAAAAGGGAACACACAGACCTTCCCCCTCACCGGCCGTAGACAAGGAGGAGAAGGGAAAGGGGAGAGGTCCCGGTTCCTCAGGGCAGAGGTGGGGAGAGAATGGTCCAAGCAACCTCCCTAATTTCTCTCTCATTTTTTTTCATAAAAATCCCTAAAAGTCTCAGAGCAAGGTTGGCATCTCTGCATTAGCGTAGAATCCCTTATGCCAGTGCATAATAAAGCAGTCTTCTCTCTTCCCTAATGTCTATTACCGGAGCAGGAGGTTGAATGGATCAGGAGCCAACTGTTCCAGCTTCACACTGGCAGGTAGTTCCCTTCCACACAGGGAATTCTCCCCTTGTCAATTATGGACAGAATTCTGACCCTGTGGCACCCTCAGAGTGACTTAAAGAGGCTGGCAGCATAGCGGAGAATTCTGACTTTCTATAACATCGCAAAATTCAAATGTAAGTATATAGCTACAGAAATTCAGTAGCATGTATTGACAAGGGAATGAAGAGGCCATCCTTAATGAGAGTTATTGTAACTCCAGTTGTCATTTTTTTTTGCTGAGTGTAACCTTTACCGTTACTTGTGTTTGGAAAAAGTGTGTGTTTTCAAAACAGCACTATTAATTAGCTGCCACTTTATTGGCAATTCTTAACCAGTTTCCTTCTTGGCAGCTGTTTGTTAAAATGTCCAAAAGTGTGCCAGGCTCCTCAAAATATAGGTACATTTCACATGGGCCATACCCAAAGAGTTTGAAATCAGATCTGATGCATGATGCAAGAGAGGGAATCCTAAACAGTCAGTAGAATGGGAGACGAGAGAATGGGAGTGTGACAGAGTCATTCAGGCCATCTCAGCATCCTGTTGGAGGCATTGGTGTCCTGACACTTCCTGCTTAAGAAAAATCTTTTTTGGCCCGTGAGATATAGTCCTCCAGAGGCGTAGAAGGGGCAGAAGGTGATATGGGCCAATAGAGAGCTAGCAGGACAGTTAAGACGACTTGCTGCTCCCGCTGAGAGTAGAGCTGGGTGAGACTGGGACAGAAGAGGAGTGCTTCAGTGCTAACCCAGAACTCCAAGGCCAGGTCAGTCCCTTGGCTTAAAGTGCTGCAACCAAGCGCCTGTCTTTTGTGTATGTGGATATGTTTGTTTGTTTAAAAGCGGAGTCTGAGTTAGCTGTTATTTAACTGTTTGAAGGATATATGCTGAGCTTATGGCATGGGCCGCCGTCCTCCTCCACATCCTGTAAAGTGAGGTAGGGTGCTGTGACTGGTTCAGTCATAGAGGCCCCCTTGGGACTGTCACCTGATGTGCTGAGATTACCTCTGAGCCCGTTTTCCCTGCCAGCTTGGGACTCCAGAACCCTGCTTTGTTGAGTCAGACACGTTAGCCTGCTGCAACACAGACCCAGGTCTGGTCCACGCCCCCAGAGCTGCAGACTTTAACTAAAAGTTGCTCAGCAGGTCTCCTATCGTGGGCACCCAGACACCCAGTTCCCAATGGGATCCAGACCCCAAATAAATCCGTTTTAGTCTGTATAAAGCTTATGCAGGGTAAACTCATAAATTGTCCGTCCTCTCTAACACTGAGAGAGAGAGATACACAGCTGTTTGCTCCCCCAGGTATTAATCCCTTACTCTGGATTTATTAATAAACAGAAGTGATTTTATTAAGTATAAAAAGTAGGATTCAAGTAATAACAGACAGAACAAAGTAAGTCACCAAGCAAAATAAAGCAAAAACACGCAAGTCTAAGCCTAATACAGTAAGAAACTGTTTACAAGTAAAATCTCACCCTCAAAGATGTTCCAATAAGCTTCTTTCACAGACTAGACTCCATCTTAGTCTGGGCCCAATCCTTTCCCCTGGTACAGTCCTTGTTAGTTCCAGCAGACATCTTAGGTGGAAATTATGGGTTTTCTCATGACTGGCACCCCCTTTGTTATGTTCCACCCCCTTTTATAGCTTTGGCACAAGGCGGGAATCTTTTGTGTCTCTGGGTCCGCACCCCTCCTTCTAAATGGAAAAGCACCAGGTTTAAGATGGATTCCAGTATCAGGTGACATGTTCACATGTCCTGTGAGACCCCAGCCTCCATTCTTCCAGGGCTGGCCCACACATACCCAGGAAGGTTTGCAAGTAAACAGAGCCATTTATAACCAATTGTCCTAGTCAGTAGGAGCCATCAAGATTCTAAACCTCCATTAGTGGCCCACACTTTGCATAATTACAATAGGACCTTAGAGTTATACTTTATATTTCTAGCTTCAGATACAAGAATGATACATGCATACAAATAGGATGAACACACTCAGTAGATTATAAGCTTTGTAATGATACCTTAAAGAGACCTTTTGCATAAAGCATATTCCAGTTACATCATATTCACACTCATAAGCATATTTCCATAAAACATTATGGAGTGCAACGTCGCAGGCGCATCTGCTCACCCTGAGGCAAGGGGACACAACAGCGTTTACAAGGAATTACTGTGATGAGACATGCAAGGGTATGTGTTGTTATCCAACTAATTTTTAGCATCTTGGGAAGCAAAACAGCTAAAATGTGTGTACTTCATGTGACTATGAAGTGCTCTGTTCCTCTCTTTTCCTAAGTTTTTCAAATCCAAAAACAATAGGTACTACATTACAAATGTGTGTCTGGCTAATTAATGATATCTCTGTTTGCAGAGGATTGAGTGTATTATTCATATATTTTCTACATTTTTTGCTATAAGTTTATGGTCAGTATGTTTTATAGAACCTTCTATAGGTTCACACTATAGGTTGATAATGTAGGTATCTACTACTCTGAGATTGTTGAGATTATAATTATATTGCAGTAGTTTGGATAAAGTATCTGCATTGTATTAAAGAAACAGATGTTTCCTTAAGTTGGTTTAGTGTCCCAGTAGACCCGGGTTTATGCAATAAGTGATATTGGGACTGTGGATTAGTGGGCAGAGAGAGATCAAGAGCATTGCAGAGATAATGATGTGCTGCGACTGGGAGAGGAAAGAACGAAGCTATTCCTTCATAGTTTCCGCCCACCTTAACACATGAAGTAACATTGACAACTGACATTAATTTAATTTTTCCAAATGTGGAAAAAACAATCAAGATCATCAAAAGGAATGAGATGCCCCAGAATGAAGGGATATTGACCCATGCTCTGATGCTCTGGGTGAGGAAACTGGGTATCAAATATCAGAGGGGTAGCCATGTTAGTCTGTATCCACAAAAACAACGAGGAGTCCGGTCGTACCTTAAAGACTAACAGATTTATTTGGGCACAAGCTTTTGTGAGTATCAAATGTTTCTTGTTGGCATTTGGAAAATGTTTCACCGAGCAGCATGAAAAATGTTAAGCATGCCAAACTTTTACTTTTATTTTCCTTTCTTAAAACTTCCTACAAAAAATAAAATCTGCTATTATAAATTCCTGTCGAAGGAAAATTGAAATGGCGTCCTCATATATTGACAACCTATTTTCTTGTATTTGTTTTGTTTTCAGATGAACTGCTTCAGAAAGAGCAAAACTACTCCGATGATGTCTTGGCCAATATGATTAGTGAGCCCAGGATCAGCTATGGAAATGATGCCCTCATGCCTTCATTGACTGAAACTAAAACCACAGTTGAACTTCTTCCAGTTGATGGAGAATTCAGCCTAGATGACCTTCAGCCATGGCATCCTTTTGGTGTTGATTCTGTCCCAGCCAACACTGAAAATGAAGGTAATGTAGAATCACTGAGAGAAGGCCCCACCCAGAGTGTTTTGAAGTGAATTGGTGTGTGATGATTGATTCATGTCCTAAAAATCTTGGCCTTTCTAACTTAAGTAGGAAATTATACATTCTGATTGTGGGAAATGGTCTGCCACACCTGCCTGGCTTCCTTAATGGGACAGAGAATGCTGATTACATCTCAGATGTTTAAGTACATCATAAATCTCAGTGTTGAATTTAATCTACTCCCCTTATTGTAAAAACAGCAAAATTTAAGTGATATTCTGTAAATTAACGGGGTTAATGTGTCAGAATTATGTGCATTTTAAAATCACTTAAACAAACAGGAGCTTTTAATTGCTAGCATCAAAATGAATAAGCACACTACTCTAGAGTCATACTAAAAATAAAACGTTGTGGTGTAAGTATACATGTGATTTTACTGATTAGAATATTTTCCAGTATTTATTGCCGGGGCATTCTGCATGCGCTCTCCATTTTGTAACTGGACAGTGAAAGCTTCTACAGGAGTACTTTGTGTAGCTCATGGGATAACCAGTTGAGACAGTCATATGCTTTTCATGTTTTTAATTTTAAATAATTTCTGTCTAATCTTTACATTTAAAAATAATCGGGCATTTTACTGCCAGGGCAGTAGAAAGGCCAGGTTTTGTCTAGGTGCCTGAGCCACATTAATCAGAAATCTAGAAAACTCTTTCTTGTTCACTTCCCTTAAGTTTCTTCTTATGTAAGTGTTAAGATGAATTAACAAAGGGAAACACAAACTCCTCCAGTTCAGTGAGAGAAACTCAGTCAAGGTTAATTGAAACAGAAAAATGAGCATTTATGAAAGAATGATCGATGCTACTTTAAGATGACACTGTTGCTTCCACAGGCAGCTAAATTGCATCTAGATGTGTGGTTCTTATTTCTTTTAATATATTCCTAATAAAGATGCACAAACAACTCTGCTTTGAATAATACACTGTTTAATTTTGGATTATTGGGCATTTTAATACGTGCTACATTAGTCTGTTGTGGCACTTTCAGTGTTTCCTTTGTAAATCTTCTATAGCTATTCAAGGAGTATTGAAGGGTCTTTATAGACAAGGATATTCTTATTGTTGTTGCTTCACAAATAATTAATCATAGTACATGTAGGATTAAAAAATACCCCCGTGGAGAGATTTAAGATACATTATAGTGAATAGTTGAAATAATAGGTGTAGCCATTAGATGTGAGATGCTGAGCACCGCACAGGACTGCTCTGCAGGACTGACCTTTAGAGGAGATTCTTGGTCTCTGGATAATGTGGCATATGGTTGATCTAACAATTTTAACTTGGGTGTTGGTAATTTGATCGTTGTTTAATGAATAGCCAATCTACAGATACTAATACTGCTTTGCTTTAGCAAAATAAATAAGTAAATCTAATTTTTGAAATATTGGTGATCAGAAATTCTGAGTGTTAGTCTTTTGGCCTGGGAGTCTTAACTCCCTAAATGCAAACATTAACACGAATGCAATGCTATTCCTGTGTGGCATTGGAAGACGACGTACTTCACTATTATCCAGAGCAGCCCTTACAATGTGTTGGGTAAACCAGTTGCCTTTTTAGATTTAACGTGCACATCAGAATACAAATTTTTCGAACAGACGCTGATATCTGTCAAGTAAATCAAATATGTATTTATATGACAGACTGATTCTAAATGAACTATTACATTGTGTTTTTCTCAACATTGTCACAGCTGCATGAGATGTTTTTAATTAACCATTGAAAAAGGAATTCATGAAGTTGAGTGATGGTAAGAAAGAACAAGTGCAAGCAAATCCAGCATTAAAGTCATAATTTGGTATTTCAGTCTAGCACCTCCCTCTTCTGGAGGTGTGTTTAAGTGATCATCAAGATATAGTATATGCAAAACTGCTGTCTGTCCAGACATCCTTTTATCCTGCTGGTGTGATGGGGGATGATTTAAGTGTGAGACTTCTTACTTTCATTCTGAATTTCCCTGTGGGTTGCATATTTGTGTAAAAGATACGTGTAATTTTAGCAGTTTCTCTCTAATTAGAATTGCTTTCCATCTGCAGTTGTTTGCATACCTTGGTTAGAAGTTAAGGAGCCAGTGAAAAATTGATTTCTCTGCAGTCTAAATTTAAGCCTGCTAAGATCCAGCAAATCCCCTCAGACTTCTGAAAGTCCCCCGCTCCTCCCGCATATACACTAAGTTGATTTCCCAATAAGTATCCAATGACAACTATATTCAAGGAAGAATATAAACCTACATGCACTCTTAGATCTTTGGTCATGTGAGTTATCTTCCTGTTACTGTGAAATATTGACAGGTTTACAAAATCTGTTCCTTTCTAGTTTTAAAAAAGGTAATTTAAGTCCACGTGATAAGACTAAAAAATGAGGCATATTGTATTTAAAAAACTTGGAAAAGAGACTTTCACAGATACTCTTATTTTAGCAATGAATTATAATACAAATTAACATATTTCTAGCTTAGTAACGGCCTAGGGTTACCATTCGTCCGGATTCCCCCGGACATGTCCGGCTTTTCTCAGTTAAAAATAGCGTCCGGGGGGAATTTGTAAATGTCCGGACTTCCCGCCTATGCAGAGCGCACGCGGCTGACAGAGCAGCCGGCCGGATGGTGCCACTTGCATGGGGCTCCGGCAGCCAGAGAGAGCCCTTCCTCCGCTTCCCCCTCCTCTCCCCTGCAGCTGAGATCACTCCCCTCCTCTCTCTTCCTCCCTCCCCCTCCCTGCATTCACAACGGGCCTCCGGCAGTCTGGAGCTCCTCCCCCTGCCCAGCAGCACTCTGCGAGGGCAGGAACCGGGCTATGTGCTCCGTGGGGGAGTGCGGCAGCGTGTCGGGCTGCGTGTGGAGCAGGGGGAGGGTTGGATGGGTCAGGAGTTCAGCGGGGGGCTGTCTGGGGGTTGGGGGTGTAAGGTTTTGGGCAGTCAGGGTACAGGTAGGGGGTAGGGTCCTAGGGGGGCAGTTAGGGTGGGGGGGGTCTCAGGAGGAGGCACTTACGGGACAAGGAACAGGGAGGCTTAGGTAGGGGGTGGGGTTCTGGGAGGGCAGTTAGGAGCAGGGGTCCCAGGAGGGGGCAGTCAGGGGACAGGGAGCAGAGGGGTTTAGATGGGTCGGGAGTTCTGGGGGGGGCGGGGGGCTGTCAGGGGGTGGGGAATGGTTGGATGGGGCGTGGGAGTCCCTGCTGTCTGTCTGGGGGTGGGGGTGTGGATAAGGGTTGGGGCAGTCAGGGGACAGGTAGGGGATAGGGTCCTAGGGGGCCAGTTAGGATGGGGGGAGGGTCTCAGGAGGGGGCAGTCAGGGGATAGGGTCCTAGGGGGCCAGTTAGGATGGGGAGAAGGTCTCAGGAGGGGGCAGTCAGGGGACAAGGAGGAGGGAGGCTTAGGTAGGGGGTGGAGTCCTGGGGTGCAGTTAGGTAGGGTTACCATACGTCCGGTTTTTCCCAGACATGTACGGCTTTTTGGTCCTCAAATCCCCGTCCGGGGGGAATTGCCAAAAAGCCAAACATGTCCGGGAAAATAGCTTTGCCGGCATCCCTGCCCCAGTCCCCTGCTTACCTTGCGGCTCCCGCAGGCTGCGAGCGGCAGGTGGATTCCCCCACGGCGGCTGCTGCTGCTGCTCCCCCCAGACACCTCAGCTCTGTGTAGCTGAAGAGCCGAGCTGCCCGAGCACTACCGACTTCACGGTTTGCCGGGCAGCCCCCAGACCCTGCGCCCCCGGCCGGGCGCTTCCCCTCCCGGGCTCCGGCTGCGTTGGGGAAGCGCCCGGCCAGGGGCAGGGTCTGGAGGTCTGGGGGCTGCCCGGCAAACCGTGAAACCAGTAGCGCTCAGCCAGCTGTTTCGCAGCTGGGAGGGAGGAGGGGGAATGCGGGGCGCTCAGGGGAGGGGGCGGAGTTGGGGAGGGGACTTTGGGGAAGGGGCGGAGTTAGGGCAGGGCCAGGGCCCCGTGGAGTGTCCTCTTTTTTTAATGAGGAAATATGGTAACCCTAAGTAACGCATGGCCATCGCATTTGCCAGTGTCTAGCTCAGCTTAGCTAGATATACTTCCCCTAATGCTTCTGAGGAAACCAAGGGTGAAATCTTGGCCCAGTTGAAGTCAAATGGGAGTTTTTGCTAATGTTTTCACCCTATGGGTTTTTCCCCCACAGACACAGTTGTCCTCAGTGAGGAATAGACTATTTATCTTTTTCTAAAATTAAATTTTTGTTAACATAACCTTATGCTATTGTGATGTGGCCAATCACCACTTTCACCTATCTTGAGTCCATGGAAAATTGTACCACAACCCCTGCCAGTTGGTCTGTCTTGGATTTTGAGTTCCTTGGGGAAGGACTGCCCCTTCTTTTCCTTTTGGAGAGAAAAGCACATTGTGGGTGCTTCCAGATTAAATAATAGTTACATATAAAGTGCTAGAAATGCTCCTAATCCCCTCAGGTATCTTAATATTAGGGTATGTCTACACTACGAGAGTAGTTCGATTTCACTTAAATCGAATATGTGGAATCGATATTGCAAAGTCGAACGTGTGTGTCCACACTAAGGACAGTAATTCGACTTTGTGAGTCCACACTAACGGGGCAAGCGTCGACATTGGAAGCAGTGCACTGTGGGCAGCTATCTCACAGTTCCCGCAGTCCCCGCTGCCCATTGGAATTCTGGGTCGTGTGCAAGAGCACACTGAACGAAGCCTGCATAGTCATCCCATCATGAAAAAAAGTAGGTACAATAATGAACTTCTGGGAGCCAAACTTTTATGGAAAATAGCATTGGGCTCCAATTTTGTGCACTTGCTGATTTGTGCCTAAAATTATCATATTTGCATGTGAAAATGAGGTCAGTATATATACAAACAGTTTTGGAGCATGCAGAATTAGTGTACTACTTTAAAACTTGGACTGCAGCGTACCATGTGTCTTATTAGTACTGTGGTTATCATATCTTTGCACGTAGTCATCCTGTACATTACAGACTTACACCACTTCACATCTTCCTCCAGCACCCACCCTTTCTTCAAAGAACATATCTATAAGTCAGCGCTCTCCCTTATGCA
This sequence comes from Terrapene triunguis, assembly GCF_002925995.2. NCBI lineage: Eukaryota > Metazoa > Chordata > Testudines > Emydidae > Terrapene > Terrapene triunguis. The sequence continues at coordinate 2,017,806 of NW_020664383.1, forward strand.
CACCTCATGGCCTGATATATGCCCACCTGCTGTTCCCTATGTGAGGAGACCCTACCAGGGGATTGTTTTGCAGACATGTGCACTGTTGTTGTTCTACTCTGTTTCCAGCTGCTTTGGCTCTTCTTCCCTAAGCATACAAACACTTATCATTGCAGACAATCCCCTTGTGTTGCCAAGTAACTGACAGCACTAAAGCAGCTAGCACAGAATTGCAAGGCCTACTTTGCACAAGAAGGATGTCTACATGCTGTATTGGGAAGGCAACATAGTACAGCAAGGGCAGTGGATTAGGAGTCAGGAGCGCCAGGCCAAAAATTTCAAAAGTGACTAATGATTTTTTGAGTGGCTCAATATTGGATGTCCAATTAGAAAAACCTTAAAAAGGGCCTGATTTTTCAGAAGGCAGCTGCTCAGCACTTTCTGAAAATCAGGCCCCGTTAAGGCGTCTCATATTTGGGCACTTAGAAATTGAAGATTCCAAAATCACTAGTTACTTTTGCAGATCTTGAGGTTCTGTTTCCAGCTTTAGCCTTCCTATGTGACCTTGGGCAAGTCACTTCCCTCTGTGTGTCAATTTCAACATCTGTAAAATGGGGGGTAATGATACTTGCCTTCCTTTCATAAAGCACTTTGAGAACTATGGATGATAAGTGCTGTATAAAAGTTAAGTATTATTATTTCCCCCATCCGCAGAAGTATTGGGCCAGCCACATGTAGCCACGTCAATTTACAGCAAACAGTTCCCTTCTCCTCTTCCCCATTCAGCTGCCACCATTTTTCCTGCCACAACCTGTTCTCCTAATTTTTTAGTGAGTGACATAATTTTACTCTTCCATTCAGCTATCACTTCTGCAGTGTCTATACATCCTTTGCAACAACATATTCAGTCCCTGCTTTGAAGTACCAACTGTAACAGCATACAGGTGCCAGATGAGCAGGGGGGGAAATGTTCAGAGAATACGGGATCTGGGCGAGGGCAAGAAGCATGGGGACACCAGAGGAGGGAATAAGGGTAATGTTTCTGCAGTAGCAGGATATTTCAATCCTTCAGCACCAATCCTTTTCACTGGAAAAATGCTGCTGCACTGGAGGGCTGTAGCCCACAATTGAAGAAACCTAGCAAAAGGCTTAGATGAGAAAACATTTAGTGGTTGTACTTTTATTTAGCATTATACAAAAAACAGTTTCTAGTGAAGGCAATCACATGGGCTACTGATGGTGCTCTGAATTGCCAGGAAGATGGTTTGATAACTGATCCATCTTTACTTCCCCATATAGGGATCATGGCGTGTGCTAAGAAAGCAGTGCAATCCCCCTGAGAAAAGCCCCTTTCAACACTCAGTAGCAGAGCTGGTTGGGAATATTCCATCTGACTGATTTCCTGACAGAAAGTGCAGTTTCCACAAAAACTGATTTTGTCTCAGTTCAACTCAAACCAGCATATTTTGTTTTTAATTGATCCAGTCTGTTTTGTTTCTAATCAGTTCAACAAAACATTCAACTACATTTCCCTATCAGCACATTGCCTTTTGAGAGTTGTAATTTGGGACCCTCCTTTTTTTTCCTGTGAGCAAGGTTCCCTGGAGGACATCTTTTATAATGCAATGTGGATTTCCGTCTCATTGAGCATCATGGCACTTCATGACTTGGAATAAATTATGGGAAATGTCCAGTCAGGGAGGCTGGCCCATGGGAGAGAATGGGGCCATCTGGCTTCTGAACTACAACATTGATGAGGCAATTCCCCACTTTGGGAAAATGCATTTTAATATTGAACTGACTCAAAACTAAGCAGCTCAGGTCAGTAAACTGAAACAAAACATTTCAATTTTGGGAATGTCACTGTGGTTTATATTCAGAAATTCCATTCCACACAAAAAAATTGACATTTCAACTTTTTGTCCCAATTCAGGATAAAAGCAAATGTTGAAATGTCAGAATTTCCTATAAGACAGAAATTCCCATTTTCACTCTACTGTTCAGTAGCAACTCCTTTATCTTATTTCCGCTTCACCATCACTAATCAGAAAGTTCAGATAACCATCCCAAAATTCAAATGCATAACAGAACTGTGTCTAAATACCGTGGTTCTGGAAGACCAGGCTGTGACTTTCACAAGACATCTGGTACTTTGCACCCTATTTCCAGAGCAACCAAAAGCAGAAGCCAAGATCTTTGTGCCATTTTGGCACTTCCAATGCCAACTGGAACAAAGAAGCACAAAGTAGCATAAAAGAAGAAAAATAAAGAAGGTGGAGGGGAGGAATAACACCTTTTTTTTTTTTATACTTCCCCAACAGGTTCAAGTTTGGGTTTAGCTAAGGTTATGGGTGAAGGGTCAGGTTATTCACTTTCCTATTACTATTAGTGCCGATGGGCTCCAAAAAGCATCACGCCAGTCTTCAGACAGGTATGGCCTCTGTGTGGGAATATAAAGTATTTAAAGATGTGAATGTGGGGCACAGAAATATGGTTGTTTTTCAAGTCCCCTTCCACTTTTAAAATGGAAGATAATCTAATTAGATGGACAATTATACTGCATACAAACTAAAATATATTAGGAACTACATTTTATTTATATATATATATATATATATATATATATATATATATATATATATATATA
>NW_020664383.1:2020441-2087759 GCF_002925995.2 Terrapene triunguis
ATATATATATATATATATATATATATATATATATATATATATATATAATGCCTGTAATTGTTGCCTTCAAAAGTTAATAATCTGGAAGAATAAACTAAGATTTAGTGGACATGTAGAAATTAGCAATAATTAAAACTTGCTGCAAGGACTCATGCCGGTTCCGGTTCCCAATTCTAATCAAAAGTCAGGAAGATGTTTCTAAGCATACAATGTATAAAGCCTTACCCTACTGACTGTAAAATTCTTTGATCTTGATAGTTTCTAATTTGAGCAGTATCCAGAATATAAAGCGCTGGATGGACATGTCAGTGACAAAAGACACTATTGAAGTTGTTCCCATCTCCTTCCTTTTATTTCCAGGATTAACTTAAGGCAAATCTTTTCCAGCTGCTGCTATTATAACTTTGTTTATGGCATATGTCTCTCCTGCACTATCCCAACAAAAGAGCAGTTGACTTATCATTTTGGGTTTTTTGTTTGCTTTTATTTTTTTTGCACATGCCCAGTTGAGCCAGTTGATGCCCGCCCAGCTGCAGACAGAGGACTGACCACAAGACCAGGTATATAACTTGCATGGCTTTTATCTAACCTATGTTTTTCCCAGCATGTCTGTGACCTGCTTGAGCTGAAATGATCCTTTTCTTTGTTATTACCCCCCTGTTAAACTGTAGTGTCATGTCATGAACCAGTATAGATGGGGAGTTGCAGACAGAATTTTAAAAGGGGCTCTCACAAATCTTCCCCCGAAGCCTCTGAGTACTCTCTCTATATCAGGATGTGCTTGCAAAAAGGACAGGGGAGAAGACTGGAGGAACTGTCCATTTTTTCTTCCCATGTAGCAAAAGTAGTTTTTGTTTTTTATAAACAAGAGGGAAGCAGCACCGCTGCACATATAGAGAACCCTTACTTTGGAAGTATGTGTATACTTTGTTCCTGAAAAATAGATGGTGTTTTGTAAATTGAAAATAATAGTGCAGAGTTCAGCTTCCACAGTTTGGAAATTGATGGGGCCATTAAAACTTTTTAGGCGGTTCAGGGACAGGACTTATTTTTTTAAATACCAGCCGCTTGATGCAATTTCCAAAGGCAAAGTTGCTCTTCAGAAGTATTTTTACAAGCTCAGGAAGAAGTCCTTTCTAGTAGTAGTCTCTCTCCAGGTCTGACTCCATTGAAGGCAGAGCAATCGCTCCAACCTTCCCTTCATGGCGGAATTTAGATTTCCCTCCAGCACATCAGTGATATTAGATCAGTCAGTTCTTGGATCAGAATTTCAGCACTGCAACATCACATATTTTTAAAAACAAGTGTAACATCCGCATAGCACCTAAAGTGTTTTTGTCTTCTGGGATATAGATCTTCCTAAAGAGGGGTAGAAATATCATACTGTATGCATCATTTTGCATATGAATATTTTATTTCCATTCTCCCTCACCCACAAAATATACTCATACTTTAATCCTAACCTTGTAACCTGTCTGCTTTACAAGGATTTTTCTTCTCGTCGTTTTTTTTCCTGCATAATGTCCTATTCACTCATTTATGCTTGTTATCTTGTTGATTGGCATTTTCATATGCATAACCAAAAGCCTGCTGCTAAGAGACCCATGTTCGTTGTTAAATATTTTTCATAAATGAGGGGTAGAAAGTCTGGTGGGTACTGACATGAGAAGATATACTCTTGCTCCTGTTTGCCACATTCAGGCTTCATCTCATTAAGTGCTAGCTATCATTAAACCCTTGATAATGGGGTTCTTACTTTCTTCTTGTACATTCCTTTGGCTGGCAGTGGTATTGTACCAAGAGTACTGGTGCCAGTGTAGTTAATGATCTATCCAAGGTTGTATGTTAGATTTCTGAGAGGGGCTGTGATACTTCGAAAGGTGATTTTTTTTTTATAGCTTCAAATTTCCAAAAGTGAGAGAGGGCGGTTTTACTGCTCATAAGTTACACTGAGTATTTCTTTAACTCTTCGCTGCTTGAGTTTTAGGTGATGTTCACTTAAGTGCAAATGGGGCATTCTGCAATAGCCTCTTCAACACTTATGCCTTTAACATGGAGTTTGAGTGCTGGGGAGGTCCTATTGTAGTCACTTACCCTTTGCCTCAGTTCCCTGCTCTCTTATAGTCCCCTAGAGTGAATGTTACCCTTGTGAATATCCCCATCCCATGTAAGTGCAAACTGACAATCTAATCAATAAATAAGCACAATTACTCTAAATCTAATGCTGGAACTAATGTTTGTGCCTGCACCCTGAGTTTGTAGGAATAAACCAACTTCTTTGGTTCAGATAGAAGAAGATGGGGAAAGTGGCTACCTTGTATTAATTTTTGCACTGACTGAAAATAGCATATCCCTGGAAAAGCTTCTTAAACATCTACGCTTCCAGATATTTTTTGTCTTCAGAAAAACCTAATGGATTTTTAGCCTATTAACTTTTTTAAAACATTAGCAGATTCCATTAAATAAAACTGTCAAGTTTCTGTGGGTAAGTGCTCAAGTCAGGAAATGACCAAGTTAATAGGGTGGTCTAGTAGGTAGAGTATTGACTTGGACTCAGGAGACCTGACATCACTTCACAGTTCATCAACAAGTTTCCTGTATGATCTTGGGTGAGTCACTTAATTTATCCTTTGCCTCACTTCCCTGTCTGTAAAACAGCAGTAATGCTTTCCTATCTCATATGGGTGCTGTAATTAAAAAAAAAAAACACCATTTTAGGCTATAAGGAAAAGCTTTCTACAAGTAATTACTGAAAATGGAGGATTATGATGGAAACGTTTATGCATCCTTAGCTAGATAGGACTTACTCTCTGCTTCTAGTACAGTATATGACTTCACAGCATTCCAAGATGCCTTGTACAACATATCATTATATACTATATACATAAGAGACAAACAGTATCCTTCACCACCCTGTCTCTGCACAACAAGTAAGAGAGAACGCTTTCACAGAACTCAGAGGTCTCTGTGCTGACTTACATGAGGAAGTCTTGAGGGCATTGCTAATGCCCATCTTATGTTAGGATGAACCAAACAATTATTCATTAGGCTCCAACAACCTTATTTGCCAGGTTTTTAATTAAATAACATTCACTTAGGCTCTGATCTCAGCAACAAAAGGAGTCATCGTAAATGGAGCCACTGCAGATTATCAGTAGAGACACTGAATTCTTAAAAACCTGATCAAGACAGGTCAAATAATGTGTAAACAACATAGTGAGACTTTCGGCCAGTCTGCCCGAAGTGTGAATGTCTAGCAACAAATACCCACCTGATTTTCCGTCACACATTGAAGTTATAATTTAGGTAATTTTAAAATGCTTCTGAAGCATTCAGAGCTATTTACGGGGCATGTACACTAGTCCAAGCACTGGTAATAGAGTATAGAATAATATCTTTCTAGAATTCCAACTAAAGTAGATAATTAATCAAACTCAAAGTATTAAATGCAAAAGGAATGCTGTAAACTTAAAAATTACCCTTCTCTCTGAATTTTTAACCACTTATTACAAGTAAAACCTCAATTTATTATAACTGAAAGAAGGAAACAATATTTTACTTTGTATATAGTTGGTTTCACTGAATTTTTTGTATAGAAGGTCAGTTTTCAAGTGTTCTTTTGGCTGTTGTTTCGTACATCAGTAGAGGAGAGAAAAACATTGTAAAATAGGAGGGTGTGTTTTATTAGCAGAGGGACTCAAAGGCAAGTGAAATACCGGACACTACTTTAAACAATTTTTTTTAAATTGTAGCGATTCCAAACTGGTTTCCCTTTAAGGGTCCTCATGTCACCATCTTGACTCTTCAGTTTCTGCAGGGTGAAAATATTGATGTCTGTCATCCATAATCAGGCTTTCCTTGTGGTCTTGGAAACAAATGAACATCTTGACTCAAATATATTGCCATGAGCTAACTTGTCGGACTTGCCCATGGGTCCTCAGAACCTTTTAAAAAAAACAAACAGATGTTTAATGCCTCCACATGTACATTTAAAAAAAATGGCTGATGTATTGCCAAGTAGGAAGTTCTCACAACCACCACCTTTCTTCTGTGCAAACAATAGGATCTTCTTGAGATCACACCTAGATCAGGACCCACCATGAGAAATAATGCTGCCTAGGTACATTCTTAGCCCGGCTGCTCACAGTCTTATCAGCTGTAGCAACAATTTCATATGAGTCTAGTCGCCTAGTAATTATCATTCCCCTGAGCAGTCATATCAGAAAATGTTAGAGAATGTGAAGAGTTGTCCAGTCCATAGAGTGGTGAGGCTTCTGAGGAAAATGACACCAAGTCTCCAGAGCCTTCACTCAGAAAAATCTATTGCATCATTCACCTATGCAGCTCCACTATTGCTAGCAAGAGCAGAAACAGTCATGTAAAGAGGGCTTGCTCTTGAACCTAGAGTATAACAGTCTCTGTAAACCCCCAACATAGTTTACATTTTTTAAAAAGTGTGGGGGACGGGTTTTCTCTGAGCGATTGCCTATAGCCAGTGGTGTTGCAGGTGACCAACTTTTCCTAATGTAGATGCAGCATCTGCATGACAGACTTTTGAAATGAAGCCTAATGCTTCAGCACACTCTGCTTCCTATGTGTCATTCACAAAAGATGGAACAGAGGTAGAATTGTGCCTAAATACGTTCACTCTTCTCTCTTTCCCCCCCCCCCAAAAGGAAGTAAGCTAAGAGAATAAAGAGGTCAGTGGGAAGGTAAAAAAGGTAGGGAGGTATCTAAAACCTCATATGCTGAGCAGTCAGCCTTGAGCTGTATTTTCTTTTCAATTCTAATTTTATAAATAATTAAGTATTCATTGCCTTACAAAAAATTGTTCCATACAATGAGAACTTTATAGAGTATAGCAGGGGTAGGCAACCTATGGCACATGTGCCAATGGCGGCACGCGAGCTGATTTTCAGTGGCACTCACACTGCCCGGGTCCTGGCCACCGGTCCGGGGGGCTCTGCATTTTAATTTAATTTTAAATGAAGCTTCTTAAACAAGTTAAAAACCTTATTTACTTTACACACAACAATAGTGTAGTTATATATTATAGACTTATAGAAAGAGACCTAGAAATGTTAAAATGTATTACTGGCACACAAAACCTTAAATCAGAGTGAATAAATGAAGACTCGGCACACCACCTCTGAAAGGTTGCTGACCCCTGGTGTATAGTACAGCCCAGAACAAAATGTATTGCCAAGCTTTGAAAACCCCTCTTATAGAAAGGATTTATAATGAAAAGAGTAACACCTCTTAGCTGATAGCTGCACTGTAAGTGCTGCTTTAACAATATGTTTTCTTTCCAGAGGTCACTTGTGCATTGTTTAATTTCTTAGAGCTGAATTCTTAGTGCCTGTGCCCCAGTAAATTTTTATTGATAATAGCACCATGAAAATACACAAATGAGTCCATTACATCTCAGTAACTCCATATTAACTTGGCAGCCCTGGTCTTGGAAAGAGAAGGCAAAATTAGAAAACTAGCCTATTGTTCAATGCTGACAGAATTTCCAATGCTCAGTACAAATAAAAATGCTAGTGATGCCTTCATATTAGGTCAGGTTCTTATTTGTCGGTACCCTTGATAAATCCAGATACCACCATCTGACAATGGGTCTTTATGGGCCATGGTGCACAGATATTATGGCATCACTTCTTCCTACTCTTATTGAAGTAGTAATGAAATTCTTATTGAATGTGAAAACTCTGGTTTTCAAATTACTTGGCCTTTTAGGATTTTCCCAACATAGCTGTCAGGCTGTTGTTTAAATATTTATCTAATCATTTTGTGGGGACTGTGCTCATAAAACCTTTTCTATTTCCTCTTTTCCTCCTGTCCCCCTACAGCTGTAGCAAATTCAAGTAATTCCTGTCCTCCTTGCTTCTGTTATATAGCGGACTTAGGTAGTACTAGCCAATATTATGCAAAGACTCCCTAAAAGACCATTTATGTTGCAGTATTATTAAAACATCTGTGACATTCGGTAGGAGGTGTGGGCAGACAGTACACAAGTGAATTATTGATGATTTTCGTACCATAAATAATCGTTTTTTTCTTTTAGTGAAATTAATTCAGTTTTTTTAACCAAAGTAAAAAGAAAAGGATACAACAGCAACGACTCACAATGTGGAGCTGTTTTTTATTTTAAAATTTTTTACATATAAAAAAAAAAAAAAAAAAAAAAGTGAGTTACTTTTACTTGGCCATAAGACTTGTTCTCTGATGAAACCTGGCAAATACATTCTTGGGTTGGGAGCATAGCAAGTTTTTTTTTTAATTTAGAAATCTATTTCCTGAAGTTGGCTGAAATTGTGATCATCTATATATTTTCAGACACTTTTTATACTTCTGAATCCAAAGATCATTTGCAGTTTTTTTTTTCCAAATAGGAAATTTTCAAATCATTAGTTTATAAATAACACACTAGTTATTTCTATGCATGCACATGGGGTATTTTAAAAAATAATTTCCATGAGGATTTACAATGCATTTGCATGACCACTGCATCGACACATGCCAGAGAGAGACCTGCCAAATTTGATGCATTTGGGGGGTTTGATTTTTTTTTTTACATTAATTTAAAAGCAAGTTTTAAAATGAAAGTTTATGTTGAGTTTCAGGGAGATTTTAAAAATCGTCTTTGAGCTTGCTCACTATGGTTCTCTCACAGAGAGCCCTGCAGTAATGCATGGAGTAAGAAGAGTTAACAAAACGTAGATCTTAATCAACGCCTAAGGAGTATCTGCAAAATGAATCCCATGCAGTTACACAGCAGTTTTCAGCCAGAGATATCTCATACATCTTTACAGCGGTACATCACCCTCATTTTACGGATGAGGAGAATGAGGCACAGCCCGCTGAAATGCCTTGCCCAAGATCAAGCAGCAAATCAGTTGCAGTGGGGGAGTAAGAGCTACAGTCACCTGCCTCCCAGTCACTTGCTCAGAGCACTAGGTCATAGCTCCCTCTCTGCAGATTTTCCCTTGGAAAAATATATAACACACAATCTGTTACAGAGGAGTGTCCGTCAGAGCACACACAAAAAGAAATAGCTATCATTTCCCAGAGTACGAAAACTCACTGGGGAACGCAGGGTAGGGGACAATGGAAAAAGAGATCAGGATAATAAGAGACAAAAAACAAAAATACATAAATTCTACCGGTCCCAAATATAGAGCCAGTATAAACCGCCCTGTGTTCCCTCCCAGCACCTCCCTAGGCAAATAGTGAGTTTGGATGGTTGAAGTCAGAGGCCAGCTTAAAACAAAAGAGCAAAATAAATGAGCAGAGTGGTTCTTACAAAGTGTCCACCCCAAGGAGGGGGAGATCATCCTTGCATTGCTCTGGTCTGGATTTCAATGTGCAGTTAGGCTGGCGCTTGGTGGTAGGGTTGCCAATTTTGGTAGGCTGTATTCCTGGAGGTTTCATCACACAACATAATCTTTAGGTCCAGGAGACTCCAGGACAATCCTGGAGGGTTGGCAACCCTACTAGGTAGCCTGACTGAGGCTCTTCAGCCTCCTGGATTTCTGCTCTCTGCTGAGATATACTGCTCCGTTTCCCAGAAATCCTAAAAGGACACTGTCTTCCCTTGAGTAGGAATGTGGAGAGTCAGAAGGGTCCTTCCTGCTATACTCTAAACACAACCAACCAGAGTAAAATCAAAGCCTTTGGGTATGTCTGTATGTACAGAGCTGCAGCAGCACAGCTGTATCATGTCTGGTGAAGACACACTCTCTTCAGCATTTAAAAAAAAATAAAAAATAAAAAAAACCCACCTCCCTGAACAGCAGAAGCCTCCCGCCACCATAGCGCTATGCGCACAACAGTTTATGCTGGCGTAACTTCGGTCGCTCAGAGGGGTGGTTTATTCACTCCTCTGAGCGACATAAATTATGCCGGCATAAGCTGCAGTGTAGACATAGCCTTTGTCTCTGGTTCTGGTAGTGTTACTAGCCAATTCTATCTCCGCCCTGGACTCTAGACAATCTGGGAAACAGAGTCCTGAACCTCTGTCATCAGTCCCCCTCGACGCTCAGTCTGATGTTTCAGGGGCACCCCATCCAATGAGGCGCACAGGAATGAAGATTGGTGTCTACCCCTGCAAACCAAAACCACCAAGTCCTGTACAGCTGTTTAGCCAGTAGATGAAGCAATTACAAACTATGAAGTAAATGATATACAACTGGGTAGTTACCCAGCGGAATTCAGTCTCTCTCTTTTTAAAGGCCTTACATATTTTCATAAACATATATGCTAATTTTTTTGAGACAAGAACAATCCCCACAGCAGCTGTTTTACTCTCTTGAGTAATTTAATATGAGATTTTAAAATTTCAATTTTTTTTCTTTTAAAATAATAGAGCAAATTATATTTCAAAACACCATAAAGAAATACATTTAAAAAAAATAATTAAGACCACTAAACAGCAAGGTAGTTACATATCACCTAATTTAATAAATCTAAATACTTAAACATGTTTTGCCTTGCTTTTAAGTTTCATGTTTTCAGTTGCACATATAATAAGAAAACATGTTATTCTTATCAAGTATAAAGAAAAACATTTAATGAAAATACAATCATCTGAAATTTCACTCATGGAAGTTTTATTTTTATCTATCCTCTTTCTGGTATCAAAATATTTTCTGTTAAGGGATAATGTTAGATGGGAAATGTTATCAGTTAACAGTAAGATTTTTAAAATTAAAATATGTAGAATTGCTGCATAAATTTTCCTTTTAAATTTGTGAACTGGCACTGAAGCTATTTGTCACTAATGTTTTAGTGTATTTCTTTTTGAAATAGGTTTCGTATTGTTTTTTATTTTGTACTTGCTGATGAAAGGACGGCATCTATTTTGTATCAGTTACGGTTGTTTTGTAATGTAACCTATATTTCTTTATGCTCGATAAGAATGTGTTTATTATGTGGACAGTGTAAGGGTAACAATGTCCTTAACTGTTTCTTTTTATATTACATTTGGCAAGACACTTAAATTCTGTTCCGTGACTGCCTCTGGAAAAGGGACATTCCCTGTGCACATTCCCTCTAAGCCAAGTGTGTATTTTGTGGGGCATGCAGGAGAATGTCACTTAACCAGATCCAGGAGTTTCCTTTCACTTTGGAAAATTAGTATTAGTCTGGTTTGGAGCTAGAAAGAAAATATTCTGTCACCTTTTTATTTATTTATTTAACCTCCCTCAGTTTCCTTGACCAAAGCATGATGTGTAGTTTTCAAATTGCAATTCCCTAAACATTTTACTATTCTTGCCCTTAAAAATTGCCTCTTGCAATGAGAAAATGTCAAAATCCACTCTTTTTTAAATTTAATGGTGTAATGTGATCTTGTTAAACAGCAGATACCTTTTTAAAAAATGTTAAGCATTTTAACATCAGTAAGTAGTTAATTTAATAATTCAAACATGCCAGAAAACAATCTAAATGCCTAGAAGAGTGTCCTGAAAGTGAGGATTTTTTTTTTAATGTTGTGTTATAAGAGGGATCAAAATTATCCCTAAAATGGGATCATTTGTATGGTCTAAAGAAGGTAGTTTGGGAGTTTCTGTTCTTCTTGTCTCATAACACAAGGACAAGAGGACATTCAATGAAATTGAAAGGTGGCAAATTCAAAACAGATAAAAATAAATACTTTTCCACTCAACATTAGATCAGACTGTGCAACTATTTGCCACAGGATGTCACTTAAAATATGGTACAAACGCACAGAAAGCAAAGTAAGATGCAATTTTTTTCACAGCAGTGGGAGTTAAATAGGAAAAGTTCAGCCTTAATGTCAATTTTCCTTAATGTTGTCATAATGCGTCTCAACCAGGGCGGTCAATGAAGCGGGGGGGCGGCACATCCGGCCGTTGGGCAGCAATTCCGCTGCAGGGCTGCCACCGATCACAATTGCGGCTTTTTTTTTTTTCTTTCCCCCCTCCTGCTTGGGGTGGCAAAAACGCTAGAGCCGGCCCTGGTCTCAACTGTTCCATCCTGTGAGGCACTTCATGAGACCACTACCTTAGTTCCTCACTACTTGATTCTTTGGTGCATGCTGTAGTGGATTGAGAAACACTAACATAGAGGAAGAAGTTTACTGGCTCGTTGTCAGTGGGAATGCAAAATTGGATACACTTCATTGCTTCTCCAGCTCAGTTTTCACATTACATTACACTTCATTTATGTGAGTGACACCATTGCCTTTTGCTGTCATCTTTTGCTAGCTAATTATTTAAGTGGTGGATTTAATAAATTATTTCATTGCGGTTAATGCAGGTTCTGGGTTAACCAATGTTAAAACCGAAGAGATCTCTGAAGTAAAGATGGATGCAGAGTTCCGACATGATTCAGGATATGAAGTGCATCATCAAAAATTGGTGAGTGAACATCTAGAGCTTTAAGTTTGTTTTGAATCGCTGTGGCTAATAACGTCCTTACCTACAGGGACATTATGGCCCACATTTTTTTAATTGGGTGGTTGGAAAAAAAATCTATACATAATTTTCACACACACATGGTCTGATTCTCCTCTCTCTTAGATGGGTATAAATTGGGAGTAATTCCATCGGAGTCAGTGAACTTACACCAGTGTAAGTCTAGTACGAGAGGAAAATGCACACCGCATTTGTGCATCAGTTACCAACCTGTATGGTCATTTATGCCTGTACCATGCATGCTCAATGCCAGCGATCAAAAAAAGTAAGAAAGAAAACATTGAACTGGGAACGTCATTAGACATGAGTAAAAATACTTCTGGAACCCCCCCAGTGTTGTCCCAAGATATAAGAGATACAAGGTGGGCGAAGTAATAGCTTTTACTAGACCAACTTCTATTGGTGAGAGAGATAAGCTTTCAAGTGACACAGCTCTCTTCATCAGGGCTGGGAAAGGTGTCTAAGGCAGTGTTTCTCAACCTTTTTGATACCAGAGACTGGCTTGCTGCCTTCCTAAACAGTGTCAGGGAGATCTCAAGGACTGGATGTTGAGAAACACTGCTCTAAGGGACCCTTCATGGTGAATGGTCCCCTTCGAATGGTTCCTTAAACTGTGTTCTAACCACTGATGCTAAACTATCAATTCAATCTTGTGTTTAGCTGCCACACTCTGGCTATGTCTACACTGCAAGTAAAAACCCATGGCTGCCCAGGCCGGATGACTCTGCCTAAGGGGCTATTTAATTGCGGTGTAGACACTAGAGCTAAGGGGCGATTTATTTGTGGTGTAAACATTTGGGCTCAGGCTGGCGCCTGGGCTCTAGGACCCTGCGAGGTGGGAGAGTCCCAGATCTCGGGCAGCAGCCAGAGCCCGAACATCTACACCACAATTAAGCAGCCCAATGAGCCCAAGACAGCTGACACGGCCAGTCATGGGTATTTAATTACAGTGTAGGCGTACCCTGTAAGTACCTTTTCCAGACCTGAAGAAAAGTTCTGTGCAAGCTCGAAAGTTTGTCTTATTGGACCAACTTTAGTTGGTGAGAGAAATATATTACCTCACCCACCTCGTCTCTGCAACCCTAACTAAGATGCTGTAATAACATGAGGCTTGCAAACAGGTCAGGGAGAGGAAACGTGGCAATGGAGGTGGGGAATGAAAACATAAGGCCTCAGGCCCCAGATTTCCTATCCCATCCTGGTTATCTGAGATTTTGTGGCGACCAGAAACTATAATTAAATAACAAAGAGGTTTTCATGTACAGTTCTGTCAGTACCCAAGCAGAAGCAAAGGCGTTCAGCTAAGTCATAGCAGCACTCTTCGCCAGGACTGTGCCAAAAGTGTGCCTAGAACCTTGAAATCCACCCAGGGAGTGGGTTCAGATTGCAGTGCAATCCTGGAACATCAGCCCAATAATACCACTTGAGCTGGACTCAAGACCTTGCCTTGTTCCCTCAGGCACTCAAGGCTAGAGTCAAAGGGTCTTAGGCACTGCAACACTCAGCACCTAGGGGCATTCACACCCCTAAGTTAGGACTGAGGCTCCCCATATGGCTCATGAAGGGAGTAAGGAACCTGGGAATGGGAGTCACAGAAGTCATCATGCTGAGCTGGGAGTCATCTAGGCTAGCTAATAGGAAATGCTGAGGAAAGGGGTGTGGCCTAACCTCTTCCTTAAAGGGTGCCTCCCTCCAAACCGGAGTTCAGCAACTGTCTCCACTCCCAGGGTTGGTCATCTAAGCCATTTTTGCAAGAAATTGAGCAGCAGGGAGAGGCAGCAGCGGCAGCGGCCCCCTTGTAAACTTTAGCCCAGTGGTTACCGCAGTCAGCCAGCATATGGTAGACCTGGTTTCCGTTTCCAGGTCTCTTACCTCTCCAGTGCACGCCCCTACCACTGGGCTATGAGACAGTGTAGTGTGGGTCTCTTTCAAACTCTCCTATGGGAGCTGTTGCACTGTCTATAAATAATTAAATATTCATTGAGCCAGAGTGAGACTGACTGGCTCTCTAGCCCAGTGATTAGGGCACTGTGACGGGGTGCAGCTCACCACAGCGGCACCTCCTGCTGGCAGTCTTGGGAATTAGCTCTGTGCCCTCTTCTGGTGGTGTCTCACCCGCTGTCACCTCTGTTCCTGGATCCACATCACTCCTAGGACCGCAGCGTCCTCTTCAGTGACACTGCCCTCCGGCTGTGCCACACTCTATGTTCTCCCCCTTCAGTGGGAAACTGCAGCCGCTTTGCCGTTGCATCAGGGCCTCAGTCTGCAGATCCCTGCAGCCTGCCAGGAGCCGCCTTTAGCTCCCTGGATCTCTGCCTGCAGCACTGCTCTGCCCAGGGTGCTTGCTGCTCTCTACCTACAAGGCAGTCAGTCCTCCTCCCTTCTCAAGCTCTTGGGAGTGACTGATCCTGCTCTGTTCTGCAGCCCTTCTTATATGGGCCAGCCTGGCCCTGATTGGCTGTTCCTATAAGCCCTTCTGTGATTGGCTACCTCCTGTGCAGCCTCCGTGAGGCTGCTTTTAACCCCTTTTCTGCCAGTGTGGGTCAGACGCCCCATCACAGGCATATGTCAGAGGTGTGAGACCCAAGTTCAAATCCCTTCTCCATATCAGGCAGAGGAAGAAATTGAATCTGGGTGTCTCACATCCCATGTGAATGCCTTAACCACTATGCTGAAGGTTATAAAGGATCTGCCAGCTCCTCCCCTTCCCTGTCTCACTCACTTTCAGAGGAGGACATTCTCCACTAGATTTAGTTACTTAGATCTTTATTTTGTTTGCTGTTTTTGTACAGTTAGCAATAAAATACACTGAGGTAGGCGGGAGAAAGACCCTGCCTTAACAGTGCATTGTGACTCTTGTGAATACAAAGATATCCAAATGAGAGAACACGTCTTCTAACAGGGACAGATCCAAAACCCCTTCAGAAAGATTCCCACTGACTCCTGTAGACTTTTTGATCAGGACCATTAGGAGTAAAATAGTGGAAGATTCTCACAGCAATGTTGCAATACTACAAGCAAATAGTTAAATCTGTCTTCTTGCTTCCTCTTTTGTGAAGGAATAATACATGGTAGAATTTCATATCTTAGAGTTCTAAAATCCTAATAATAAACTTGAAAGGTTTCTTTTTAAAATATATTCTTAAACCTAAGTAGTGCTGAAAAATTAAAATTAATATGGGATTCAAATTTGCATTTGAACTAGGTAATGACTGTGTAAAAAGATACTCAGCTCTTTGATGCTGAGAATTGAGAATTCCCAGGGTGACAAGCTAATCCCAAATGCATTAGCAGTAATTTGGGAAATTCTGCCACACCTCACTCAGGAGGGTTAAATATTATGATGAAATAAGTCAGAGAAAGGTTATTGGGAAGAGGAAACCTGGCACTAGTGCATTTCAGTGTACTTATTTTCATGTTATTGCCTCTGTGTCACACACAGTCAATTATAGTAACTCAAAAAGGGACAGTGGCAGGTATCTGTGCAAGCAGTTAAGAGCTGCAGCTCCCTCTACTGTTCTAGTGGAAAAGATAATGTACTGTATTTAGTAAAGGGAATGTTCATATCTCTTTAAAAACACCTGATTTTAAATTGTGATATCCTGTGTTATCTACTGATAGCCAGAACCATTACTTACTATTAATTAGGAAGTCATCCTCTTCATATATCACATCAGTTTAGTTTTTATTGAAGGCATATACTGAGCTAGTATTCCCATATTGTTTCAAATGTACTGTGACTGAAAATACATGACAATAAATTTCTTATTACCATACACAGTGTGCTGCATGTTACCATCTTAGTCAGACTTCTTATTGGAAAGACACATTAATGTTGTTGTTCCAAATCAGTAAGTATTCCTAAGTATTATTTTCTTTTTCCCCTGACTGGAGTTATTTTTGAGTTCCGTCTTTGAGATTGTCACCCGATTAGGTGTAATTTGAAAGCAGTAGGTGTAGACGTGCTTTTAGATCTTTTTTCTCATCTTGAAGATTTTTAAAGAAAAAATCCCTTTGGAATACTTACTGAGATGCTTAAAATTCATATGTAAAACATAATGCAGGGCTGCAATTAATAATTGACCTGAAGTTGCAGTTATTGTTCTACTGATAGAACTAAAACACAAATACCTATCATACATTGTTTTTCATAACTGAAAATCCTTCAGGCCTTACTCTTTTTCTAACCTGTATGAAGCAAACAGAAATTATCTAAATTTAAAATAAGTATATTTGCATGTAAAATTGACGGTAGACATTAACACTGTCAGCACATCAAATTATGCAAACTCTGTACATTTTGTGTCTGTTCCATTTCATTTTTAACATTGCTTAAACATCTCTTGCTGGCAACAATGGAACAGCATATTTAATTTGCATGTTTCAATACCTTTACATGGAAGACTGTTTTCTTTAAAAAATGTGATACAGCTCTTTGATTCTTAGACAAGTATTTAAAAAGGAGGAAGAAGCAGGAAATCAGCTAAATATTATGCTCTTTAAGATGAAGAAAGTGTCATAGTGACATTAAGAACTTGCCCTGGTGGGCAAATGAAGATACAATAAAGAGCAAATAATTTCTCCTCTATTTAATCCATATATACGTAGGGCTTGTCTACAAGACCTTACTCTGATGATAAACAAGAATGTTTATCATTGAGGAACAGACAGGCAGTAGTTATTTTAATTATATAAAAATAAATTTAAAATAACTACACCTCTACCCCGATATAACGCTGTCCTTGGGAGCCAAAAAATCTTACCGCGTTATAGGTGAAACCGCGTTATATCGAACTTGCTTTGATCCGCCGGAGTGTGCAGCGCCCCCACCCTGGAGCGCGGCTTTACCGCATTATATCCAAATTCGTGTTATATCGGGTCGCGTTATATCGAGGTAGTGGTGTATTTTCTCCTCACTTTGGAAAGGCTTGATTTCCCTTACTAGGCACCTTAAAATAGAATGTTTATTTTCCCATTTGCTAAACTCTCTCTCTTTGCTGCTAGACAAATCACCTTGCTTTCTTGAACTTTCTCCCCTTAACTCAGCTGGTTACAAGGAGGCTTCATTGTTATCCTGTAGGTCTGAAATAAGCCTTTATATCAGACAAGCACATCATGCTTACCCAAACCAATCCTGACTATATGTAAATTCGTGAAACATTTCATGTTTTAGCCTCTGAAAGGTAGGGAAAAATGTAGGTTCTCCCAATATTTTCCTGCAGTCCTCACCAATCACCCTGGCGTTTGTGTAGCCATCCCCTAAACTAGCCTGAGCAGCAATTACAAGTCATATTTCAAGTGCCTTTAAAACTGATGGCTTGGCAGCCATGGAGAGAAGTCCTCCCTGGATCCACAGAACTGGTACACCACAGGCAGTAGCCATTAAAACTTGCCACACTGCCCGTGTACCTTTTCTATGACAGGGAGAGTTTAGTGCTACGGTGACCTGGTTGCTGCACTGCTGAAGAGATTGGAACATTAGACGTTTTGTAAATTGCATAGAAGACTGTACAACTTAGCTAAATAGCAGAGGGGATTTCATTACTTATCTGCTTTATTTTTGTTTCCTAGGTATTCTTTGCTGAAGATGTGGGTTCAAACAAAGGTGCCATCATTGGACTAATGGTGGGAGGTGTTGTCATAGCAACAGTCATTGTCATTACTTTGGTGATGCTGAAGAAAAAACAGTACACATCCATCCATCATGGTGTAGTGGAGGTGGGTAAAGGTTACTGAGCAAAGCTGCGCTTACGTGAATGGAGGTGGCAGCAGAGTGCTGTGTAAAACCATGTAAATCCATGTGTTTACAAATGAACTAAGAAAATCAGCTCCTTGACTAACCAGTGTTTGAAAGTAGTGTGCCTGTCTTGCTAAACTAATAGTTTATTATTATTATTCAGCAGGATGGAACTGAAAGATCTGAACAAGTAAATATAAGCATGGCAATCCGCAAGATATGCCCCATCTAATTAAATCTAAAACTGCAAAAATCTGTCCAGGAATTATCCATGACCTATGACCTTTAACATGGACATTAATTTCCCTTTAGAATTTAACAGTAGCTGCAAAGAGAATACTGTATGGGTTGAAAAATCTGAGTTATTACTATTGTCATTTGGAATTCACATGTACGTACTTTTTAAATTGGTTTCTAAAAGGTTAACTAAACAATTAGATAGGATTTGGGGTGGAGGGGGTCATTTGTGGATTTTACTGTGTACTACGCAGATTTGCCCTACACCAATGCTGTATTACTTTTTGTTCTACCAACAGGATTAATTTTTCCAGCTACAGCCTTTGATTTACAGCTAATATGAAACTTACAGATTTGAAAACCACATATAAAACTTGCAAGATCTTTTCTCAGAATGAAAACTGCTTTGTCTCCCAAAGTGTCAAGTAAATCCATCACATGCTCATAATACATGTAAAGTAGTACTGCTGCTACCACCTGCTGTGATTTAACGGAACTTCACTATAAATAAAAAGCATAATGAGCTTTTAAAAAAACAAAACAAATCTCTTCCTTTGGTACTGATACCCAGAACACCCACTGTAGATATCTATTCATTTTGCATTCGTGCATCATATCAGGCAATCCTCAAGAGATTCAGATCTTTTCTTTCCAGAAACCACCAGCTAAACATTTTCAGTTTTAAATTGAACTAAATTTTGTTAATTTCTTTAGGTGCATTTGTCTCAGCCGCAATTTGATTCATATGAGTGACACTTCAGGCCCTAAAGGACACATAGGAGGGATGTTTCCTAAACACACACACACACACACTCACATTATTCAGTTCAGAAGAGATTTAAAAATTTGGGAACTCTGCTTTATTTTTGTGACGTATTTATTTAGTATTCTTATAGCCCACACAAAATTAAACAGATGAACATTGTGACTGATTGGTCCTGTGCCGTAGGAACTCTTAAGCTTTTAATTAAAAAAAAATGTAGGTTTGGATAAAAACGGAGAGGATAATCTTAGCTCTGTGTGAATTTTCTGTAACAAAACTCAAATCAGAAATTTTAGCCTAGCTCTTGAAAATACAGTACCAGCTTATGTACAACTGAGCTGGGTATCAATGACAGTGTAATTGGGTGGTGAGTAAATAATAATAGCTCACTCCTACAGAGGACTTTTGAATTTAGCATGAATACCTAATGAATTAGCAGTACAGACATTAAGGCAGTATTGTCTAGTGGTTTCTTTGGGAACAGGCTCCAAGATCCTTGGTTTGTGGCCTTAATCAAATCTCTTAACCTATCTGCCTTAGTTTTTCACCTGCAAAATTGGGATTATACTTATCTATTTCCCAGGGATGTTGAGGATTAGTTAGTAAATGTTTTTACAGCACTTTGAAAAATGTAAAACTCTGTAGGCAGTAAATTCTTCTTAACAAAATGTCTTTGAAGTAAGGATATTCCAGTCCAAAAAGGATTAATTTATCTGGCAAAGTTGTTCACTAAAGGCATAACATTTAAAATATAAATAGCTTTGCATCTGGTCTACATTAGATGTATTTTGACAAACTAATTTTGGATCCCATCTGTTTACCTTGTGTCAGAAACTACTATGACAATTTAAATTTATGTTAATAGGTATAAGGTTACAAAACAGTTTCCATTACAACATGCTTCTAGCTTTCTGAAAATTCTCTACTGGGGATAAAATTCTTAATACTTGTTCTCTAATGTGGTTTGGGGGGGAAATACTATGGCCATTTGAAAGATGTTACAATATTTTTTTAAAACCGATTTTTAAAACTGGCTCAACTTTGACAGTTAAAATTTTCCATGTGAATTGTCCTCATTGAGAGGACAACTACAAACAATTTTGGGGGGGAAAGGGGGAAATTGTTAACTGATATGAATGATTACAAATGTAAACAGTTAAAAATGGGGTACAGATGTGCATCATCGCCTTAAAATAAAATCACAAACCCTAAACATCTTTGCTTACAATATATGTGAGGGCTGTAGGAAATATTGCCTGCTACTCCAGCTCTAAAGTTAGAATAAACACTTCTTGAGAACCAGCTTCTGAAGTCACATTAGGATTAGCTGCAAAGAAAATCTGTTGGTGAGAGGAAAAGGTGCTGTACAGACAAAAGAAAAGACTATTTAAATAAAGGAGAAAAATGGTAGAGAAATAATACCCAGGCTTATACCAAGAAGTATTCTCTGTCAGAAAAGAGAGGTACTGTAATTGTTATGCTCTCTAGAGCTTCAGCATAGCCATACCTGGAATATTGCGTTCATCTCTGAGTGACTCAGATTGGACAATATGGAAACTGCTAAGAGAAGAACAAAAAAATGGTTCTGGTTGATGGAGTTACTGACAAGGAAAGCATAAGAGTTAAATGTGTATAGATTGGCAGAACAATATCTAAAATGAGACATAAGTCTACAAATACTTGAAATGTGTAACTATCGAGAAGAGAAAAAAATCATCATCATAAAATGGGTAAAAGGAAGTAACAAAGAAGGAAAATGGAGGCTGCAAAGTGGGGTTGGCAATGAGATCAGTGAGTCTGGGGTATAATCACCCCCAGAGAAGCAGAAGAATTCTTATCATTTGACACTTCTAAAACAAAGCGGGGGGAAATTACAAGAAAATTTACAGTAGTGAAAACTGACTAAGGGAGAAACTAGATGTCCTAATAAGTCTTTTCTAACTATAGATTCCATGATTTGGTGATGATTGGGAATGTGTTATAAATTAGCTTATCAAATGTAGGTTTTGCCTTAAAATGGAATATTCTATTCAACTTTGCCATGTTTTCGTAGACACACCTATTGCTGTTGCCCTTACAATACAATTGTTTATGATGCTCCTGCTTATCTCTTCAGTTTCTTGTCCATTCTTTAGTCTCATCTGTTTCTGCATCTGATTAAATAAATAAAAAGAAGAATGGAGAGTAATCTCCTCATCCTGTCTCACATCTCGGGCAGATTGTACTGTGTGCTTCTCCTCCCCTCGGATTCTGAACAAAGGAATCACACGGGGAGCTCAAAGCTAAAACAACATATGGAGTTCAGTACAGTATTGTCTAAAGCAGGGGTCGGCAACGTTTGGCACGCGGCTCACCAGGGTAAGAACCCTGGCGGGCCGGGCCAGTTTATTTACCTGCTGACGCGGCAGGTTCGGCCGATCGCGGCCCCCACTGGCCGCGGTTCGCCGTCCCGGGCCAATGGGGGCGGCGAGAAGCGGCGCGGGCGAGGGACGGCGAACCGCGGCAAGTGGGGGCCGCGATCAGCCGAACCTGCCGCGTCAGCAGGTAAATAAACTGGCCTGGCCCACCAGGGTGCTTACCCTGACGAGCCGCGTGCCAAACGTTGCCGACCCCTGGTCTAAAGCTTCAATAAGAAGAGTACAGCACAGCCATGGAACAGTCCTGTAGCCCAGATTCTCTTTGCCCATGGCCAGTCTAGTGGCAAGTATCATTTAGCACAAAATATCAGGGGGTAGCCGTGTTAGTCTGTATCCACAAAAACAACAAGGAGTCTGGTGGCACCTTAAAGACTAACAGATTTATTTGGGCATAAGCTTTCGTGGGTAAAAAACCTCACTTCTTCAGATTTAAGGTGCCACCGGACTCCTCGCCATTTAGCACATTTGTCCTGTCGGACATGGGGTCTATGCTGTAACATGTAGAGATCCCTAGTCTCTCACCCCAAGAGCCCAACACTTTCTGCATCTGACCTTTAATCTCTTGTCATTTGGGAGTTTCCTATTACAGTGTTTTTGGTTGTGAACACTCCTGTGGCTTGCATGGCATGATCTGGACTAGCCACAGTCATCTCTGTATCGTAGATGATTCTGGCTTTCGTGTGTGTGTAAAACTTGAACCTTCTTTGACATTACAGTACAGTAGTTCATTCAGGAAGAAAGCTGGGTGCTTTTTCATATGCACTTGCATTCTCTTCTCAATCATTTCCAGTACAAGCCGGAGGAGCTTATTGGGATGCTTATAGTTATTTCCCATATTTGCTTTCCTTTTTCCGTAATGTCCCAGACACTGGACCATGTTAGCAAACCGCAGTTGGCACCCAATAATGTTTTAATCATCACATTGTCATAACTTTCACGTAATTTAATACTGTTAAATTTGTAAGTTCTTCTGGGCAGAGACAATGTCCTCTTACGTGTTTGTAGAACACCCACCACAACACCTATTATTCATTACTTGTATTATATGACTGTGTAGGGCTCCAGTCATGGCCTAGGACCGCCGCTAAGCGCTGTATAAGCACAGAACAAAAAGATGGCCTGATTGGCTCTCCTGGGCAGTACTAAAATATGAATATTTCATCATTATAATTAAAAATGTTGTACAGAAGCCCGATGGTGACATATAGTCCTGGCCAGGTATTAAATCACTGCATTGTTTTAGATACAATATAGCCATGGATAGGGCAAGTGGTAACCTGTGAAGAGAGGGTATTTAAACAGCAGGAGCCAGCCAACTAGCCTGGAGATAATTGCTGAGAATCTTTTGTGGGCAGAGCCTGCAGCACTGTCACTCTCTCTCACCAAGCCCCATTAATGCCAGGACTGCTATCCCTGTGGGAAATAGTAATGAAGACTCTCTAGGAGAGGTAGGAAAGAACACTGGCAGGCCCGGAGAGTGTCATTAAAATGCAAGGGCAAGATTGTACGCTAGCTGCTGAGCAAGTCATTGTACCAGAAGTCTCTTGGGGCTTTGAGGGCAGAGGAGACAGGATGTGACGTTCCCAAGGACTTCCCTGCCCTTGATAAATTGGAATGATTGTTGACAGCTAAGCCGAGCACTCATCCGCTGCTTGAACCAGCTGCAAGAAACAGTAATATTCTGGCACTATACAAATGGTTTTTTCTTTTGAAAATGAAAGGTTTGTTCCTACTCCCAAAAGCTAGGGAAATGTAAAAGAACAACCCAAAGAGCGAGCCTCCTCTCTAGCCAGCAGCTGGTTTGTACAAAGCCATGTGCTTTGTCAGCTTGACTAAAGAGAAACACTTCTCAGTTTTGTTCCAGGACAGTTTGTGTACATTTTTACATCTAACAAAATTGCTCATTGCAGGCTCAGCTTTAAAAAGCCTAGCACCCTTTAATGACAGTATTTTAACAAGAGAAGGGTCCAGTTACATTCCAGAATAGGAACCATAGGAAGTGCCAAGTCATATCAGACCAGTGATCCATCCCATCTAATATCCTGTTTCCAATCATGGCCAAGGGAGAGGGCAAGAAACCCTGCAGTAGCCAATTATGGAACGACCTGCCTGTGTCAGCAGGGTCCGACCCTTAAAGTTGGTGATCTTGCTTGATAGAGAAGGGAAAGGATTATTCTCACACATACAGAGATTTCTTTAAAGGTGATTTACAGTCAGTTGAAATTGGAACAAAGGTGGGGAGAGAAGATTTTAGAATGGATGCTAAAATAGGACTGATTTTGATGCAGCAAGTCACCTGATGTATTTTTACATGTGACACTCCTTTCTTTTTTAGTCAGTGGGTAACATGAGGCAGGAAATGGTTCTGATGAGAAGATACTGTGAGATGCGAGGGGCTAATCTAAATCACAACCCAAGCAGACATGGCCACAGAAATAAGTAGATTAGCTTGCACTTGCCTTGAGCGTGGAACAACATATCCCTTATTTTCCTCTGGAGCTTCAAGCAACATAACTTTTAAAGGGGGACAGTCTTGTCCTTCCCACGCTAAAATATTTCCAGCATTGTAGATCATATTTCAAGAAAATCAGGCATCAGGTTTGTTTAGTCTGGAGAAGAGAAGACCCGGGGGGAGGGGAATAATTTTTAAGTACATAAAAGATTGTTGCAAGGAGGAGGAGAAAAATTGTTCTCTTTAACCTCTGAGGATAGGACAAGAAGCAACAGGCTTAAATTGCACCAAAGGCAGTTTAGGTTGGACATTAGGAAAAACTTCCTAACTGTCAGAGTGGTTAAGCACTGGAATAAATTGCCTGAGGAGGTTGTAGAATCTCCATCATTGGAGATTTTTAAGAGCGGGTTAGACAAACACCTGTCAGGGATGGTATAATACTTAGTCCTGTCATGAGTGCAAGGGACTGGACCAGATGACCTCTCAAAGTCTCTTCCAGTCCTACAATTCTATAAGCACTTCTCCTTTACTTATTCATCAAAAGGTTAGACTAAACTAGCCTGCTATGTAAGATTTCTTGAGAGAATACATTTTCCATTATCCAAAAGGTTATTTTATGCTAAAAATAAAAGGTTATTTTTGTTAAAGGTCATTACTTACAGAAATTCACATTCAAATTTTCATAGCTAATATTTTAGAGTAGTTTAGAATCCTCTGTGCCCTTCCTGCTTTTAAGTCTTCTGACAAGGTAGAATTGTTTTTTTATTTTTTTTAAAGGGAGATAGCAAACACTAGAAGTAAAGTATAGCAAATAGAATAGCTCTGTTTTAATAGGTAATTAGGAAGCTGGCCAGGAGATGGTAGGTTTTGAATACACAACAGTTATGCAGTTCACACAGTGGAGATAATTAGGTGTTTTAACATTTAGAGACTGGTCTCACCACCTCTAATGTGGTATAGTTTTACATTGCTAAAATGTTCAGTGAAGGAAACATGTATATGGAGCAGCGGGTACTCAGAAATGAAGTTTCAACCACTGAGGAGTTGTTGTTCCTATCTGCTAAGAAATCAACAGTCAGTTTTAGTTAAATAGAAAATATTTAACTGGGTCAGAAACAAAGCGCTGATATTGAGGACCAAATTCAACCCTGGAATAAGAGGATGTGTTCCCCATTAAATGGTATGGGATTGTTGATTGTGGGCCCTCATCAGTATCTTTAGATTTTTATTAGTCAATTTGAAAGGTCCCAATTGGCAACTTTAGACAATGTCTAATAGGGTCCAGCACAAGCCACCTCCTACTGTTCTGCCAAGGTGATTTGTATTATTGAGATTCTAGTTACATACCCTCTGCGCCAGGCTCTCTGCAAGCACAGGAAGAGAGACCTAAGCATTTGTGACCTGGAAGACAGCCAGTAGATGAAGGAGGTAGGGAAACAGGATGCAAACTCTCTCTCCTTACCCCATTTTTGTCTGTCAGGTTGCAAATTCTTTGGAGCAGGGACCAGCAGTAGTGGTAAGCACACTGCAGAAAGAAGCTGGTGTCTCGCTCAGCTGGTTGCCACATCCTCGAGCAAACGTAACCACTTCTGGTGACTAGTTCTTGTCCTGCAGGTTACAGCAGCAGAGAGGCAAGCCATTGCTGTCTAGATCAAGAGGGAGGTTCCTTCAGGCCAAGTCAGTAGGAGCAGGGCTGAGCTTACCTGCCTGCAAGTTACTCTTTAGAGAAGTTCTGTGATGGCTTCTAGTTAATAATTCCCAGGTGCTACTCCAGGTGTTGATCCATAAAGCCCTTCATGGTTTGGGTCTTGGACATCTTTGAGAGGAGAGTCAGACTCTTTCTTTAAGCTGGTTGTTGAGTTTAGGTGAGACGAGAGTTAATAGACCTTAGGTTTGTGGTGCACCGTTAACTGGAGAACCATCCCAGCTAGAATTTGGTCCATCAGGGCCAGAGTCTGTTGATCTGGGCAAGCTCCAAGACTTACCTCCCTACTTAGGCTTTTCCTGTGAGGGTAGGGTTGAGGAGTGAGCCCTTTGCTTGCTTTTCTTTCTTATGGGGTTGGAGCTTTCAAATATGTGTTTAAATGCACTGATAAGAGCTCAGAATATAAAAGGGAGGAGTGGGAGGAATAAGTAAACTTGAGCCATTGTGTGGATCAGAGGAAACCTGACCACGGCCCGTTTTCTCCCCACTCTAGGTGGATGCTGCAGTGACACCAGAGGAACGCCACCTTTCCAAGATGCAACAAAATGGCTATGAAAATCCAACCTACAAGTTCTTTGAACAGATGCAGAACTAGAACACCACAACAGCCTCATGAGTTGGACAGCAAAATGATTGCTTCACTGCCCATCGGTGTTCGGTTATAGAATAACGTGGAAAGAAACAAAAACACTCTGTTTTATTATTTACTCATTATCGCCTTTTGACAGCTGTGCTGTAACACAAGTAGATGCCTGAACTTGAAATAATAAAAATCAGTAATGTATTTTCTCTCTTTACATTTCCGTCTTTACACTACATTATTAATGAATGTTTTTTGTGTACTGTAAAGAGTTTAGCTGTATTTAACTAGTGCATGGATAGATTCTCTTTCCCAATTATTTATCATGTGGCCCCTTAGCCAACTGTATATTATTCTTGTGATTTGTGGCAAAAATTAAATCCTACTTGAAATATGCTTTAAAGAATTGATGGGGGATGCTTCCTGTGTCTTAGCTGCTTCTCTTTGCTGAATTTTTTTTTCTGATCACTAGGCATTTTAAAGTAAAACTACTTTTTTTAAAGTATTCCAGATGAGTTATTTTCTTCTGCAGTTGCATTTTATTGTACAGATGGTTGCTTCTGCTGTATTAGTGATGTAGAAATCATGGGAATACACATTCGTTTCTTTGTGCCTGTTTTATGTGCACACCTTAGGCATTGGAAGGTAAACTTCTTTTCTTTTCCATGTACCTTTTTGATCTTTTAATAAAAATTAAAAATGAAAAAGAATCCCTATTAATTGTGAGCACTTTCATAGGGAAAAAGTGCCTGCTGGTTGAAAATTAATGGGGATCCTACAAATGTCTCTGCAGGATGATTGTACAGAATCATTGCTTATGAATTGATAGCTTTCTACACTGTGTTACATAAATAAATTAAGAAAAAAACCTTTGGACAAGAGTTTTCTTTGGAGGAAGAAACAGGTATGTTGAAAGCAACTTAAACAGTAAACATCAAACATTCATAGAGCCGGAGGGCAGGGGTGTTTTCCTGCAAGCGGATATGGACCAGAACATCCACAGTTTGCATATAGAGAAGGGGTAGGCAACCTATGGTATGTGTGCCGAAGGTGGCACGTGAGCTGATTTTCAGTGGCACTCACACTGCCTGGGTCCTGGCCACCGGTCCGGGGGGCTCTGCATTTTAATTTAATTTTAAATGAAGCTTCTTAAACATTTTAAAAACCTTATTTACTTTACATACAACAATAGTTTAGTTATATATTATAGACTTATAGAAAGAGACCTTCTAAAAATGTTAAAATGTATTACTGGCACGCAGAACCTTAAATTAGAATGAATAAATGAAGACTCGGCACACCACTTCTGAAAGGTTGCTGACTCCTGATATAGAGGAACAAAATGGTAGTATGGGGAGGGGACATGGCCCTTAGCATCCCTTCCCCTCTAACGTGTCATTTTTCCACTTTGTATGATAGTGTTTTAATGTAAATAAATATGTTCCCGGAGGAGTTCCATTTTAGTGTGATTGTGTCATTACAAACCCCACCTCCCCCGAATAGCTTGTATAAACGTGTGCAGATTGATGTACACAAAGTCAACGCCCACGACACAGGCATGATTCTCTGGAAGGTTGTTCTCATTACTACTGCTCCTCCACTGATCACGTTGTGCCAGTTGCACTCTAGTGGTGTCCCATTTAAATCAATGTAATGGGCTGTATGCAATCAGTTAGCAGTCCTGAAATCTGCAACAAAGCATACCTGCTATACAGCTCTTCTTTTCCCACAATACCAATATGTGGTTTGCGAAGGCTAAAGACAAAATTGCTTTCCCTGGGCCTGCCTGAAGAGAATGAGTGGAGAATGAATCACATGATAATGACAAGGTAATACCAGGACCGGCTCCAGGGCTTTTGCAGCCGTGATCGCAATTGCAATCAGCAGCACTCCGGCGGGAATTCAGCGGCAGGTGCTTCCCTCCCAGAGGGACCCGCCGCCGAACAGCCCGACGTGCCATCCCAAGCACCTGCTTGCTGGGCTGGTGCCTGGAGCTGGCCTTGGGTAATACGTAGCTGTTGTACCTCTCTCTTCTTTTGTGATCCCCGAAGCAGGGTAAGATTGGTGTTCAGGCACTGCAGGTGACATAGGTGGATGATCTGGTAGGTGTGCTCAAAGGCCACCTACTGGATCAGGTCCCATTCAGAATCTGTTCAGAGGAAGAGGTGGTGGTGCTGCTGGTGTTGCCCACCTTAAGTTGTAGCCCAGTGGTTACAGTACACCCCGGCACATGGGAGATCCAGGTTCAATCCCCCTCTCTGCCTGAACAAGTCTCTCCCCCCTCTATCAAAGCCTAAGGAGAGAGCTCTTGCCACTGATGTGGGGTCCCTCAGTCTCTCCTGTGAAAGCTGTTCCACTGTGGAAAAATACTTTGGAACAGCTTCCACAGGCGAGACTGAGGGATCCCATAGCTCAGCGGTTAGAGCACTCTTCTGCAGCATGAGACCCAAGTTCAAATCCTTTCTCCACATCAGGCAGAGGAGAATTAGGGGAGCCCCTGGTAAATATCAGGTGAGTGTGCAGACACCTGCCATGAGAGTTGCAAGAGGGGCACTTTCTCCTCCAGCCAGGTTTTGAATGGGGCCAGAGCCAGCAGACATACTCTGAGCTCAGGCAGGGGAATGTCTGTTTTCCCCTGGTTTGAGGATCACATCAGAGTGTAGGCTGAAGACAGGCATCCAGAAACCCAGAGTGAGGCAGAAACACACATGCCATGGGCACTTTTTGCAGTGAAAATGTAGGTACTTTAGGCAGTAGTTAAACGGGGGTGTTGTGGTTCACAGTCATGCCTAACACTGGGACTTGAATGCCTAAACCAAAGCTTTAGGCACCTATGTTCCTTTGTGGATCTGGATCCTAAGCCCTGCTGCACTTCACTGCTAGCTCTCTTAGGTGTTGTGAATTCCACTAGCTGGCAGGGTGTCTAGGAGTTACATGTTGCAGCATCTCAGACCTGTGACTCAACCCCTTGCTGCCGTGATGTATGACACTTGTGTATTTTAGTAAGGGAGCAAAGTGTACAAGTTATCACAAACGGATTGTGAACAGTTCCATGCAGCAGAGGTGCTTCCTGAATCACTTGTTGCCATCAGTAATTATTCTCTCTCCTGCTTTTAGGGAAGCTAGAAAGGCATGGGGAACTATTTAAGGTTTAAAGTGGGATAATTGCATTAGCCACCTGACTATAAACACTGTTGCAAGGCACTGAGAATCCACTGATACTTCTCCCTTGCAGGCTAAGAGACTGAAGTTCTCAGTAGCATGGAAAAGTTTGGCATCTTATTCTCATATGCTACCTAACAGTTACCTTGACAACTCCTACATGGGGAGTTCTGTCAGTATAACTGCGTTGCCCAGGTACATGGATTTTCCACACCCCTGAGCAACATAGTCATACCAACATAAGTTTGTAGTGTAGACCAGTGGTCTCCAAAGTGGGGTGCATGCACCCCAGGGGGTGCGCAAGAGGATCCTTGGGGGTGCGCGGCAGGAGGAGCATTTTTGTTTTTTCTTTGTCAGAGCAGCTTTTTTTTTTTTCGCTTTGGCAAAAATGGTAGAGCGGGCGCGGCAGGGGGTGCATGCTCAAAATTTTTTTACTGATGGGGTGCGCGATCAAAAAAGTTTGGAGACCACTGGTGTAGACCAAGGCTCTGCTCCCCTCCCCACTCTCAGTACCTGAAACCAGCTGGACCATACTGTAGCCCAGGGGTCGGCAACGTTTGGCACGCGGCTTGCCAGGGTAAGCACCCTGGCAGGCTGGGCCAGTTTTATTTACCAGCACATCGCTCGCCCGTGCCGCTTCCCACCGCCCCCACTGGCCCGGGACGGTGAACCGCGGCCAGTGGGGGCCGCGATCGGCCGAACCTGCCGCGTCAGCAGGTAAATAAACTGGCCCGGCCCGCCAGGGCGCTTACTCTGGCGAGCCGCGTGCCGAACGTTGCCGACCCCTGCTATAGTATGTGGCTTAAACAGCTCATTATCTGAGTTTGTTAAACTCTATACACATACAGATAACAATGTGCAGCACTTCCATACAGTTCTGAAGGGTGCTGCTATAGAACAGTGGCTCTCAATCTTTACAGACTACTGTACCCCTTTCAGGAGTCTGATTTATCTTGCATACCACAAGTTTCTCCTCACTAAAAAATGACTTGCTTACAAAAGCAGACATAAAAATACAAGATACACAATATACAGCACACTGTTACTGAAAAATTGCTGACTTTCTCATTTTTATCATGTAATTATAAAAAAATCAATTGGAATATAAATATTGTACTTACATTACAGTGTATAGTATATAGAGCTGCATAAACAAGTCATTGTCTGTGTGAAATTTTAGTTTGTACTGACTTTGCTAGTGCTTTTTATGTAGCTGTTGTAAAACCAGGCAAATATCTAGAAGAGTTGATGTACCTCCTGGAAGACCTCTGCATACCCTAGAGTTGAGACACACTGCTATAGAATAACCTACAAATATCCAGGTGACAAAGAGGGAGGTTTTTATTATACCAAGGTTACCACGCAGTGCTCATCCTAGGACAGGTAAATGACTCATAGGCCAAGGACTTTTAAAAATAGGTGCTTACAATTCAGCTTCTAATTCCACATTCAAACACTTTAATATGTGGCTTGATTTCCAAAGATGCTCTCCCCCCGCGCCCACTGACTTTAGGGAGGGGAGTTGCCTTTATTTAATCCTTATCCCTTGCACCACCCTGTGAGCCTCCTCAACATGCCCGCATCACTTTCCCACCTACCTGTAACTGGGAAGGTTCCAATCCTACCATTTTCCAATGCACGCTCCCTTGGTCCCTTACCCAAACACACCCAATGCAATGTCTCTTCTCAGAACACGGAAGGAGAAAGGGAAGCGGCTGCAGCTGCTTTCGCGCTCAGCTGTAGCTCCGATCCCACGTTACTGGTGCGCTGGGACATTCTTGCCTGGGTCAAAGTGTTTTCACCTGCAGCTTCTGGGTTGCCTAAGGCTAGTTTTTGATTAGGTGAAACAACATAGCCGGGGGTGTTATGCTTTTCCTGGAGAACTGCTCGTGCTGTGGGCTATGAGGAAGGATAAAAATACACTTCTGCAGCATTAAGTTTTTATTTTAGAAATATCAAGTTTTAAAAGCAATTGACAAGATTCTGGTCAGTTTCACAGCTGCTATTTTGAGCCCTGCCTGCTGCAGGGAAACCAGCAAGGATCTTCTCAGTTTCACATTGTGGGTGCTGTTGCCTGGAGAAAGCTATGAACAGAGGCAGAAGCTGCAGTTACTCGTGGAGGAGAAGACTGCTCCCACCCCCAAAGACGAGAGACTGGAGAAAGGAGGAGTAGAGTAGCCAATCAGTCTTTTCCTCCCTTTAAGACAGCCAGGAGTCTTTGGGAGAGGGTAGACTGGTACAGACTCAGGTCTGAATGCACAAAAGGAGTTGGAGTATGGGGACTGGATTCCCAAGTCTCCCACCTCCCAAGTGAGTGCTCTAATCACCACCAGACAAAACACACACCCATCTACCTCTTGCTGCTGAGTTTAGCTCTCCAGTTCGCAGGTGATCTGGCAAATGTTCCAAGCCCCCTGTTGGTCAGAAGAGGAATAGCTTATAGTTGATGTATATTGCGTTAAGTCTCTTCAGCCTCCATCCCCATGTCTGCATTTACCGAAGCAATTTCAGTGCTATCGCCCAACTACTCAATGTTACTGTTTAATGGATGTTGTGGGTGGGTAAGTTGCAGTTAAAATGCTTCTAGGCAGAAAAATGAAGCTATCCTAATGATAGATAAGAATGGATTGCAATTAATAGTATGTGCAGCCCCTTGGCGCTGGCAGCTGGAAACCTAGTAAATAAAAAATATTGTTTTCTAATCCTGTGCAATTGTTTTTACCACTTGGAAAGAGACAGCCTACATTGTGCCAGAAACATGGGTTGGGTTTTTTTCTTCTTTCTTTTCCATTCTACACTTTTGCACACACGCGGGAGACTATATAGTCCAGTAAATCTTTCCCAGATACTTTGCAGAGCTCTGGGGAACTCTTTTGGTTGGCTACACAAGAAAATCTACTTAATTTCCAGTTGTAGGGCTGGGATTTATTTAGAAGAAATAAACTATTCTTAATCTATAGGGATTCTTAATTAAAACATTTGAATTTAGAGACCCAGGAGGAAGATTCTTCATGGGTATTGTTCTCTTGTATTAATCACCCATTTTCTTTTCCCTGGCTCAGCTGGAGAAGACTATTGTCCTTTTTGATCTGACTGAATCTAATCAGTACACTATATATAAAATGTTCCACTTCAAAAAAGCGATTGAGCGAGAGAGAATGAATTTGGCAGAGAGCACTTGCCTCGTTAAGGATTGAGTGTGACCCTCTGCTACCAGGCGTTGAATCCTCGGAGAAGTGGCTCACATGCTGCAGCTGTTCTAAAAGGTAATGAGGTAATTATGGCAGACCTGAGCCACTGATAGCGAGGTAGCACTGTTCCTGTAACTGTGCCAATGAGGACATAGAGTGCTCCAAGCAGTGACATTGCGGAGGAGTTCTAAGAGCTTTTGCCTATAACTACCCCCCCGCCAAAATTATATTTAACCACTGCAACCTTCTCTTTACACCCTTATTAAATAAGGACCCTGATACTCCTTGCACAGGGCTAGGCCAAACTCCCATCAAATGGGAGTTTACCCCTTAGCCTGAAAGAAGTCAATAGAGCAGGAGTCTGCAACCTTTCAGAAGTGGTGTGCCGAGTCTTCATTTATTCACTCTGATTTAAGGTTTTGTGTGCCAGTAATACATTTTAACATTTCTAGAAGGTCTCTTTCTATAAGTCTATAATATATAACTAAACTATTGTTGTATGTAAAGTAAATAAGGTTTTTAAAATGTTTAAGAAGCTTCATTTAAAATTAAATTAAAATGCAGAGCCCCCCGGACCGGTGGCCAGGACCCGGGCAGTGTGAGTGCCACTGAAAAACAGCTCATGTACCGCCTTTAGCACGCATGCCATAGGTTGCCTGCCCCTGCAATAGAGCTACAAATTCTTCACTTGCTTTCAAGAGCACTTAAAAAAAATTCCAGAACAAGTAGATGCTGAGGAAGTTGTTTTTATTTTACCTTTAAGGAGTTCTATATTGAACTAGCTTTCTTGAAGCCAGAGAAGATGGGCCAGCACTTGAGTGTTTTACACCAGCTGAGGATCTAGCCCAAAATCTTCAAAAAAGTTTAGCATTTCAGTCTTGTATAAGCCGTAATAGATATTGGTATTGCATTTGATCTCTACATGTGTGCTGCTCAGGGGATTGCATCAAGCAAGACTACTTACTGGCAGTTTAAGAGACAGACCTAATGAAGATTGGTATTTAGGAAAGCTTAGCTAGAAACAAATACAGTAAAATGTGTATAGTATTTGTGCAATAATGTAACAGTACTGGTCAAGATCCAGTGAAAATACTCTTTGTTTGTTACCATGGAACTAGCGAAAGATAAGTTGCCTAGCAGAAATAGGCCTTAGCTGAATAGTCCAGCAAATTATACTGGAAACATTCTGGATACTTAATCACCTAAAGTAGGGGGCTGTCCATTGAAGACAAACTTGAAGGCACCATTCACTACATACAAAACCTGAGAGATTTATTCCTGCATCAGGAAGGCATTCTGCTGGCACTGGCTTTTGGCTTGCTAGAAGTAAGTCTCACAGAGTCTCTGCTGACTGCCAGAATTTATGAGATTAAATAAATACATCCGTGATGGAGTCAAGCCCAGGTATCACATTAAGATGTCCAAATCACCTAGAGTTAATAGAAGTCACTTGACACAGCTTGAATAGACTAAAAAGGCATGGCTAAGAACAGGATACACTGTTAATTTGGACCAACCACGACCAGTTTGACTGGAGGACGAAATTGTCATTCTGGACATGATTTGGAGGGATCTTAAACAACATAAAGCAGATTGGAATTATAATTTTGATCATGAAGGCCAGCTGTGAACTGGCCAGGTTAAAAAATACTGATCTGGGGTCTGGGGGCGTGGGGGGATGTGGAAAAGGAGCTTCCTTCTTCCTACATTTCTCTGGCTCCCTGTCTTCTCCAGGCTTTTACCAGTGTTAAGGAACTATGTTTAAATATGGTTCCAGCTAAAACTGACTCTGACCTCATCTGGCTGATCGACATGGAAAGGGGTCAACAAACTACAGTATATTCATAGGCTTTAAGGTCAGAAGGGACCATTGTGATCATCTAGTCCAGTGGTTCCCAAACTTTAACAACCTGTGAACCCCTTTCACAAAAATGTCAAGTCTTGTGAACCCCCTCTTAAAAATGAATATTTCCAGGGATTTTCTCCTTTACCTGAGTATAAATTATAAAAGGCAAATCTTGGAAATATAAAATTTGTTTTTGTGACATGCTTATTACACACTATGTATTATTAATTATTATTTATCATTACAGTATTTTTATTGCATTATGAAAACGGCAACACTCTTCCAAGGTCTCACTTTCGTAGCTTGTATCACTTTGAATAAGCCTGTTATAAGACAAGGCTCCTATGTTTCATCAAGGAGTATGGGATGTGAAACAACATGAAGGTATTTAAGAAGCCAACTCAAAGAGTTCCTCCTACACAAGAATTCAGGTCTTGAGCAGTCCAGGCAAACAACGCATGTTACAACAAAGCTTAAACTTGTTCTTCATAATAATTTTAAAAACAATACTAGCTGTCTATTTAATTTTAAAAACAGCAAAAAATATCAACCTTCAAGACTCCTTATAAGAAATGGAAAAGGAGGTGAAGTCTCCCCAGTGTGATAGATCTGCTTGCTTTGATCTGCTTAGCTCTTGGAAGTCTAGGGGCTCCGGGCTGTTGGCCCCATGCTGCCTGGGGTCCCTAGGGACAAGTCTGTCCGCCATTAGGGAATTTTTCCCCGAGAACCCCCTGTAACATTTCGTGAACCCCCAGGGGTTCACGAACCCCAGTTTGGGAACCACTGATCTAGTCTGACCTCCTGCACATTGCAGGCCACAGAACCTCACCCACCCACTCCTGTAATAGACCCCTAATCTCTATCTGAGTTACTGAAGTCCTCAACTCATGATTTAAAGACTTCAAGTTACAGAGAATTCACCATTTACACTAGTTTAAACCTGAAAATGACCCATGCCCCATGCTACGAGGAAGGCAAAAAAACCCCCAGGGTCTCTGCCAATCTGACCTGAGGGGAAATTCCTTCCCGACCCCAAATATGGTGATCAGTTAGGCCCTGAGCATATGGGCAAGATGCACCAGGCAGATATCTGGGAAAGAATGCTCTGTAGTAACTCAGAGCCCTTCCCATATAGTGTCCCGTCTCCACATGTTGGGGATTTTTGCTACTGGCAGTCGCGATGGGCCACATGCCATTGTAGGCAATCTCATCATACCATCTCCTCCACCAGACTTATCAAGCTCAGATCTGCAGCCAGTTAGGATTTTTGTATGTGGCCACATAACAATAGCATCCCAGCAACTCCCAATTATTTAAAAATAGAAATAATAATAGCAATCTCTCTTCCTTCCCAGCGTGTAGGAGAAATAGCTTGATTAGCTTATTAGTTGTGTCTGTGTTATGTTATTGGCTATGAGTGTGAAGGAAACTGAGAAAGAAGTTGTTGAGGGGGAAAGGAAGTGTCACATTTACTTCTGAAAGAGGTTAGTTCCATGGTTGCTGCGGTTCTCTTTCAGAGAAATTAGTGTCAGGGCCGGCTCCAGGCACCAGCATTCCAAGCAGGTGCTTGGGGTGGCAATCTGCAAGGGGTGGCAGTCCATGTGTTTTTGCCGCCCCAAGCAGCACGCTAAATTGCCGCCGCGGACAGCGGGGGCAGTCCGTGTGCCGTTACGGCGGCACGCGCGCTTCCGCGGCGGTGGCAATTTGGCGGCAGCTTCTATGTTCAGCTGCCTGTGGCAGCAATTCGGCGGCTTCTGTCTTCCGGCTAAAGACAGAGGCTGACGCCGAATTGCCACCGCCGTGGAAACGGGTGTGCCGCCCTAACGGAACAGAGACTGCCCCCGCCGTCCGGGGCAGCAATTCGGCGTGCTGCTTGGGGCGGCAAAAACACATGGACTGCCACCCCTTGCAGATTGCCACCCCAAGCACCTGCTTGGAATGCTGGTGCCTGGAGCCGGCCCTGACACTAATTTCTCTGAAAGAGAACCGCAGCAACCATGGAACTAACCTCTTTCAGAAGTAAATGTGACACTTCCTTTCCCCCTCAACAACTTCTTTCTCAGTTTCCTTCACACTCATAGCCAATAACATAACACAGACACAACTAATAAGCTAATCAAGCTATTTCTCCTACACGCTGGGAAGGAAGAGAGATTGCTATTATTATTTCTATTTTTAAATAATTGGGAGTTGCTGGGATGCTATTGTTATGTGGCCACATACAATATAATAAACACGGCATTAACATAAGAGGTTGTATTTAAATATGCAAGTTTAAATACACAAATCAGGAAATGCAAGGGTTATGGGACTTACAGTAAGATTATCCATAAGGCACATACTGTGTATAGATGTAGGTATATGTGCATCCACAATGGAGACACTAAATGTCTCACTAGTAGCAAATTATATACACACACTAGGGCTGTCGATTAATTGCAGTTAACTCACACAATTAACTCAAAAAAATCAATTGTGATTAAAAAAAATTATTGTGATCCATTGTAGTTTAATTGCAAAAGAATACAATAGAATACAAATTGAAATTTATTAAATATTGGATGTTTTTCTACATTTTCAAACATATTGATTTCAGTTACAACACAGAATACAAAAAGTGTACAGTGATCACTTTATATTATTTTTATTACAAATATTTGCACTGTAAAAATGATAAAATAGTATTTTTCAATTCACCTCATACAAGTACTGTAGTGCAATCTCTTTATCGTGAAACTGCAACTTACAAATGTAGATTTTTTTGTTACATAACTGCACTTAAAAACAAAACAATGTAAAAGTTTAGAGCCTACAAGTCCACTCAGTCCTACTTCTTGTGCAGCCAATCACTATGAGAAACAAGTTTGCTTACATTTACAGGAGATAATGCTGCCCTCTTCTTATTTACAATGTCACCTGAAAGTGAGAACAGACATTCACATGGCATTTTTGTAGATGGCATTGCAAGGTATTTACGTACCAGATATAGATATGCTAAACATTCGTATGACCCTTCATGTTTTGGCCACCATTCCAAAAGACACGCTTCCATGCTGATGACGCTCATTAAAAAAATAATGTGTTAGTTAAATTTGTGACTGAACTCCTTGGGGGAGAATTGTATGTCTCCGGCTCTGTGTTTTACCCGCATTCTTCCATATATTTCATGCTATAGCAGTCTCAGATGATGACCCAGCATGTTGTTCATTTTAAGAACACTTTCACTGTAGATTTGACAAAAAACACAAAGAAGGTACCAATGTGAGATTTCTAAAGGTAGCTATAGCACTTGACCCAAGATTTAAGAACTGAAGTGCCTTCCAAAATCTGAGAAGAATGGGGTGCGGAGCATGGTTTTAGAGGTCTTAAAAGAGCAACAATCTGACGCGAAAACTACAAAACACGAACCACCAAAAAATAAAATCAACCTTCTGCTGGTGACATCTGACTCAGATGATGAAAATGAACATGCGTTGGTTTGCACTGCTTTGGATCATTATCGAGCAGAACCCGTCATCAGCATGGACGTATGGTTGTTGAAGCATGAAGGGATATATGAATCTTTAGTGCATCTGGCACATAAATATCTTGCGATGCCAGCTACAACAGTGCCATGAGAACGCCTGTTCTCACTTTCAGGTGACATTGTAAACAAGAAGCGGGCAGCATTATCTCCTGCAAATGCAAACAAACTTGGTTGTCTGAGCAATTGGCTGAACAAGAAGTAGGACTGATTGGATTTGTAGGCTCTAAAGTTTTACATTGGTTTGTTTTTGAATGTAGTTATTTTTTGTACATAACTCTACATTTATAAGTTCAACTTTCATGATAAAGAGATTGCACTACAATACTTGTATTGTGAATTGAAAAATACTATTTCTTTTATTTTTACAGTGCAAATACTTGTAATCAAAAATAAATATGAAGTCAGCGCTGTACACTTTGTATTCTGTGTTGTAATTGAAATCAATATATTTGAAAATGTGGAAAAGATCCAAAAATATTTATATAAATGGCATTCTATTATTAACAGCGCGATTAATCGTGATTCTTTTTTTAATTGCTTGACAGCCCTAATATACACATAATGTAGGGCAAGCCAAAGTAACATTAATATCAGAACTATTACTTTGATACTTGAGTGTCGTAAAGATCTGATCCAACTCCCACTGAAGGCAACAGGAATTTTCCATTGACTTCAGTGGAAGTTGAATCTGGTTCTATCT
This sequence comes from Terrapene triunguis, assembly GCF_002925995.2. Lineage (NCBI taxonomy): Eukaryota > Metazoa > Chordata > Testudines > Emydidae > Terrapene > Terrapene triunguis. The sequence continues at coordinate 2,057,197 of NW_020664383.1, forward strand.
TTACAACATTATCAGTGCATTAGCAGTTTTTTCCCCCCTTTTAATTGCTAATGGAGAAAAAGGGAGAGGGGAGAAAAGTCTAATCATAGCTATAGAACATGGGGCAGTTGAATCATATTTTAAATGACTCCATGTGTTTTAAACTCAGCTATTTACTTTGTAAATATACACAATACTAGCTAGGGTGCTATCATAGAAATGCAAGGCTGGAAGGAACCTCAAGACATTATCTAGTCCAGCCCCCTCTGCCAGGTGTGCAGTCTTTTGTGCAATTCCATAGTGATGCCAACCATTATACGACTTAATCTCAATGACTTTTCTGATGGCAAAACAACAACATCAAATGTTTAGTGTTTATAAAACTTTGTTTTTGTAGTTTTTCCTTCCAGACATACCTGAAGACTACTTAGACTGTAAGCTCTTTAGGGCAGGGACTGTCTTTCTGTTCTGGGTCTGGACAGCATCTAGCACAGTGGGGTCCTGGTCCATGATTAGTGTTCTTAGGTGCTACTGCAATACAATTAACACCACTGACTGAGAACCTGTCTCTTTTACTTGTTTGAAAAAGTCTTGGTAGCTTTTAAAACAGACAAGGTATTTCCACTGTATACGTGTAACTCAAAAAGCGCTAAATGGACTTGGCATTTTAAGTCACTTTTTGGTTGAGACCTAGGATAGGATGTTTCAGTTGAAAAGAAACAGCAGAGTAAGTTTGAGTGAGTTTTAAAGAGCCATTTCTAATGGAAGTTTGGAACACAGGCGAGTGTATGTGTAGCATTCATCACTGCACCCACTAATCTGAAAATGTAACATTCTTCCCCGCGTGGAGTTGGACACAGAATCATTAGCTAAACGGAGGAGGAAGGTGCAGGATCCTCAAACTGCGAAAGATGCCTCGCTACGAAATGAGTCCCGAAATATCCAGGAAGTTCCATTCTCTTGTAAAATGAAAACAGTTGACTCATCATTCAACCTTTGTTTTCATTGAGCAGGGAGCTTGTTTCCACTTTGAAAGAGGAAACTGTAGTGAGCAGATTAACCTCATTAGTGCCAACAGAAACCTCCAAAGTGTCAAGCCATTCCGAGCAATTCTGCATGAATGCATTTTAAACTGAAGCAGCATTTGTGACTAAAGTTAATCCAGCAGAAGTATAGATTTTGGAGTCCAGACAATTATAGTTTTCTCCAGTTTAGTAAAAGGGTTGAGTCGGGCCCCAAAATCACAAGATTATTTTACAAGTCACGAGACTTAAAAAATAAATGGGGAGTTCTTTTTATTTGCCTTTTCAAACTTTAGGGCACAAATTGCTTCACATTTTCAGTTGCAGGTTGGATCATTCCATCTTCTTACCAGTGTCCTGGTCAGATGACTCTAGGCTTTGAGCTATGCAGTGACTCATCATTTTGGAATAGAGCCTGTGACCCTCCCAGGGCATTTCAGAGAATTATTGCCTCAGTCTAAATTGGAGAAATTATCATTTCCTGGACTCTGGAAATCTCTGTACATTTACTGGATTAACATAATATGGCAAGGCCTCACAAGCACTAGAATAGGGATTCCCATTTAGAATGTAGCTCTATGGACCAGAGGTGCCTGATACAATTGTGAGCTGTATAAGCCAATGATAAATTTATTACCAATTTGTGTCACAAACATAAGAACAGTCATATTGGGTCAGACCCAAGGTCCATCTAGCCCAGTATCCTGTCTTCCGACAGTGGCCAATGCCAGGTGCACCAGAGGAAATGAACAGAACAGGTAATCATCAAGTAATCCATCGCCTGTTGCCCATTCCCAGCTTCTGGCAAACAGAGGCTAGGGACACCATCACTGCCCATCCTGGCTAATAGCCATTGATAGACCTATCCTCCATGAATTTATCTAGTTCTTTTTTGAACCCTGTTATAGTCTTGGCCTTCACAACATCCTCTGGCAAGGAGTTCCACAGGTTGACTGTGCATTGTGTGAAGAAGTACTTCCTTTTGTTTGTTTTAAACCTTCTGCCTATTAATCACCCAGGCAAAGAATCTCGGTGGTTTTAATTACTGACCATGGACACCAATTCTTATGTAAAGATGGCTAGGAATTATAAACATGCCAGTCTGAGCCTTTCGCCCAAAATACCCAGAGAATAAAAAGATGGCCAAGAGCTATGCAGACTGTAAAAAATCTCTTAGAAAGCCATTCATGACAATAAAGATCCTATCTCTATTGATGAACAAAGCCACTACTTCATCCTCTTTCAGATCCCTCCTTAAAACTCACCTCTAACTTGCTGCCTACGGAACACTCAGCAATGATTAGCAGCTGGTGTGCTGTAACTGCTGCTTACCACATTGGTCGTTAGAGGCCATGTCTACACTACAGATCTTTCAGTGGCACAGCTGTACCACTGCAGCTGCACCGCTGTAAGATCTCCCATGTAGCCATTCTATGCCGTCGGGAGAGAGCTCTCCCTCTGGCATAATTAAACCACCCCCAATGAGCGCTGTCCACACTAGCACTTTTGTTGGTGAAACTTAGGTCAGTCAGGGGTGGTTTTTTCACACCCTTGACTGACAAAAGTGCTAGAGTAGACAAAGCCAGAGTCTCATTGTTACCTTGTGCTCTCCAAACCTCACTCCTGATCTTTTTGTTGAAACTACTTGTTGTCTCCCATCATGTAGTTAGATGGTAAAACTTTCCAGGACAGGGACTGCCTATTTTGTTATGTTTTTGTACTGTTCATTCAGAAGGAGGCTGGGGCCTCTACCAGTGAATGCCAGACAAACCGCAATGACTGAATCTTAGAAGTAAAGTGTGGCAATTTGGGAGTACGTCTGTCCAGTTTATGAATTCTGTGTGAGATTTTGGATCCTGTGTCAGGCTGCTCACATTTTGAATATGCAGCCTTTTGCCTTCTCTGTGGCCCGTTTGCCTTCGTGATGGGTTGAGATGCCAAAGGCTGGTGGCAAAAGAATATCAATAAAGGTTAGTTGACTCTATTACCCAATTGTTGGAAAACTATTCCCTCTAGACAAGAGACCGTCCCTGCCCAGAAGAACTGGTTTAGCATGAGGGAAGTCACCTTGCCATCAAGTCACCTGGCAGAGGTTTGTGCTCATGTGGGGAAGCTGACAAGGGTATCATGGGACACAGGGGGCTGAAGGTTTTAAAGAGGGTCATCCTGATGAGTGGTCAGGAGGGGGTGCTTGCTAGAATCTGTGATGTACAGCAATGGAAGGATTAGTGTCTCCAGAAGACTCTAAAGGTATGTTTACACTAGGACCCTGAGAGAGTGGAGGGTCTCAGAGCTCAGGCTCCAGGCTAAGCCTGAATGTTGACACTGCAATTAAACAGCCCCTCTGCACGAGCCCAAGTCAGCAGGCATGGGCTAGTGGCAGGAGGTTTTTAATTGCAGCATAGACATTCTCTAAAGGGCTGACTTCCCATAAGACCACAGGAAGCACCAGACATACAAAATACAAATGGAAGAAAGGCAAAAAGATACAAAAATAAAATCTATCGTTCAACTGACAACCAGCCCACCAGAGAACAGACAACAACAGTTGGAAACCAGCAAGTGTTCACTATCTCCTCCCCTAGAATAGCCGTGATCATATTTTTTGTGAAAATGGACAGACAGACGTACTGAAGAAGTCACTGAGATTAACTAGCACAAATTCCTAATTAGGGCCTCTAGGCACTACTAGAATATAAACTATAATAATAGTTATACGGGGACAGCAATGAAGCAGAAGGGTCATTTTGCTACCCTGATCAATGTGCATGAGACAGTGCGCAAGTGGTTAAAACTAAAGCAACTCTGGGGCAGGAATAGTTATTGAAATAGGAGAATAAAACTGCAGTGCTGACATAGCAGTAAAGTTGGCAAGGGAGACGTTAGACGCATGCATGGTCAGTGGTCCCTTACAGTGATCAAATTGAAATGAAACACTCAGGCAGAGTAATTGAAATAAAGGAACATAACTAACACTGCAATAGGGATTTTTTAAATTAGTTTTAAAGGTTGCTGAGATAATAGTATTGCTTTTCACTGTTATGCAAGAGACCTGGGTTTGATTCCCAGTCTTCTGCTATTGCTGCACCTGCTGGGAAGGGCACTGCATCTCTGGCTAGCGATAACGCTGCTGATTAAAGGAGCAGAACTGATAGACTCCAATGGTAGGTCCATCATAGCAGCAATGCGGATTTCCAAAGGGGAAGGAAGTTCAGGGCTCTGACAATGATCCAGAGGATCCCTGAAAGCAAAATGTAATTCAAAAATTCAAATGGGGCCATGCAGAAAGGATGATTGGTTTCAGCTGCTTAATGCCACCAGTGGACACAGTTTTGCAACGCTAAAATTTAGAACAGAGACAAAACAATTTCCAGACTAGACACTGGGGACCTGGCAATGGAGGAATAGCCCCCTGGCCCTGGCTGGAATGGCAGCTTCCTCTGAGAACTCTGGACACTGGGACTACTTACTTAGGCAACATACCTGTTGCTACTGTCAGTGGCGGATTAGCCACTGGGCCAATGGGGCCCATGCCCAGGGGCCCCGGCCAATTGGGGGGGCCCTGGAAAAATGGGCATCCCCATGCCCCAACCTCTTTTGCTCGCCCAGCACTCCATCCGGGGAGTGGGAGAAGCTTCCGCACCCCAACCCTGCTCCCTGGAAGGAGCACCGGGGAGGGCAGGGCAGGGGAAGCCCCCGTGCCCCTTCCCTATTTCCCTGGCAGAAGCGCTGGGGGTAGGGTGGGGGAGGACTGCAGGCGGAAGAGGTGGGGAGGGGTCCCCACTTGCTCTGGCCCTGAGTCCCACAAACCCCTAATCCGCCTCTGGCTACTGCGACCCTGTCCTTCACACCCATTCGTTTAGCCATCCGTTGTGTCTTGTCATAGACTGAGGGTTCTCTAGGGCTGAGGCTGGCTTGGATTAAATCGTGCCTAGCACACGACACCCTGATTCCTAATTAGGGCCTCTCGGCACTACTAGAATATAAACTATAATTATAATAAAGCAGATTTACAAAGAAATAGGAAGATAGAAGAAACTTCTTACTTTCCAGGCCTTTTTGTTTGGCATTTCCTAAGATGATACTAGGATGCTATAGCTGCAATCTTTAGTATGGCGTTACTAGGCAAACCACAAAGAGTGGTGTTATCTTTTGAACTTGACTTTGTGTACGTCCACCCTGCAATAAAAGACCTGCGGCACAGCTGCAGCTGGCCCATGTCAGCTGACTTGGGCTCACAGGGCTTGGGCTCCAGGGCTATATAATTGCTGTGTAGTTATTTGGGCTCAGATCGGAGATCAGGCTCTGGGCCCCTCCCGGGTCTGAAAGCCCAGGCACCAGCCCCTGAGACCCAGCAAGGGAGGTGGGTCCCAGAGCCCAGGCTCCAGGCCAAGTAGAGTGACCAGATAGAAAGTGTGAATAATCTGGGTGGGGGTGGGGAGTAATAGGTGCCTATATGAGAAAAATTCCCAAATATCGGGACTGTCCCTACAAAATTGGGACATCTCGTCACCCTAAGGCCAAGCCTGAACATCTACACTGCAGTTTTATAGACCCACAGCCCTAGCCCCATAAGCCTGAGTCAGCTGACCCAGGCCAACCACAGGTCTTTTACTGCAGTGCAGATGTACTCTTTGTGACCCTGCAAGCTAAGGGGATCCCAATGAGCCAGAAATGGCATGGGACTGGTCACTAAACCTACACAAAATGGATTCTGCACAATTCTTCCAAATTTGTCACCCTTTATTGGCTCAGTTACAGTATTGTAGGTGTCCTATCATGTGTCATTTTAAGGCTTTGAAGAAACAGACCCTATTGCACTCTCAAACATTACAAGCTTTTTTGGTCTGGTCAGCATTGCTTCTTTTGCATAATTATGAGGGTTTTTTTAAACAAGAGCTAATATAGCTAAACAAACTTTTTAAAGGGTTAAAAACAATTAGCAATCCTGTAACTGAAATCCTTCCTCTAACTCATTTATTTCCCCTCCTGTTTGGAAGAGGAAGGAATTTGCTTGTCTTTTTCAGCCCTTGGTGGGAGAGGTTTTTATGCTGATATCATAAAGCCCTGACAGTGGGGCTTGAATGGCATCATTAATGTCATGCTGGATTTAAATTAGTGCAAAAACAGACCAACCTCAACACCTGCATCTTGGTTGTGATACTGCTCAGAGATACATCAGTGTGTTTGCCTGCTTAGCTTGGAATACTCAATGCTTCACACACAATCTGGGACATTTATCAAGGTACTGGTGATGCATGATCTGTCTATCTCAGATTAGAATCCAGCCATTTCTTTTTAATATAGTCTGTTTTGCTCAGACTTTGTGCTCATTATGTACTCTGACAAATGGGTGACTGCTTATGCTTCTATAACTTCATATCACCGGAAAATAGAAAACTTGCCTCACATCAGCCCACTCAATAGTCAAAACTGTGCTATGACGATGAATGTACATATCTGTAGTGCCTTGCCTCCCAAAGGATCCCAAACTATTTCACAAATATTATGAGAATCACTTTGCCACCAGGTGAAAGTCAGAAATTTTAATACCCACTACACCTAGAGAGAGGGGGGCGACACCAAAGACTGTTCTGGCTGAGATGGAGCAGCATTGGAGTGGTCCCAACTGCTGTGCAGGGAAGAAAAGGTGCCCTTAAAGGGGCAGGCATCCCAGAGAAAGCTGTCATGGCAAGGGTGAGGAATGGTCAGGCTGAAGCCATTGCTTAAAGTCCTGGCTCAAGTGGTTTCATATGCCACATGCTGGGTAAATAAATTAAACGGCTCCATGCTTGTAAAACTTAAACTGGTTCTTTACTAAGAGAACTATTTACAGCGGTGCCGCAACTACAGCTAGCATTTTAGCCATGTGCATACAGATTTCTTGATGCCTCCTCCAAACTCTTCCCTCCTGCAACCTGTGCTGCTCCCTCCAAGTTCCATGCAGTTTACTAGGCCACCCTTGCTTAGGCAAGGGTGGTGTCCTTCTATTTAAAACATCATTAGGTCTTACACTTTATACACCATTTAGAGGAAAGGGGGCAGTTAACACTTCTCTAACTACTAACGGGTTGTGCCAGCCCCTCCTCTGCTGTAAATCACCATAGATTTATCTGAGCCATTGCTTCAGGCTCTCTACGGTTATTTTTTTTTTTACATTAAAACATACAAGGAATTTTTTTTCACAGCACAAACCTTCACTCAACCACGTGCTCCAATTACATGAATGTATGCACATAGAGGGCATGATGGATATTTCTATTTCCGCAGCGCCATTATTTTCTTCAGTTAGCAAGACAGGGTTTTTTCCCTTAGACCAAAACAAAAAAACCCCAACCCCATATTTTGTTTTAAAAAACCGAATAGCTATGAGTTCACATTGTCCCCCCAGCCGCTTCTGGCAATTACTGCATCCCCATTTTCTGCTTAAAGCAAGCAGTAAGTCAAGGCAAGAGCGTGGGCTGAAATTTGTGATATCTTTCGCTGATCCTAATACCAGGATGACTCATTAAGAGACAGTTTGAGGACAGACCTTCAGAGGGCTAATAAATCTATGAGCAAGCCAAGTGAGCCTGTAGATGAAGTTTTCATTAAGCTTTTTAGAAGAGTCAACACAATGCCATGGATCGCTTGCACACACACACAGAGGAATGAATCATGCGGACTGTTAAAGTGACAACCCCGTTTCCATACCATGGAGTCCTGGGAAGGTGAGATGAAATAGAGAACAATAATTAAAAGGTATGTGACAGGGCTGAGTGACCTTCTTATCCCTTCAGAGACCGCTGTGTTCTGTTTTCTGCCAAGGTACCACAAACAACCTTCTTGTAGAATTTCCAAGCCAATTGAATCTGCAAAGAACTGATGATCTCCTGGAGATTTCCAGCTGCAGCATGACGAGTACTTCTCACTTCTAAGAAGAAACATCTTGATGATTGTGGCTTGTCAGTGGTTTGGGTCATATAATCAACAGCAAGGCTGCTGGGCAGCCTGAAAATGGGCAGGGTGGTTAAGTGTTAGCGTCTTACATAAATTCTATATAAGGAAGTATTCTGTTGCTTGGGTGATTCAAACACCAGCCCCACAAGCTCCTGGATGATTTATTCTTGTTTTATACTTGTTCTGATTCTTCTTTCCCTGTCCATCCTGCATCCCTGCTTTGTAGGGATGACTAAAAAGAAGATATTGTGTACAAGTTTGGTAGTTGCCATTGACCCAAGGAGAACCTAAGTGACATAAGGACAGGATGGAACAAAAAGGACTATTCTGAATCTCTTCCTGTTGGAGGAACAGATTCAGAGCATGGTAGTCTAGCCTCACCCCTTCATTTCTTGGAAGCAGGATGTCTCTGGGCAAATGCAGATGACAAATAGGGTGACCAGATTCCCTGATTTTATAGGGACAGACATGATATTTGGGGCTTTGTCTTATATAGGCACCTGTTACCCCTCCACCCCGTCCTGATTTTCACACTTGCTATCTGGTTACCTTAATGACAAATCCCAGGTGGAAATGCATGGGAACTGGGGAAAAGTATTTTCAACTGAGGGGAACAAACTTCCAGAGATCAGGTGAATTCAGCCTGATTATCTTTAGCAAAACCTTCCTCTTCAGGAATAACAAGGAGTCCGATGGCACCTTAAAGACTAACAGATTTATTTGAGATTTATTCCTCTTCAGGAATGACACTCCTAACAACCCCCTTTCCCCCCCAAAAAATCCCAGAACTTTAACCAACAAATCAACCAGCCCACCAAAAACCCAAACCAAGCATCACAAAACAAAAATACCCCAAGCAGAAGTTCTACCCTGAAAATGAAATGCCAGAAACGTCATGAAATTCACTAACAATTTCGCTATTGCTATTCATTTTACACAGAAGCCACTTAGATACTATGGTAATGGGCAGGTGTATAAAACCCTAAGATACACACGATAGAGTCTCCAACACAAGATTTACAAGGGTTGGCAAGCTGCATGGCATTGGAGGACATATTGGATATGCTTACTGCCTATATAATTTTAACCATTTACTGGATATTGGTGGCGCAGCAAATGCAAACACAGAACAAGAGGTAGTAGCCTCGGACATCTGGGCCATGCACACACTATAATTTTTCTTACAGGGTATTTTCAGCGGTGGCACAACTGGAAATACTGCAGTTGACTGGGTTGAGGTGTTCTTACCACCGATCGTGCCCTGAACAGCAGTAAAAATGCCTGCATCCGTATTAGTGTTTCCATTGGTAGAGTGTGTTACTCATTGGGAATAAATGGTAAGAAAAACTATAGTGTGAACAAGACCTTGGTAAAGTAACAGATCAATGTGGGTGGCAAACTAAAAGCCCTGGAAAAATTTGCCTGGACCAAAAATCTAAAAATATTAGGAGTCACTGAATATGTGAACACTACCATATTAATTGACTGAGTAATGTACACTGTCAGATGTATCTGAATATAGAAGCTGAAACTGAATTCTGCATACCAAGAAGCAAGAAGAATTGCATACACCAGAAATGCGATTGTGACACATGCACTTGCTAAAAGATGATTCTGGTAACTGCAATGGAAAAATAATAATCTAGAAGTAGATATGTGACTAGTAAAAAGAGATGGCATTGTTTCTTGTGTTTTGCATCTTTAATTTTTTAAGAAATCTGCTAACGTGCATAGAGAAGAGACATTTTGTTGTCATGGTTGCTGTAACCTGTGCAGAGAACATAAATATACACTGTGCTCTCTCACTCGGGCTTTTGTTGTTGTCACTGGCTCCTGGGTGATCTTTAGAGGAGCCCTCCTTAGTGTGTCCTTGGTCAGGGTACTTCTTGAACCCTCATCTCTAATTAAATCTAGCGGTCCACTTCAGTCTCTTGGCTGTGTTTGTGGAGGCAGGGATATCACTCCCTTTGTTATCCCAGGTAGGGTTGCCAACTTTCTGATTGCAGAAAACGAATGCCCTGCCTTGCCCTGCCTCTTACCCCGTCCCTTCCCCGAGACCCTGCACAACCCTTCTCCGAGGCCCTGTCCCCACTCACTCCATCCCCCCTCCCTCCGTTGCTCGCTCTCCCCCACCCTCACTCACTCGTTCATTTTCACCAGGCTGGGGCAGGGAGTTGGGGTGCGAAAGGGGATGTGGGTCTGGGCTGGGGCTGGGGATGAGGGGTTTGGGGTGCAGGAGGGGGCTCTGGGCTGGGAGGAGTGGGGCTGAGGGATTTGGAGTGTGAGAGGGGGCTCCGGGCTGGGGCAGAGGGTTGTGGTGCGGTGGGGTGAGAGCTCTTGTGTGGGACTGGGGATGAGGGATTTGGAGTGCAGGAGGGGGCTCTGGGCTGGGGCCAAGGGGTTCAGAGTGGGGGTGGGGGTATGGGCTCTGGGAGAGAGTTTGGGTGCAGGGGGGGGCTCAGGGCTGGGGCAGGGGGTTGGGATGTGGGAGGGAGTTTGGGTGTGGGAGGGAGCTCAGTGCTCGGGCAGGGGGTTGGGGTGTGGGAGGTGGTGCGGACTCTAGGAGGGAGTTTGGTTGTGGGAGGGAGCTCTGAGCTGGGTGGGGCAGAGGGTTGGGGTGTGGGAGGGGGTTCAGGGTGCGGGCGCCGGGCATCGCTTACCTCAGGCAGCTCCCAGAAGGGGCCAGCATGTCCCTCTGGGTCCTATGTGGAGGCACAGCCAGGCAGCTCCACACGCTGCCCTGTCCACAAGTGCTGCCCCCTCAGCTCGGAGACACCTGGCTGTCCTTGCGCCTAGGGGTGGGAGGGTCGTGCCGGCCACTTCTGGGAGCCACATGGAGCCAGGGCAGGCAGGCTGGTCAAGCTGCTTGCCTGTAAACAGGCGAGTTTCTCCTCCCCGTTCTGTCTATGCTCAGTATGGGCTTTGTAGCATTACAGTTCTTTCCTGTTGTTTTCCCTAATTTATAATAAAAATCATGCATAGGACAATAATAACAGAATAGAAATGAACTCTTGACATTTCTGAGTCTGAGCCCAATTGCAGAAATAGAGGAGAAACAAAGCTACAGTGATTAAACCAGCTTTTATCAGGAGAGAAACTAACATTGCACTCTTATATCTTACAAAGCTTCAGGGAAGCGATAACAAATGCTTTTATTTTCTAGGATCCAGCACCAACACCAAAATCGTCGGAAAACATTAAAAGCAACATGATGGCAAAAGGCAGGAGTCTAGTAATGGATGAGACTTGAGATAGTGTGTTTGGTTAGTTTAATCGTGCATGGTAAAAGAATGTCAGGTACATTTTAAAATATACTGCAGTGTTCTAGAATTGTACTGCTGTAGGTTATTCCCTAATATTTAACAGAATGGTTTGTCTTAGCAGAAAATAGGATGTTTAATCATCTAAAGCATCACCACTTCTCTGTTGGGAATAGAGCTCGGCAAAATATTCATGTTATGTTCACAGCATACAAACAGAAAAGTTAGATAAAGCATAGAATGCTTTTGCTGGAAGGCTGCAATGTAACACTACTTTATTTCTTAGAATTGAGAACAATAACACCCAAGAATCCAGAACAGAAAGACACAAAGCAGACTTCTCCCTAAAGCACACAGGCACAACTCACCCCATTTTACCGTAGGCTGGCTGGCTGCAAATTGAATGTTGCTAGGCCCAGATAGAACTTTTCTCTACGGAGCCCCCTAGCTTGCAAGCAGGGCCAGGAAAATCCTCTGGAATTTAAAATGACAGCCTATCATTTTAAAAAGTTTTCAGTATACCACAATTCAGAGCAATTTTTTTAGAAGTGGTAGCGCTACTGTGAAAATGTAAAGGACATGAGGATGTAGGGGGGTACAGATCAAAAATCATGAGTCAGACCTCCAAAATCATGAGACTGGCCCCCCAAAATCATTTGATTAAACCAAAACCCAACTCTTTTTTAGTCTCAACATGTTGACTTTTTAACTCCTCTCTATTCCCCTGCCAATGTGTGTGTGATAATTTCTGGTTGAAAAGTCAACCTTCACTGGACACAGAAATGCATGTTTCTCCCTGGCTGCTCCAGTGAAGACACCACTTACCCTCTCCTCACCCCTAAGACAGGGGATCTGCCACCCATTTCCCATTACTATCTTGACCCAGCAGCAACGCATCTCTTTCCTGCTGCCCCGGGGCCTTCTCTACCTGGGAGCTAGCAGCACCACTTCCCTGTTTCCCCTTCTCTTTTGTCCTGGAAATTCTCCTCTGCCTAGGTCCAGCAGCACCATTTCCCCAGCTCCCCGCTTCCCACTGCCCCAGGACCCTCTCTCTGCTCTATGCCACATATGAAAGCAGGGCTTGGGGCAGGGCAGGTCTGTGTCCTCAGCACCAAGGCTCTGCCTGCATGCCCAGTCCCAGGAGCCGGCACCAAAATCCCCTGGCTTGCAATCAGGTCATGAGAGCTGACAATGCTGCACACTGTCCTCCCCTGGCTGCTCAGAGGGGATGCCCCTAACCCTCCATCATACCCAGGCTGGGTGCATTGCCACCTGATCCTTCCATCTTGCACCCATCACCATCCTCTATACCCTCAGCCTCCCTCCTCATTCTCCCCCACCCACCTTTCACAGGGTGTCTGCAGCTGATCAGTCCCTGTGTCCTGACCAACCCCCTGAACCACAGAGTGGCAGCCAGTTTTCCTATGGGCCTGGCTTCAGTCTCCCTGACAACAGTGGGAAGCGGCAGCCAACTTTATTAGGGGCACTTCCACATGCAGATCAACTGTAGAGACATGGCAGCCATCTTGCTGGCTTCAGCCCATTGGCAGTAGATCCCTTTGAGGATCTGGGCCTCAGAGCCAGTGTGGAGAGGGGACTGACAGGGGGGAGCTGAGCCAGCTACAGATGGCAGCCTCCTGTCTGTCTGTCCAGAGAACAGCCCCCAGTGGCAGGGTGTTGCAACTGACACCGCATCCTTCTTGAGCCTCAGGGGAGAGACAGGGCGACTCACTCTTTCCTTGACACCTCCCTTCGTGCCAGGTGGTGGAATTGGAGAAACACATTGCAGCCCCACACTGACAGATGGAGGAGAGGAAAGGTGTTTCCCCCGTCCCTCTCAACCAAAGTTATGCCCATTCACTCAAACCCAGCTAGACGCCTTAAGTGCTCTGCTCAAGGCTCCCATTCATTTGAGCTGCAACAGTGGCACTTTCCCAATCCTCACCCACATTTGTTACCAGTGCAGCACTCAAACATTCAGCATCCTCTGTCTTTTAAGCAATTTTTTTCCTAGTCTATTTTCAGCCTCTCCATCAGGGTCTGTCTTTTACTAGATGATGATTACTATGTGTCCTCTCGCTTCTGCACTCTCCAATATTGCACATTCTTTATGCTTAGGAGAAACAAATACAGAGGGCATACTAACATAGGCTGTGTCTTTTATACCCTCACTGCTGGGGGCTAGCGGCAAAGAGACTAAGGGCTGGTCCACACTAAGCCCCCAGTTCGAACTAAGATACGCAACTTCAGCTACGTGAATAACGTAGCTGAAGTCGAAGTATCTTAGTTCGAACTTAAAGGTACTTACCGCGGGTCCACACGAGGCAGGCAGGCTCCCCCGTCGACTCCGCCTACTCCTCTCGTGGAGCAGGATTACCGGCGTCGACGGCGAGCACTTCCGGGATCGATTTATCGCATCTAGACAAGACGCGATAAATCGATCCCAGAAGATCGATTGCTTGCCACCGAACCAGTGGGTAAGTATAGACGTACCCTAAGACATCTTTCAATTCTTACTACTGACTAGGGTTGCCAGCCCTCCAGGACTGTCCTGGAATCTCTAGGAATTAAAGATTATATCATGTGATGAAACCTCCAGGAATATGTCCAACCAAAAATGGCAACCCTACTACTGACTACAGTGTGTCATCCGCCTGTTGAATTGAAAAATTTGACTTTTTTGTCCAAAACCATGGTTTTTCAGCTGAATTTTTTTGTTTCTCAGATGAAATTTTTCAGTTTGGGGTCAAACACATTCAGCAAAAATTCAGTTTTTCTGTAGAAAGCACATACTTTTCACAAAAAAATTCACTTTGCTGAACTGCCCAACGAACAAAAACCAAAAAAAGTTGACAAACTTTTTGACCAGCCCTACTACTGACTTAGAAGAGACTCCTGCCTGAACCCTTCCCTGCACAGAGCTGTAAGAGTTTTATGCACGTCAGAATGTGCTTGGGCTCCGAAGGCCTGGACACATTTAGATAAACAGCTGTACAAATGAGCGTTATCAAACCTTTTACATTTTAAATGTTCCTATGACTAGTATGTGTGTGAAATCTATCAGTGTCACAGGAAGTACATAACACCCACGTGAAATTAAAATACATAGATTTTTAGAACAAAGTACATGCCCTCTTAATAATATGGGTGACTGAAAATCATGAAAGCAAGAGATACATTGGATGTGCTAGTGTCAGGTATTCTTTCTTGCAGGCACTACCCTATCAGCTGCTCTACACAGCTCTGCCAATTCATGTCATTGCCACAACACAGCTGCTGCTTTTCCTGTCTTGAATGGGCCTCTTCTGAGCAGGAATGATCAATTATGACAAATTGTGTTGTGGTTTTATTATTCAAACAAACACCCACTAAAGACCAAGCATTTTCACCAGTAACTTGCTAAAAGCATACCAAAACACCTAACACTACAACAACTGAGATTAAAATGAGGCATTCAAGGAAGAAATTCGATTGAAGGGCTGGCTTATGCAGTATCAGTGCCAACCATGTGGCTGTCAAGTGTCACAGCAGGGAGAGGGAGAGAAAAATAATAGCCAACATAAACTGCCTAAGTCATCCACAAATCTCTTTGGAGCAATGAAGTAGGTAGATTCTTGACTGAGCACTCTATTTACAAAAACATTGATTTTCTTTCTACAGTGCATGTAATGAATGATAGAAAGAGACGCTGCTTCCAGTATGAATGAGAGATGCATATATTGATGTGAACAATCTTTCAAGACAGCGCACAGACTTATTGGTATGATTAATCAATATGGCAGCCTAGAAGCATCCAGGATTTCCTAAAATTCAGAATCCTTCCTATTGTGAAGAGTCACTTTGTCTAGATGTCAAAGGGCTGGGAAATTCTGAGTTACTGATAATGTGTGTTGTTTGCTTGCTGATAGAATGTTACACAGCAATATGTTTTCAGTCTGTCTGTCTAACAATGAGAGCGTTTCAGGTTACTCCTATTGGAGTCAAAGAAATGCTTTTAGGAATAATACTTCTGACTGTATATTTATTATGTCGTTCTAACATCCACCTGCCCCCAACACTGTTTCTATTTCCATCAGCTCAAAGACTCTTCCACTTTATTCAGTCACTGATTAATTGATCTTCACTTTAATTTGTCAAAAACCTCTATATCCTAATTTTTTAAAAAATATTTTTTTAAATATGCAATAATATAAAAATCTCAATCAAGGTATTTCAACATAAGCATATTATAGTACAGAGGTAAATCAATTGACCACAGCAATAGGTATTTGCATTACATACCTAATGTAGATATCACAACCCCAAATTTACTCTTTTCCCACCATTCCAGTTACAAAAGCAATGTGTGTAAGGGGGCAGGGGGAAGATTCAGACAAGACCCAGAATGGAGAATCCTTAGAATTATGGCACATTCTGAGGTGTGTCAGTCTGTAATGCAAATCCTGCAATGGAGTGAGATAGAAATGGGCAGCCCACTCCCTGAAAAGATTTTCTCTTTGCTTTGGGCACAGCAGCAAGTTTATTTTGCCAGCTCTTTCTTCCCTCAAAGACAGAAGAGGAGGGGATCAGTTTGGCCAGCTACCCTTTAAAAAGTGTTAAGAATAGGGATAAAGCTGGCCAGCCACCCCCTAGAGCTACCACAAGAGCAGGAGGGTAACAGGAAGCCATTGTCACTCCATGCATCTGAAGAAGTGGGTTTTTTTACTCACAAAAGTTTATGCCCAAATAAATCTGTTAGTCTTTAAGATGCCACCGGACTCCTCATTGTTTTTGAGGAAGTCATTAGCGCTCTCATACTCCATAAGCAAGCAAAAGGCAAGGAACAGTCCAAGGCTCCTAGAAGATGATGTGCTGACTTTTGGCTTTGAGTAGAACCCATATGAAACTTTAGGTTTACCTGGCTTTCAACAAATACCACACAAAACTTGGTGCAATTGGCTGAGTTTTGCTTTTATGTTTGGGGGGATACATTCAGGGTCGGCCCTAGACCAAATGACTCCCTGGGTGAGGAGCGTCTTCGGCGCCTTCCCCCTCCATTTGTTAAACTTTTGAATATCTTATTTTTTATTGCATTTGTAGCTCATTTCTCAACTTTGATGCACAATTTGCACGTATGATTTATCCTTGTCATATAAGATGATAAATTTGCACACTAGGATCTGTAAATCTGTATTTATTCATGCTAACAACAAAAACAGCACCCCAAGCCTAGCACCATAGGCGGTCACCTGCCCCTAAATCTGGCTCTGGATACATTTGTACCTGAAACTCAATGGGGTACGAACCCATGGAACCAAAAGGGATAGCGATGGTTTATCAACCCCTTGTGAACCAATGCTGCAGTGTTTCACATAACTTGGCTGCTTAGGCAGCTGCCTGCATTCAGTCACAACTGAAAGAAAAGCTAAAGTTGCTTGACAAAAATAGCTCAAGTCTACAACTGCTGTGAAGAGCTATCCCAGAACCTATTATCTTGTCCCTGCTGCCTTCATGTGTATCCCAGTGAGTTTGTGTTGCTTCACAATGGAGTCAGAAGAACACTGTTGACAAAAGCAATACAGTAATGAGTTGAGTAGCACTCAGTTATCATTTTGCTTTTATTTGTACTGATTGTCTGGAGGGAGGTTTCTTGAAAATCCAAGATGTGCCATTGCTGGGTTCAGAGTGGCTGCTAGCGGCAATACAAAGTGTTGAAAATAATAGACATGACCGACCTAATTGAATAAAACAGTAATGTAGAAGTGGGGCTTCTACCCCTTTAAATTGTGCCGTTTACAAATTGTGAGGTTCCAGTGTCTCTATATTATTGCTTACAGAAGTGCTTTACTGGTTCACTTAACCTCTGTAAATACTACCCCATTCTAGCTGCTCTGTAGGCATCCACTACACCAGCTTCCTGTTCCAGTTTTGAATGCAAGAAGTGGCTGCTGCTGAATTATAGGCTCTGCTAGCTTCAGACAGACACTTTCTGACAACTAAAAATTCACTTTTAAGAAAAGGGAGAAGTGTGCTTGTGTGGAGAGAAAGATATTATTTCTTCCAGTTACTGTATGTTGGACTGCAATGCAAGGGGTCCTTCAAGATGACAGGTACTCGGCCTATTGCTGATACACAAATACTGTCATCCCATACTAATCTAGTACATGAAAAAGAAGTAGCAAAGCCATCATAATAGATCTGGACAGCTGGGTAGGCCAGTCTGATTCTTCAGTTATCAGAGCCCAACCTCACATTTACTAGACTAGAAGGAAATGCCATATATTGTTCAGTAGGCAGAGGTATACAACAGGGCTGGCTGGAAAACAACATTTCTGTTTTGCCAAAAATTGAGGTTTCAGAATTTGTTTTCATCCCATTTCAGAATGAAAATGAGACCTTTTGAATTTTGGGGTTTTTTTTGTAAAAGAGTCACCCCTCCCCCAAAGAAGCCAATAGCCTAGCGAGGGCATTCCCATGGGATGTGGGAGATCCAGGTGCCAGTCTCTGCTCCAGAATAAGGACTCAGACTTCATACTCCCCTGTTGCAATGAGTGCCCAAACCACCAAGGTATAGTGTCTCTCTCTTGCTGGCCCAAAGAATAGTTCATTATTTATACCAAATGGAACAACTCCAACAGGAAAGATTGACTTTACAGCCAGGTAGTTAGGACACTAACCTGAGATGTGGGAGATTTAAGTCCCTGCTCTGTGTGATTCAGAGCAGGGCTCTCTCTCTCACACACCCTCCCCTGCACAGTTTCGATAAATCAACATTTTCTGTCCAAAAAGTTTTGTCAAAAAATTCCTGATAGCTCTAGTATAGAACCAACAGGAAAATGAAATAAACAGGGTAGGATTACAATTAACACACGTGTATGATTCTCTGTAAGCTGCAGTTCTGTTAAAAAACTAAGCCTAACTATTAAGCAGAGATCAAGCCTGGCATAGCTTTGTCAGTCAGGGGTATGAAATAAAATCACACTCCTGAGTACAGCAGCACCCCCAGCTCGGACTACCCCCAGCCTAGACTCAGCTATGTCAGTGAATGAATGCTTCCATCAACATAGCTAACTTGGTCCAGGGAGGTGCATCAGCATAGGCTGCATCTATACAATGGGATTATGGAGGCATAGCCATGTCCATGTATCTGTGCCAGTATAGTCTCCTTGGAGAAGACACCAGCCTAAGGAAAACTTTGAATATCATGATGCTTGGTTTGCTGAAAACCAGTGTTGCCAAAGTTGAAGACTACCTCACCAAAAGCATGGCATCTGAAATACTCACCGAGCTGTATTATCCCAACTCTTAACATTAATTACAAACACTTTGTAGTTACACACCCCTCGTCATCTGAGGATCAGAGCCATTTACAGACATTAATTATGTGCCACAACTTCTCTGCAGTGTAAGTGCTGTCCTTGTTTTAGGAATGGGGGAAAGAGACACAGATCAGTTAAATGACTTGCCCAAGATGGCATGGCGAGTGAGGGAAGAGAAACCACTAGATCAGGTGGTCAAAGAGTCAAGGTTCTTCTCCACACTTCACAAGACTGATTTCCCTATGTTTCTTATGGGTTCTATTTTCTTAACATTAAAACACTAACTAGTGTGGCAGCATAATGAAGGTTATTCTTTTCAAAACCTGCTCTTGAAGCCTGTGGTAAAAGGACAGTGTCTTTTAAAATAGCCCAGTTAGGGGATTGGTAGTAAGCACAAGCAAGCAGGCATTTTACAACTGACATTTTAATGTTTTTATCCAAGTTATTGACACTGCAATTTTCTTTTTAATATCCTTTGGATTTATACCTTTCTTTAAGGAGAAACACTCCCAGACACACAGGATTTCTATTTATATCTAGAAGAGCTATTAGAGAAAAAGCTATGTGGGAAAAATAAGTGTCTATCTGGTAAATAGAAGGAGGTAAAGATTTGTAACAGACAGTGCACACAGATCCTGTAGCTTTCTATATTTTTCTGTATTGCTTCAGCTGAAGTGCTTCAAGCACAGCACGGAAAGTGTCACAGCAAATCAATATCACCAAAAGGAGAGCATTGTTGATGTGACTCCGTACGACGCATGAAAAGATGGAAAGCACTTCTAACTGTCCTCTGCTGATGCTTTTTGCCTGTATTAATGCAGCTGTTTTCTGCTCCCCTCTAGGAAAGAGAGAAGTGTCAGTGTTTTAATCTTACTCCATGTGACCACCCTTGCCCTAAGCCTGCTCAAACAACAGAAATCATTACAAAACATATTAGGCACTGGATGTAGTAGATTAGTGCAGTCTGTTTGGAGACAGGTAAGAAAGAAAAGCCATTCTCATATACTTGTGAGGTAGATGGGGGAGTGGGCCTGGCCCTAGAATGATACAGACACTTAATTGAGTCATACCATTATAGTCATCACTGTCACACACTTTCTGTATGACTTTGGACACGTCATGCCCAACAGCCACTGAAGTTAATGGGTGTCTCTCCACTCAATAGACACTGGGTCTGGTCCTTAATCTCAGGGCCTCAGTTCTCCAGTTGTAAAATGGAGATGATTCTTCTCTAGGGGAAATGCTAGGGTAACCATGAGACATTCCTGGTGCACGAGGACTGCTTGTGAAAGTTCAGATGCTGCAGTGATGAGTAGCATAGAAAAGCCTACACTATACATACATAAATAAAGGAGTGAAGATGATGGATGATGTCAAGGTTGATGCTGAGGATAACACATTCCTTTTATAAGTGAGAGTTGAGCAGTAGTGGTATGATGCAAGGGTCTTTACCCATTCCCAGGTTACAATGTGTGTTACAGCCAGAGAATGCTCTAGACCACAACGTAGTAATTGTTAACAACAATAAAAAAAAATGACACTAGACAATGGAAGTTCCCAGTGTCATGACTCCACCCCTGCTTAGGGTGTTAGTAGCAAGCATACGAGAGCAGACTGATCAGGACTCACCACCTTTCCTCATTGAGCTCGCTGGGATCTCTTCACTCCCTGTCCCACTACTTTGCTTCCAGGTGGAATGGATTAACAAGAGAGAACATGCAGGCTTCACTCATCCAAGCATAGGATGTTGCAGAGGTGGGTTGGTAAGGCTAGCTCCAAAAAGCCATGATGGAATGACAGTAACAAGAGCCATTTGCTTGGGTTATGGCTCCCAAAGTATTGAGTTCCAGTATTAACAACCCAATAAACTGAACAGGGAGGTTCACACCTCTCAGAGCTATTTTTTCAGGCTGTCTGCAAACTCAGGCAGACACCACTGTGTCTGTTACACTCAAGTAACATTTTCAAGGTGTTCTGCACATCTATGAAGACTCAGAAGCCCGGAGTTAATCTACCCAAGCATCTCTGTCATTCCACAGTTGACAAAAATGTCCCTTTAACAGAGAATATTGCCAATTAGCCAGTTAAATTTTCATCCCATTAATGTCCATGGGATTTTTACCAGTGATTTCACCTGGCTTTTTTTCTTGATATCCTGCTTCTTTTTTGCTTTTCTTATATTATGTTATGATTAAACAGCCTACATGCTGAGGCTAAGGATTTTTATCTCCTTACTTTTGACTTGACAGTTTTTTTTCACTAGTTTCCCCTTTAAAAAAAATCTCCTTTGGGAATTTTAATGTCACAATGCTAGTTTAGCTTCTCTGAATGTGATATATCAACAGTTTATATGTAGATATTTGAATTTACCCATTATTACTACTTTATTAGAGTTAGTTTTCTGTGATCCCCTCTCAACAGTGTGCCGCCTGTTGAAAGGCCAGTTGTATAACCCTGCTAGTATATTTGTGTTCTTAGGCTTGGGTTATGACCTATTGGTTTCAGTGTAGCCCTCTCTTTCTAGGCACACTGCACCACTTCTGTTTGACCAGTCTATAAACTCTGTTACTGTGCTTATCCTTGCCCTACAGCATGAGCTTTTTATGAGCTTGACCCAATGCTAATGCAATGCAAAATTTGCCCAGCAAATATCAGTCTGAACATACAGTTGAGATGCCCCTCTTTGAAGAGGAAGAACATCACTCTCCGATAAGTGGTGTATATATGCACCACGCATTCACAGATGCAAAACTTTAGAGTCTATATTTAGAGGAAGGGCTCTTTCATGTCAGTGCGCTGCTCTGCAGATGAATTTAAGGAAAGAGTTATAAATCCAGACCACATGACATTACCTCCCACATGCTTCACCCTCTAGCCTTCACAGACAAACCCTTTCATCAGCTATGTCAATTTGTAGTTCATATTATAGACCTAGGTTCCAAAACTTACCATCCTTTGCTAAATTGCTTTATGCAAACTAATCACATTGCCTCTGTTTCAGAGTCATAAAAGCTACTCTCTCTTTGTTACTGGTCACAGCTGATGTAAACTGGGATACAGTCCTTCATGTCAACAGAGCTACATTGAATTCCACCAGTTGCAGATCAGGTCTTCAGGTTTACACACTTACCAGTAGGATCATACACTTTACATTCTTTTACAATTTCCCAACCTCCTGTTTTATTCAACAGAGCTCTCTTCCCTCTATTACTGTCTGACTTCCATGAAGCCTGTTTTATTATAATGACAAAGACCTACAGATCTGTTGAGGTTTTATGTGTATGTAGCTTTGATTTAAATGGCATCGTACTAGTGAGGTCAGAGCTCAGTTCTTCCCACACAGCCTTGATAACCTGATGCTCCGTTTTCTTGTTTAAAGAATATAACATGCTGTTAAAGAGTCTGTTAATACTGGGTTGCCGCAATGAACAGCTGGAAAGTATCAGATTCACTTGCCATAAAAAGTTTCAGAATGTGTAAACTCTTTGAACTTTAAAATCTGGTGCCCACTGAAAAGATTTTTTTAAAAGAATACAGTTCCATTTATACAGTTAATTGAAAATAACATGGAAGTCAGAGATGGAAATGACCTATTAGAATAGATCATTGTCACCATCAGACCTTTATTTGCAAATCTAATGCCTGCAATAGATTTTCTAGTGTTCTGCCTGGTATTGTTTTAAAAGTTCCCTCAGCAGATTATTCCACAGCCTGATATGTTCTAAAGTCTTTTCATAAACAACACTTGGTACCTGTAAGTAACATACAGTTACTCCTGGAGGAATTCTGCGCCAATGCGTGTGCACAGAATTTATGTTCCCCACAGATTTCTTTGCTTCTCTGCAGAAAAATGACTTTCTGATGGGGAAGCAAAGGGAAGCCACAAGAGCAGTCATGCAACCTTCCCCAGCAGTATGTTTTGAGTGCCCAGGGCATCCGGCAGAGAGGTAAATCACTGTGGGGCAGGAGGTGGGACTAGGGACTGCGCTGAGCTCAGCTGGTAGTCTGGGCTGGGCTGGGGAGGACAGGACTTCCTCTTCCCCTGCATGGCATCTGGGGCCGGGTCAGACCCACGTCCAGATTTCTCCCCCAGCTTCAGGAAGCTCTGCAAACTCCCCCCCCCCCCGCTTCCTGTATCCATCACTCCTCAGCTGCAGGGGGAGGGATCCCTGTACAGGGAGCTGCTCCCCCATCCACCCAACCCCCGTGCATCCAGACACTTTCATACCCAGACCCTCCCACCAAGCCTCATCCCCCTGGACTCGGAACCCCCCCCGCTGAGCCCCATTGCCTCTGCAACTGGACCACCCCAACAAGCCACCCGCAACCAGAGCCCCACCCCACTGAGTCCCAACCAGTTGCACCTGGATCCCCAACATAAAATTTATAAAAGAAAGTCAGAAAGCTACAATAAAGTTCAATTTTAGGATAACCTTTCCAAGAAGGAGTAGAACATAGTGAGCCTAATTCTGATCTCATTTAATTACATAGGTGTAAATTAAGAGCAAGTCCACTGTAATGGACACACAGGTGTAAACTTGGAGTGAAGTCACAGGGTGGTTGGCCCTTGGATATTCTTTTTGGTCCTCCTGGAGGCCACCTATTACAATGCTATGTTAGAAAAGCAAGGGCTTTTGATAGGAACTGCTGTCAGCCAACCCTCAGCCTGGCATTGGCCATAGTTTCTTCCAGTCTCTTGCCCCTGACTCTCTTATGGGAACCCCCACTCTTGGGCAAGTTCACTGA
Organism: Terrapene triunguis; assembly: GCF_002925995.2. Lineage (NCBI taxonomy): Eukaryota > Metazoa > Chordata > Testudines > Emydidae > Terrapene > Terrapene triunguis. The sequence goes on from NW_020664383.1 coordinate 2,080,441, forward strand.
GCTCACTCCCAGGGTCCTTTCTGGGTCTAATTACCTGCAGTCCTTGGCGCTGCTCCTCAGATCCAGCTACAGAGCACTGACAGAGAGCAGCCATCCAGAGCCCTTGTCAGGCCTGCAGTGTCAATCTGTCCTAAACAAGAGGGGTGGGGGAAAGGAAAGGCTAGTCACTGCGTCAGGCTGAGCTTCCCTAGCAGCCTCTCCTTTTGGGCAAACTTCCCGCCCTGCTCTGTGGCCAGGTTCACCTTTTTAAGCTCCCCTTCTCCAGGTACAGCATGCTCTGCCTGTAGACCTAATTGGCATGGCCTGAGTGCAGGCATGCTGGTAAGACTTGCTATTAGTGGGATGGGGACATGTCCCCTGACATGCACCAAGACTGCTGCAGCAGAATTTAGTAGGTGATTCAACACATTTATATAATCATTTCTGCTTCTAGTTACCAATATATCTATTCTCATACAAGAACATAATGTACTGTATACGATCATAGCACAAATCAGGATTATATTTCTTTCTGGAAGATATTGCTACAAAATGAATGACCTTGGACAATTTTGGAATGTGCAGATAAGCAGGAAATATCTCATATCAAATTGCTCTTTGGAGAGAAAGTGTATGCACTTCATTTCTGAATATGTGCAAGGAGACTGAAGAAATCCTTTTCCAAGTGGAGGATAGGTAAAATAATCCCAGGAGACTTAAATCAGCATGAAAAAAAATTAATTTTTCTCAGGGCAAGGAAGGCTTTCAGTAATGCTTATGGAAATTTTAATATGAAAATCTTGTTAGGTGCAGTTGAGCTTGCCTTTCGGGAAAAGAAGCTGTACAAGCTCTTACTTGCTAATGCCTGTGATGTTTGCTACTCTCTAATCTATTATTGATTTGTTGAACAGACATGGTTTTGACAGAAGAATTTGTAATTAGGAGTGGGGTCTGATCTACACCACAGACCTATATCGGTATAACTATGTCACTCAGGGTATGTCTACACTACGAAATTAGGTCGAATTTATAGAAGCCGGTTTTACAGAAATGGTTTTTATACAGTTGATTGTGTGTGTCCCCACATAAAATGCTCTAAGTGCATTAAGTCGGCGGACCGCGTCCACAGTACCGAGGCTAGTGTCGACTTCCGGAGCATTGCACTGTGGGTAGCTATCCCACAGTTCCCGCAGTCTCCGCCGCCCATTGGAATTCTGGGTTGAGATCCCAATGCCTGATGAGGCAAAAACAGTGTCGCGGGGGATTCTGGGTACATGTCGTCAGGCCTCCCCCCCCCTCCCGTGAGAGCAATGGCAGACAATCATTTCGCGCCTTTTTTCCTGGGTTACCTGTGCAGACTACATACCACGGCAAGCATGGAGACCGCTCAGCTCCACAGGATCGCAAAAGAGCTCCAGCATGGACCGAACGGGAGGTACGGGATCTGCTCGCCATATGGGGAGACGAATCAGTGCTAGCTGAACTCCGTTGCAGTAAACGAAATGGCAAAATATTAGAAAAAGTCTCAAAGGCCATGAAGGACAGAGGCCATAACAGGCCATAACAGCAGTGCCGCGTGAAAATTAAGGAGCTAAGGCAAGCCTACCACAAAGCCAGAGAGGCAAACGGAAGGTCCGGGGCAGAGCCGCAAACATGCCGCTTTTAGGCGGAGCTGCATGCCGTGCTAGGGGGTGCAGCCACCACTACCCCAACCGTGTGCTTTGACTCCATCAATGGAGAAGCACACAACATGGAAGCGGGTTCGGGGTACGAGGAAGATGATGATGAAGACAATGAAGATAGCTCACAGCAAGGAAGCGGAGAAACCGGTTTCCCCAACAGCCAGGATATGTTTATCACCCTGGACCTGGAACCAGTAACCCCCGAACTCACCCAAGGCGTGCTCCCAGAACCCTGAGGGTGCACAAGGGACCTCTGGTGAGTGTACCTTTGTAAATGTTACACATGGTTTAAAAGTAAGCGTGTTTAATGATTAATGATTAATTTGCCCTGGCAATCGCGGCCAGTACAGCTACTGGAAAAGTCTGTTAACGTGTATGGGGATGGAGCGGAAATCCTCCAGGGACATCTCCAGAAAGCTCTCCTTGATGTACTCCCAAAGCCTTTGCAAAAGGTAATGTGAACAGCAAAATTTAACGTGAAAGAGTGTACCCATTGTTCTCTAAAATGTGTCTTTTTTAACCACCTCTCCCTTCTCCTCCACCAGCTGCAAATGTTTCTCCTTCGCAGAGACTAGTGAAGATTAGAAGGAGAAAACGGTGGACTCGGGATGATATGTTCTTGGAGCTCCAGATGTCCTCCCATGCTGACAGAGCTCAGCAGAATGCGTGGAGGCAGTCAATGTCAGAGTGCAAAAAAGCACAATATGAACGAGAGGAGAGGTGGCGGGCTGAATCGCGGGCTGAAGAGGATAGGTGGCATCAGCTTGCTGACAGAAGGCAAGAGTCGATGCTCCGGCTGCTGGAGCATCAAACTAATATGCTCCAGTGTATGGTTGAGCTGCAGGAAAGGCAGCAGGAGCAGAGACCACCGCTACAGCCCCGGTGTAACAAATCATGGAGTTTCACTTCCTGTGTTATCTTCCATGTTTGTTTTTCTTTCTTTTCTTTCTCCACTCTTATCACTTTCCTTCCCTACATTGTGTTCTCAAAATCCTTCCTGATATTTTCTCTCTCTTCTTCTCTCATGTCTACTTCCAAAATCTCTTCCCCCTTTTTGTCAATACTGTTACCCCTTTTGGTCTGAGGGGTTAGCCAGTTTTGGGGGGGCTTGTGAGTTGTTTCTGTCATGAGGAGAAATTGATGATGACGTCAGATATTTCTATGCAAACCTGTTTATTTACAAAACAATGAACATAAAGCCCTGTTTCCTAGAGCACACCAGGAGACAGTTACTTTGTTCAGAGTTCCAAGCCTGTTTCCCTCCAGCTCTCTGCCCCAAAAGCTCACCCTCTAAGCTTTTTCTCAGCGATACTACAAAATGTTTCTCTGGTGCTTCCTATGTACCTTCTCTGTGCAATTCAGTGTTGTTTTTTGCTGCTTCTCTCACACACACTTGCAGACACACAGCTGCAATCAAATCAATCCCCTACCCCACATTCGTTACTGGATCCCCAGGAAACCCCTGGGACTGCATGGCCCAGCCATGACCCAGACTTGCGTGCAGTCTAATCCTTGGGTGGTGGATTTCCATTGTTTCAGCTATCATTAAACAAAGGGACATTCAATTGTTCTCTCATTTAGCCTGAATGGAAGGAGGCTATCATACCCACTTGCTTCAGTGAGGTCACGTGATTGCCCAACCCCCAGCATAACAATAACATACTTGTCTTTTCTAAACTTATCCCATCAGTTTCTCCCTTTCACACACAAGACTTGGAAATTTTACCTAACACCATATAGCCGAGGACTTAGATCTAGTCTAGGAAACTAGGTCGGTATAACTAGGTCATTCAAAGATGTGAAAAAGCCACAGCTCTGAGCAAGGCAGTTAAACTGACCTAACCGCCGGTGTAGACAGGGAGAATTCTCCCATTGACCTAGCTACCACCTCTTGGTGCAGCTTTGCCTCTTCAGCATTTCAAGTGTAGACAAGACTTAAACTTACTAGTCAATGAGTGATAGGAAACAACCCAATGAAAAGCCAATCCTCACCATAGCCCAGCTCTTGGAAAAAGAGAAAGGTGCTGGAATTCCCACTAGGATGCTATTCTTGGATCCTGCTTGGAGGAGAGGATGGGGAAATTCCATCTTTCATATCATCCCTAGATTCATAGGTCCCTGATAAATTTTCAGCACTCCCACCGGCTACTGGAGAGAAATCCTGTTCTCCCATCTCACCCCAGAGCATCCTGGGTGGCACAGGAGTAGGTAGGAGAGTGTCAGACTCCATTTGGATGTGAATAACTTCAATGCACACTTCCAGGGATGCTCATAGTTTTCTCAAGTAACAGCACAATAGAGTTGATATTCTTTTCAATTTCACTGCAAACCACAGGGTTCTGACAAATTTTCATCCTGCTGTAGCTTGGAAAAACTGTGAGCAGCAGCTCAGGCAATGGTGATGTCTGCAGACTTTGTAAAGCAGCACTATGTATGAATAATAGGGTTGTATTTTAACTTATGGAACTATAGAATGGGCTTAGGAAGGATTTAAGGGTTTTATCTTTTTCACCGACATAGGTTACGTTGTGTGTGTTGAAGATTTGGAATCAGTTCAGTCTATTTTTATAGATTTATTAAAAGGTTAAGTAGGCAGTTATAAAACAAATGCAAGTTTAAGTGAAAGTAGGTAGATGAATTTATAGTTCTCCTGATTTAATTTACAAGAGTACATTAGAATGGTCAAATTGATATTACAAGTTGAAATACAATCGGTAAGTCAATGGTTCAATTTATCTAGTTCACTAATTACAACAAATAGTAATTAAATCATACTAAGTTAAGAAAAACGATTCTTCTTCAGATTTTACAGAAAGGTTGATGGAAGAATCCCTTTTTCTTTAACTTGATTAATTTAACTCAAAGTCTGCTGAAAGCAGCAGCTGTTACTTCACCTTAATGATAATGGAGTACTACTCTCAAAATGATTTCCTGGTAGCTTTTCTTTGGTTCTCTCTCTCCCATTTAAGCTTTGCTGTTCACAAAGGTTATATCAAGCTTGGTTTGTCAATATATTTCCTTCTCTACGTTACACAATGTCTGCAGTTTTCAGACAGTCTGGCACAAAGACAAAATTATTTCTACAATTCCAGACTTATAGCAGCTTTTGAACATCACTGGTTTAACCCAGGGCACCCTCACTGTTTTGATAACAAACTTAAGGGCTTAGTGTTTAATTCTGGGAACAGTTAGTAACACAAAAAGAGACACATACCCATGCACTCTAGTAGGCATTGGAATGGATTGAGCATCCTCAAATTGCACTGCTGAAGGATCTTCACATCTTCTTTTCTTTGAAGTCTTTAACTCACATGATTGATCCTAGCTTGGATTTAAGTTGATATTTACTGGTACCTTCATCGATGATAAGATGTGATCTGCACTTTTGCATGTGGTGGAGCTCTGATCTTTACATTTCTCTTGGTTACACCTCAGGCTCAGCTTAGTCAGTGTCAACTTTCTTCAGTTTTCCTTCTCTGGGTAGCTGGTCTGGCAAATGCAGCAGGATACAGCTTCAGGTATCTTACCGGTGTGAGAGAGTCTCTCTCCCCCATTCCGCCTTTCTCCAAATGATTGACATAGGGTTTAGTGATTCCTCTGCTCCACCCCAAAGGGATACTCTTGTCCAGTTATAGATTCCAGCATGTTGGTATAGGTCATCAGGGACCAATGACTTGACACCTTGGTCTGAGAGTTATGTCAAAGGTTCCAGGCTAGGAGGGATGTGTTGTAATACGATTAACTACTAACCACAAACAAGTAACTGATTCAGAGCAATCTGGATTGCTTGGTAAAATGGATTCAAGCAAACAATGTATGTTTTAATGTAGCTAAATGTAAATGTATATGTCTAAGAGTAAAGAATGTAGGCCGAAATTACAGGATGAAGGACTCTACCCTGGGAAGCAGTGACTCTGAAAAAGATTTTGTGGTTGTGGTAGACAATCAGCTGAACATGAGCTCCCAGTGTGATGCTGTTTTACACCTCTGCATTTGGCTCTGGTGCGACCACTGCTGGAATATGGTGACCAGTTCTGGTGCCCACAATTCAAGAAGGATGTTAATAAATTTAGAGAAGATTCAGAGAAGAGCCACAAGAATGATTAGAGGATTAGAAAACATGCCTTATAGTGAGACTCATCGAGTTCAATCTATTTAGCGTAACAAAGATAAGATTAAGGGGTAACTTGATTACAGTCTGTAAGTATCTGCATGGGGAACAAATATTTAATAATGGGCTCCTCAATCTAGCAAAGAAACATATTACAATCCAACAGGTGGAGGGTAAAGCTAGACAAATTCAGATTAGAAATAAGGTGTAAATTTTTAACAATGAGAGTAATTAACCATTGAAACAATTTACCAAATGTCATGGTGGATTCTTCATCACCAGCAATTTTAAAATCAAGATTGGATGTTTTTCTAAAAGATCTGCTCTAGGAATTATTGTGGGGAAATTCTGTGGCCTGTGAGGTCAGACTAGATTATCACAATGGTCACTTTTGGTCTCGGAACCTATGGCTCTTGAAAACAGGATGCAATAAGTTGTCACATGATAAGGAATTGTTAGAGCTTCTGCTTTAGGCCCCAGACAAAAATGTCTTGATTTGTTAAAATGAGTAAAAGCAGACGTATTTCCTTGAATACGTCATGAAAATGTTTAAATATAATTCATGACAATGAGTTAATTATAGCACTGGAAAAAGTCTCAGAAGTGGGTAGCAGCTGGGACAAGTGTATAGCCTTTATCCTAGTAACTCACTGCCTACATATAAAAAGCTGCTTTTAGCATCTCTTAGCAATGCTCATTTTTGTTATACATTTGGTCACCCAAAATCACTTGGGCCTAAATCCAGATATGTCCCATGTTCCTTACAACTACATCAGTTACACCGTATGGGCTGGTAATTTACATACTTTTAAACATGAAAGCTTACAATATGCAGAAGTTGCTAGCACTCACCCAGCAAGCTTCCTGCTCTCTACAGATCAGGCAAGCATTGAAACCCTGGACATACTTGTTAAGTGTTAGATTGTCTCTGAAATGGGTCTGCCACTGAGAATGAGAGCCCAAGGGAGAGAGATTCTAAACTTTAATAAAGAAGAGTATTCTAGTTTTATTAAAACTCTTCACTGAAGCCCTGAGGAGACAGAGGAGAAACAAACTACAGGGCTGGTCTCTTCCCTCCTACATTTATACGATCAGAGAGACAGGCATTCTTATCCCAGAGGAGTATTTTTCCCCATTCTGGGTTTCTTCTGAAGGCAGGAGAAACCTAAAATATTTGCTTGTGGGCACCATCTTCGATCATGCATGGAAGTTGGGTTGCACTTGTGAGTCCTGCTTATTTAGAGCCCCGCATAGTGCCACAGGGTGGCAGGAATGTAGTATGGCAGTTTCCCATTGAGGTGAATGAGAAAACAGCAAAATACTGGTCTGTTTTGTTTGGTTTGTTCTCTTGTTTGTTGTCTTTTTGTCTTGTCTGGATGGCTGATGGTAGTGGCCCCATACTTCCTCCTGAACTGGAGTGGTCAAAATGTTCCCCGAAAGCACATGCATAAGTACTTTCCTGAATTGGGGCCCTTAGCTACAGGGTGATACTCCCTCGTAGTGTGTGTGTGTGTGTGTGTGTGTGTGTGTGTGTGTGTGTGTGTGTG
>NW_020664383.1:2087769-2105744 GCF_002925995.2 Terrapene triunguis
GTGTGTGTGTGTGTGTGTGTGTGTGTGTGTGTGTGTGTGTGTGTGTGTGTGTGTGTGAATATAGATATAGCCAAGGTGGACAAACCCCATTAAAACTTATTCCCTTTTCACATGGACTCATGATCTCATGTTTCTGCCCAAAACACTCCCCCCCCCCCAAAAAAAAGTATCGACCTGAAGTTTTAAGAGAAATAATCCCTATGCCCCTCAATGAAACAAAAATAAGGGTAGAGCTTCCACGTAGTGGAGGTGTAGCACTTTCCCGCTAACCTCTATAAAGTGCTCTTGGGAGCAGGCAATATAATGGAGTTTTACAAGGATTATGCTCCCAGCAGTGCTCAGAGAGCAATGTGCTTGTAAAATTTCCAGTCTGATCCAAAGCATTTCATAAATTGCTCTCCCATAAAGAGATGTGATATAAAGACCATGAACATCCAGGTTAGACAGTGGCCAGGTGGATTACATGGTCACTTTAAAATAGGTAGGGCTAATGTATTATTTACTGACTGAGCTACTGTCATACATCATGGCTCTTTACAATAATTTTTAAAAAATCCTGAAAAAACAATGAAAACAGAGAGGGAAGTCTTCAATTTATATTGATAACAATTAATAATCTGAGCTAAATTACTGTCCCACAGCAGATTGTCCCATCAAAAGCTGAGCAACAGTATGCTATAACACAAAATAAAGATATATTATAATGGAAGCCACAGTCACCATTCTAGATATAGACTGAATACACTTTTTAATTCTCACTCCTTGCGTTCAGTTGCTTTAACTCACCTTCTAGATGGAAATTTTCACATGTATGTGGCTTATTATCGCTAAAACATACAATACAAATGAGGAAACTATCAACATTTTTGATCAGATTTTTGCTTTCAAAAAGCGTTAAGAATTTGTTACATCAGAAGTATCCATAAATAACTCCTTGATGCTATGCAGGATAAAAAAACAGTGGGATCCAAGCAGTGGGAAGGTGGATCATGAGAGAGGGTCTCTTAGAATGAAAATATGAAGAACTCAGAAAAAGTTTAGTGACTGATAGATAGGGGAAAATAAGTTGAATGCAAAATTTCAATTAAAAGTACAACTTGAACTGGATTAGAGTTCACTGCCTTAAAAATACAAGACAGAAGTTATACTGCAGCAAACAATGCTGGTTATAATCCATAAAATAAGCTTAAATCAAAAGCTCTTTATTGCCAGACCCGTGGGGTATTATGTGATTCAGATCAGACAGCAAATGAACAGCACTTCATGGAAATAAGTTTTTTGTTTGGTCCCCTTCACCTTTGATGTTCAAATAACTAACCTTGCTATCTGTCTATTGCTCTGGGGACATTCAGTTTTGAGTCTAATTTGTGTATCCTTTGAGTACTACATGTAGAATGAAAATAAGGTTACTAAATACTAATTCCTGTTCAACTTAGGTTGAAATTCAGGTTGGGGAGGTAAGAAGGAATATATAAATGATATAAGAGATGATAGAACTTGTACTGGAAGTGCCACTTAGAAAAAAATATGGAGAGACTATCAAAGCATATTCACCCCAAATTTAGATTGTTGTTCAAAACAATAAGCAAAACATCTGTACCACTGATGCAGACCAAGTGAAATGTTTCTATGAGTTTTAAAAATTCCACTATAGTTTGTTTCAAACAAACATTCCTCTGCAGTTTTTACAACCCAAACATTTCAACACTGGAAACCTGAAGTTGAAAAGACTATAGACAAAAGTTAAACTGACTTTTAATTAATTTCCATTGTCCAAGCTGAGACAAATGGAAAATATAAACTACATTTCCCCCCCCCCCCCCCCCCCCGCAAAAAAATCCATGTTAGTCATTGAAGATGTTATTACAAACATAGGTAAAGAATTATTTACAATAAGATTTAAATTGTCTCTTTATTGTAGATTAAACAGCTGTTACTGGCTAGAATCTCCCCTTTCAACTGCCTTAATTTCTGTTAAGCAATTGAATTAATTAGTTGCTTACAGTTATGATCAATAATTCATTATCTTCGTTTGGTGTTATTTTCACATCATAGCTTGTTACTGTGATATCACCTACAAAAATAACATGCTTGGATGTTAATTGTGTCATGCAACAATCAATTTCCTTGTTAACCGAGATAAATGAGAAAGTGACTGTTACTCAGGTGACAGATAAATCTTCAGATGCTATTGCCATTAGCAATATTTATCTTTGGTTTCAGGAGGACCAGTTCTGCAGAGAAGGAGAAAATATTAATTAAAGGCAGACATTCAATATTTGTTTCTCCTCCTCAGCATTTTTTTTAACCTTTGGTTCAAGTTATTAATGGCTAAATCATCACTACTCTAAATTAGATGCTGTTAAAACTTTAGTTTGGTGTCTGGTCAGATACCGTGGGCTCTAATTCCAGAATTTACTCAGCCACATTTAGTGTTTTAACTCTTCTATTTATGTATTTTTAATACTAGAACATAGCCTAACTGTTTTCTAAGATTTTGCTGAGTTTTTCCCCCCAGCTATAATTAAGGGCCTAAGTAACAGAGCAGAAGGGGGACCAACTGGGTAGGACTATATTCTAGGACTTGGACTTGAACATAGGTCTCCCCTGCTTTTCCACAGACTTCCTTGGTGACCTTGGGCAAATCACTTAGACCCAGTGTGACCCAGGAACCTCTTTGTGCTAACTGATAGGGGGTACATAGACTTTTACAGGGAACCCTAGGGTCAGACATATGCCTAATAATTCATTAAAGCGTGGCATGTGAGCTCATCTTGTTTACCCTTTTAAAATATTGGCATAATGTCAGCTTTCTTCTAGTCTTCTGGAACTTCTAAAGACTTATTGAAAAACAACGTTAACAGTCCAGAAAGCTTCTCAGCCAGCTCTTTAAAAATTCTTGGATGAAACTGAGCAACTTGAGTAGCTGCTGTTTAACATCCTTCTGCGTTAACGTTGGAATTGAAAGTATTTCATGATCATATGGTCTGAGTACACCATTTGGGCTTTCCCAAATATACAACAGAAATATTTATTAAACACTTCCATCTTTTCTGCATTATTATTGACAATTCTACTATTTCCATCTAGTAACAGACCAATGCCATTATTAGGATTCCTTTTGTTCCTGATATACTTAAAAACATTATTGTCCTTAACTTTGCTGGGCATAGATTTATCCTTGTGTCCCTTTCTGCTTACCTTATCATTTTTCTACAGTCCTAGTTTCTAGTGTATATTTATGTAAGTATCTGAGAAAGCTAATACATACTGATGGAAACAACATAATCATAATTACACATACTTATGTATGGTTTTCCTATGTACATTGCCTATGCAAACATTAGAAATGGCCATAGACTAGTGTGGGAAGGGGGACTCCCCCCATACATGAACTAGTCACAATGTAATGATCTATGGCTACATATTTCTTTATTACACACAAATCTAATGTTCACATCATTTTAATATCTGGATGCTCGCATATGAAACTGTCTAGTACATGGACTGTCTCCATTCCCCACCAAAACCCCACACATCAGGGACATAGCTCTCCACCCTATACTAATGCACAGCTTCTTATGAGAAGCCAGAAGAGACCAGGAACTCTATTTATTCATTAGGTAAATGCCTACAAGAAGAGATTAATTTTGCACCATTCCCTAAAAGATGACTATTCTTAATCACCATGGTAGCTTTATATGAAAGCTCCATTCAAGGAGCCTGCAAATTGTACCATAGGCTCTCAGCCAAAATGTCTCAATACAATGCTGCTGCTTTTTCTGGGAAACACAGAGAGGGGCATTTTCCTGATAGAACTGGATTGTGGTCCATTTAGGCCTTTGTAGATGAAGAGCTGTTACTGGACAGGAAAAAATGTAGAGCACAAAGCATAGATTCATAGATTCCAAGACCAGATCATTTAGTCTGACTTCCTGTAGAACTCCACAAAAATAATTTCTTTTGAACTAGAGCATATATTTTTCAAAAAACATCCAAATCTTGATTTTAAAATTGCCTGTGATGGAGAATCCTCTCCCCACCCCCCGATCTTGGTAAATTGTTCCAATGGTTAATTACCCTCAATTTAATTACTCTCTTTGTTAAGAATTTGCACCTTATTTCCAGTCTGAACTTATCTAGCTTCACATCAAGCCAGAATCATACAGTATTATATCTTTGTTTGCTAGATTGACGGGCCCCTTATCATTTTCAAATATTTGTTCCCCATGTATGTACTTACAGAGTGTGATCAAATCACCCACATATTCAATACTGATTTACTGTCAGATGTCAAAACTTTCAACTGCCATGTATTCAAGGTGGTCGGATACTATATGGATAGGTACCAATAAAGGAAAGACAGGTAGATCAAGGATAAAACTAGCTACGCCCCTAGTTGGTAGTTCTAAAGCAACACTACCACCATGGTTCTGCTAATAGAGGGAGCATAGCATATATGGTCCAGGAGAAAAGAGCAAAACACAAACTCATAAGTTCTTGAGTACATATTCTCCCCTCTGTCCAGCATGCCCTGCCTTAGCATATGGAATCAGGACAGGAGTTCACAGACATTCACACCAACAGCATGGCAACTGAAATAATCTGTAGCAGCATGCAAATACCATGATTGTCAGCTAAATGCATACACACAGCATCCAAGATTAAGAGTCACTTTGTGCCAGATACATATGTCATTACAGAGTACTTGGTGAGCTAATAAATCTGTTTCATTTACCAAGCATTTGAGTCAGAATTCATGACATATATAACAAATAAACATGTGAATATAAGCCCTATGGCCAGAAGCTCCAGAGGGAAAAAGTTCTCTCTATTCCCTCTATTGGTGAAGACAGAAAAGTGGTGCCATAGAAAGTGTTATTTGCATCAGTCATCTACCCACAGTTTACTCCTGGGGGAATTCTGCACCAAAAAATTAAAAATTCAGACAATATTTTAAAATTCTGCATATTTTGTCAAAATAACACGATATAATCACATCAGTTTCAAGTATTTTGGTTATACTTGCTTTCAGGTATTTTAAAATAAATGTCTGTAACAATACAGAACACAAAAAAGATTCCCCCAGGAGTAGAAAGTTAAAGAAACCCCTATCACAACCCAGTTCCTGTTTCTCTGTTATGTGTTTGTCGGCCTCCTCAGTCTGGGGTGTGTCACACATGCCAGCTGGGCACATCTTGGGGAAAAACTCTGCCCCCTGGTCTTTTAGTCGATTCTCTTTTTTTGCCCTGCCCCCGTAAGATTACCATATTTCAAGTTCTTAAATAGGTGACACTGCCAGGGGGAGTTGGAGGAGGGGTAGAGTTGGGGGTGCTGGAGGGGTGTGTGTACTGGGAGAGAATGTTTAGGGGTGCTGGAAAGGTATGTGTGTATTGGGGGATGCTGGAGGGGGTGTTTGGGGAGTGCTGGAGGAGTGTGTGTGTGTACTGGGGGAGGACATTTGGGGGCTGCTGGAGGGGATATTTGGGAGGTGCTGGAGGGAGCTGTGCCCCTGGCCCAGACACCGGCACTCCCCTGCCCCCAGAGCTCAGCCATAAGCCCAGATGCCCACACTCCTCTCCCTAGCCAGACACCAGCCACACGCTCTGCTCCATAGAGTTCATTACTGTCCACACAGGGGACACGGTGTGGCCCCACCCTTCATCACTTTTTACAAGAGCAGGGTCTTCCACACCTGCTTCTGTCCCTGGGTAGATGAAGATCAGGCCTGGCAGCCAGAGCATGCAAAACCTTATTCCCCACCAGGCCAAGTGCTCTGCTCACTGCAGGGCCACAGCCCAGGGCGTGCCAGGAACCGCAGCTCCTGGGAATCTGCCAGCTTCCCCTCCCTGCCCCGGCCATCCTCTATTTGTGAGCTGGGGAGCCAGACTCTACGGGATCCTAGTGGTGGCCAGCAGGTCTGCAGTGCCAATTCTGCAGGAAAACAAAAATTCTGCACAGAACATTAATTCTGTGCAAATTTTGCATTGCATAGTGGCACAGAATTCCCCCAAGAGTAACAGTTGTTCTAGTGACACTTAGAATGTCTTCATAACTATCTGTGAACTTGGATTTGGGGGTGTAGTGGGCTCCCAGAGTGGGAAAACAGCTCTTACTATGTGGCAAAGAGCTCATTTTTATGCGGCCAGGACGCTGCTCAAGAGTTCTAAACATTATTGGATCCCCTCCCAGGGGGATTTTGTGGCAAGAGACAATACAGAGGACAGCAGCACAGCTAAGTGGACTCTGGTGAGGGCCCTGTTGTAATAACTGGTCCTACAAATTTACCCTCATTGAAAGTTCCACTGTGAGGAATGAAAGTTTATAAAATGTTACAATAACCTACAACAATAAGCACTGATGGGAAAAGGTGAAAAAAGGAGACAAAGACTAGGTTAGTTCAAACAAAAAAGGCCTATAGCTATAACTCAAGGACTGTGTTATAATCATGCCCGGTAAACAAGAGTTAAGTGTGGGACTGGAAAACAATGGACCAAAATCGGCATGTCAGATATTAAGTCAAAATGGTGAACAAAATAATGGGGGGATGGTCTTTTATGCCCATCACACCCTTTTGGGGTCCTCAAAAAAAGAGCTTGGGGAGGGAGGGGCGGGAGTATTAGCAGATGCTGGCTGACTGAAAGGCAGGGGAACAGGAAGGAATGAGCTTTGTCATCATGACTGCCACCTTCACAGTCTACCAGAACTCCAGAATCCACTGTGACACTGTTGGGCCTTCCATCATCCTAATCCCAAGGGAGGTCCCGACCAGACCCAGGCCAGAGAGAGGGACCCAGATGACATTACATTTCCACGAGCTTCATATGAATCCCATATACCACCTGGGATGTGAGACTTTTTACCCCCAACACTTTGTGTGTCCTTTCCCCACCACATTACCCCTTTTCTTTCCTATCCCTTTTCTTTTGCCTTCTGTTTAATAAGGCTCTGTCTACACTGGCACCACTAACACCACTCCTTGGGGGTGGAAGTTTTTTGTCAGCAGGAGAGCTCTCTCCTGCCCATAAACAGCAGCTACACCATTTGCCCTTTTAGCGGCACAGCTGTAGTGGCACAGCCTGGCTTAGCCAGCTAAAACAGTTTATCTTGCAACACTACTGTGAGCTCATGACCAAAGAGGCAGTTAAAAGCGATGTCTTAAACAGCCTGATGCTGGTACAAGTTTGCCAGGTCTCAAAGTGGCTAGAAAGATTGTGTGCCATGCTTGTTTCTCCAGCAGTGAGACTGCAAGAGGAAGTCAACACTATAGACAGAAGCTGCATTTTCTATCTTTGCTGTTATTCTCATTCCCTTTTGTGTGTGGGGTTGTCTTGTTTGGTCTTCTAGAAAATGGGATAGTACTTAAACAGCTCCAGCCCATCTCAACTAACTTCCCTCTTTCCTCCAAAGTACAAGGACAAAGTACAAGGACAAAGGACAAGTTCCTCCAAAGTAACATCTTTAATACCAACACTTTACTCAAGTATCTTTTTATCAGGATACGCTGGATCTTCTGGGCCCAAAACACAATCCAATAGAAAGGACTTAAAATAAAACAAGCAAAACAGACTCACATACTACCTACCAAGTCCTGGCCGTCTCCATTTCTCAAGCATCATACTTTCTGATCTCTCAGCCAGGAGCACTCTCCCCAGATCCCTCTCCAACCTGAGATAATTTATTAGGCTGTTCTGGTTTCTGTGCAACCTTTTTGGTCACCCGGACTAGAACACTTTTCAGACAGGCCTACCTCATACAATCCCCGTTCAGTTGCCACTGCCTAGGCAGCCTTCCCCCTCCCAGCCAGAGGTGCCTGTAAAACTCTTCTCCCTAAGCATTCCTCCTCCTCTTGACCAACACTCCCAGTCCACCCCAGCTGCAACTAGTAATGACCTAATGAGTCACAGATGTCTCTCACCAGGCTGAATTAAGCCCCTGACATGGGCACACTGGGGATTTGGTCCTTTCCTCTAAAGCAGTGGTTCTCAATTGGAGGTCCAGGGGGCTGCTAGCTGGTTTCAGGGGGTCTGTGAGCCTGGAGACCATGGGCAGAGTTGGAAGGGGACACAAGGGGCATTTTGCCCCAGTCTGCAGTGCCTTAACCAGAGTGGGGCAGTCCCAGAAGCAGCTTCACCTCCCTCCCACCAAGGCCCTGCCCAGGTCAGAGACTGGAAACCAGAGCCAGGCAGTGTGGGTACTGACCATGGAGCGGTCAGCCACAGCGCTACCCTGTCTGCTGCTGGTGCTTGGGGCTTCAGCTGCTCCTCAGCTCCCAGCCCCCCTTTGACTGCTCGCAAAGCTGGTAAAAGCTGCCTGGGTGGGGGGACCCATCTCCCTCAGGGAGTAATGACCACAGGGGGCCCTCCCTTGGAACACAGCCCCTAGTTACCCCCTCCCTGCACCCTGAGCTACCTGCACACAGTCCCTAGCTACCCCCACCCCCTCCCCAAACAGACAGACTGGGTGACATGCTGAGGTAAGTTGGGGTGGAGGTGGTGCTCCCACCCCAGGCCCTGCTTTGCAGAGCTGGTCCCCCAAAATAGAAGTCAAAATACACTTAGGTAGAGGGCTAGGTGTGGGGAGGGGGAGAAAGGGCTTAGAAAGAAAAAGGTTGAGAATCCCTGCTCTAAAAGGACAAAACTCTGACACTCACTTTTTTTCTTTTAACAGGAAGATGAGAACTGTTTGTAATATTACTAAAAAATTAAACCCTAGCTAATACAGGCCCGATCCTCAGCTGGTGTAAATCAGCATAGCTTTGTTGGTTGCATTGGTACTATACTGATTTAGAAGATCTGGAGGTATGTTTTAATTAGGACATAGATTTTTCTCCAGACCATACAAAGCTATACAGCATGTAGGTGACGTGTGCCATAATACATGAAATTGTTGATGAGCATCCTCTTTAACAAGGCCTTTTATACCTCTGAGGTAATATAAAAATCAGATCCAACACATTTCATATATTTACAAAACAAAAGTATAAAGAGAACAATTCGGGCACAGAAAGAGCCACATTAAAAAAAAGGGTTACATATTTAAAGTGTGGTTGAACTCCGAAAAGTGAGTGCATTAAAAAATTGGCATTGCCGAGTTCTATACTTGTTTCTCAGAAATTCCCATAGTAGCTTTGCTCAGTTTAAAAGTAAAATATATTTAGCTACTATCATCTGCACAGAAACTCCTGGAATTTAAAAGTCAAGCTTTGTTCTTTCTGGCTTGTGTATCACCAACCAGTAATACAGCCTACATGCAACAACAACAAAAATGTAACATGTAATATTTGCATAAGTAGCATATTTTACATGTATGTTAACTCAAACTAAAATGAAACTGGCCCTTTTCATATTAATCTGCACACATATATAGAACATCCTTACATGAAAGATTTCTAGAAAACATTCCGTGGTCACATTCTAATTAATTCCATCATGGATGTATACTGAATCCATCTCATGCTCTTGTAGTTTTGAGGGGTTGTAGCACAAACAGGAAATGTATCACAAAACCAAACCTGCTGAAGACTGAAACTCTGTATGTTGTAGTTCTAGCACAAGTACAAAAAGATAAAGATGTTTTAATATTAAGGTGAAGAAAATCTGTTTTGAAGAAAGCTTGAAGTTAATTTTTTCCTCTTTTCTTGTGCTCTTTAGTTGTTGAAAATGAAATTGTGCATATTAATCTTTAAAACTAGCCGCCACTTAAAAAAAAAAAAAAAATCCGTGGAAGCTATTCTGAAAAACAAATGAATCATCACCAAAACATTAGCTGTGTAACAGTTTTTTTTATTTTACTATATTGACATTTTATGCACAAATATTTTATCAGAATAAAAATAGAAAATAATTGTTTCATGTAAAATTACCAAAAAAATTCAAAACAAAAGTAATACATAATTATTAGCAGAGTATAAGTGTCTTTATTTAAAGAGTAAAAATGTACGCAAAACCCCTGTTTTACAAAAAAATTGGGATTATACTTTTTTTTTCTGGCAGCAACAAAACAATTATATTGACATATAATATTCTACATCCTTTATTTAATTGAAGACATCAAGTTAGTCAGATTTCGCTCTTAGCTACAGGAAATTTGACAACAGCTTTATGCTGTTTGGAAAATGCATTGGTCCTTTTTTAATGAAAAGAACATGGTGGAAGAGCAGCAGATCCTACCAGGAAATAAAATGCATATAGACAAACTCAAAAGGGATAATCATATTTACTAAATTAAAGAGCTTCAACCTAATAATCAGATGTATTTACATGGGAAGTTTTGATGCCATCTTTCCTAATAGAATGGAATAAGAGTATGTATATTCAAGGGTAAAGAATCAATTTTACTTACCAGTTTCTCTTTACTTGTCAACAGCAATAACGTAGTGCTCCCACCACTCAGTTTAAGTACATTTTACATTAAGCGTCTGTCAGTGTAGCGAGATTCTTGACTTAAAAGTTTTAAGAGTAACTTGACCTTTCAACATGGTACTAAAGATTTTCTCTTATGCAATTATATTTTTACTATTTGTCAAGTGACACCACAGCTTCTCCTGATGGTTCCTTATTTAAAAAAAATCTGCTTGCAAGAACAGCAAAAATGCATGGTAACACAATATTCATACTGTTTAAACAAAGGGGCAAAAAGTAAAAAATACTCTATTCAGACTAACAGAAGAAGTCTAGCAATCCATTAATGGAGAAGCTCACAAATCATGGAGACACAGTTTTCTACATATTAACATGTATATGCTTGAATTAAGTAGTATTTATACCAGTCTCTGGATTCAGGATACATTCCAATTATATATATTTTGAAAAATTTATCCAAACCCTTAACTGTGTCCTGCTTAGGCCTCAGGAATGTGTAGTTTTGTTTCTGAGGCCTTAAAACATTATCTGAAGTTTGGAAAAAGTAATTTTAAATAAGAAACTATATTTTTTCATATTTTAATAGGGCAGACTGTACAATAATCTGGAAGTGAAACTTTAGATTTTTATAAACTTATTTGCAACTCATTTTGTTTCTAAACAGGAAAGGATTGCTGAATGTGATTAACTTAAGTCTTCAGTTCATCAAGATCAACTATAGTGCAGGTATAAGGAGTATTGGCTAATATACTCTGCAGTGTAGAGTAAAAAAAACTTCTTTTTGGGTGAGGGATACCTTTTCAAGTTTTTAATCACCTGACAGGAAAAACATGGAAATCTTTATTAATTTTCTTTTGCTGAGTAGCAAGCATAACATTTTTCAAAAGTTAAGAACTTTCCCTCATATATGCATGTTAGCTACACATTACAATGAAATACTCATAATTGGCTTTTGATCTAAGCCAGAGTTAAACATGGATCTCTTTCTTCAGCACTGATCTTCAGTTTAGTCTATTCTTAGTTTTCTTTGCTTATAAACAGAGAAATTGTCTTAAGGACTTGATGCTTTGTATTATTTTTTAATGTGTCTGTTCTTTCTGCTCTGCTTGATTAGATGAGATTAACAGGCATGTTTAAGGGCAGCTCCTGCTTTAACTGTGTACGCATCCAATTCCATTTTGTAGTTCGATAGAGAATAAAAAACAGCAGAAAGGGTTGAATTCAAACTATTGACCAGTCTATTGCCTGTAGATGCTTCACTTTTCTTAAAATGCTGGAACAAATATTTTGTAGGCCTGGACATACAACATGAACCAGTTCATCTTTCCTCACCAATTTCAGCAGACTACATGACACAGTGTGCCATTCTTCACATTGAAGAAGTTGTGGTGATCCCTTAACATACTCTGAAATATATGCTGTTAAAGATCCAAATTTATGGGAGTCTCAGTTCTTTGTAGAAAATCATGCATCATATTGTACTGTCAAGGAATAAAAAGAAGCTTCCAATTCTGATAAAGATAACTGCTCTGGGTATATAAGAAAGGCCTCAGGCTCCCACTTTCAGGTCCTAGTGCTTAATTGTCTTTCTCGGTTTGCAGGGATGCTGTAGCTAGTGCTACTGCTGTGACTGGCTGTGCAATGCCATGGAGTTGCATCTTTGCCAGTTTCTTTTGCTCACACTCTGTGACCAACCGGTTCAGCTCTGCTGCGCTATAGCCAATGAGAGTTTTCAAGTCACAGACAAATTTGTACACAAACCTCTTGCCTTGTACTTTGCAGATCATATCCCCATCATAGTAATACCTTAAATAAGAAAAACAAAGCAAAAATCAGTGCAAAGTAACAGAGCAATATTCAGTGTACGAAACCCACGCATCCACACACAATGATCACCCTTAAAGATGCTGTAGGGCTAAAAGGTAGGTTCTTTTTCTCATTGTAAGATCTTGATAAAGATTTATTTTATTCATCAACATAAAACTAGACTTCAACTCTCTTGTGCTGGAGTTGTTTTGTTTCCAACATAAATGGAAAGTGGAGACGAAGGCAGTGGAATACGAATTCTTTCTTGAATTATCTGGCTGAGCTATTGGGAGAGCAATGTTACTAAATCAATTAATCATCGCCATTACAAATCCCACAGGGACGCAGGCTGCTTGAAGACTGAGCATCACTGGGGTGACAGTACACTGGAATGGCCATTTTGCAAGATTTCATTGATTATTTTTGCCTTAGCGGCAGAGAGACTCTTGGCCATTTCAGCTACAAGGACAATTGACTAGGAGGTTGGTTTCAGTATGCACCCTCATGTACTGACCCTGTAGGTCCCATAACTTTGCCTCTTGTTTCCTCCCTTGGCGGAGAAAGCAGCTAATTTCAAACTGAATGCTGTGGTCATTGTATTCATGAATATTATGGAAAGAGTGGGATTGTATATTAATATAGCCCATCTAAAACTACAGGATACTTTTCAATAGCGAGCACTGGAGTTGCACTCTTTCCTTTGTATAATTTAAATGCAGGACCTATTAAAAAACAAAGTCAGAAGCACATCCATTATCTGTGTTTACAATTAATTATGAATGAATTACCTTTTTATGGTCAACATTTTTCATGTTTTATCACAACAGAGTTGTTACCATATGCCACACCAAACAGAATGCAGTTAAGATAACATAAAACTCTACACATGATCTATAGTACTCCAGAGACAAATTTAACTTTTTACAGTTGTATTTTGTGCTCTCCTCACCTCAGGCATTACTGAATTTGGACTTCTGAGGTTTAGTGGGATTGTGATAAATTTGTGCAAGGCACAAATATAATGATAGAAAATTACCCAGCTATGGTTCAGTTTCTCTGAAAATATCATTTGACTGGATTCCCACTCTTACCTTATGCTTCTAGCAACAGATAGCTGGAAACTCCCTTGGCTCTCAGATTTTCAACCCCTTGAAAAGCATGCTTGTGTACAGAATAAATGCCAGGTCATCTGTACTTCTGAGATGTTCTTTAGTCCTTGATAAGCAAGGAATAAAGAGGGTCTCTAATCTCCAAGCAAAATTGAGTAAATCACTGAACTAGCTTTCGCCTCCCAGTCAAATCTCTTTGGAGACACCAAATTTTGAAGATGACATACTTCAGACTAAAGCTGTGTCTACACTGTCACTTTCAATGCTAAAACTTTAGTCGTTCAGGGGTGTGAAAAAACACACCCGAGTGACAAAAGTTTTAGCGCTGAAAAGCGCCAGTATAGACAGCGCTGTGGCTCCCAGCGATAATGCTCGTTCGGGGTGGTTATTATTTTTTTTTTTATCACCGGGAGAGCTCTGCCCTAGCGATAAAGCGTGACTACACTGCCCACGTCACAGTGCTGCCACAGCTGTGCTGTAACATGGGTAGTGTAGACATACCCTAAAACAAAAACTGGAACTTTCAGAATGAGAAATACCCACGTTGGTTTGGCAAACCACAGAGACTGGTGAAGACTTCGGGTACGTCCAGACTACCCGCCGTATCGGCGGGTAGCAATCGATTTATTGGGGGTCGATATATCGCGTCTCGTTAACACGCGATATATCGATCCCCGAACGCGCTCCTCGTCGACTCCGGAACTCCACCGGAGCGAGCGGCGGTAGCGGAGTGGACAGGGGAGCTGCGGCCATCGATCCCGCGCTGTGAGGACGGGAGGTAAGTCGGAATAAGATATGTCAACTTCAGCTACGGTATTCCCATAGCTGAAGTTGTGTATCTTACATCGACACCCCCCTGTAGTGTAGACCAGGCCTTCCTGTAAGTGGAATGAAGTCTGATTAGGTGCACTTATGACTGTGGTCATTAAGAACTGAAGTAGAGCATACCACAGGGCCTTGAGAATTAAGAGTTTGTCATACATATCAAAAGGCCAAAAGTGAGGGTATCTTTGAGAGCTGATAGAGCAGCTGTCTTATGTCTCATGCTAGAAGAGACACAAGAGCTGGAATCTAGTCAGTATGGTAACTACAGAGAAATATTTATATCAGTTTTTACAGAATTTTGTTACAGATGCAATGCACAAAACAGAGAGTAAAACAAACAAATACAGAAAATGAATGAATGTTTAGGAATTCTTAATCTGTTGGTATATTTCAGATTATGTTTGTAAAGCACAAGATTAAAAATGAGCAATGTCACTTTTCTATCAAGTAATTAAATAGATACTGCTTCTGGCAATTTACTGATGGCACAGTCAAGAATACATATCAAAATACAGACCAATTGCTTTTTCTGTTCTTTGTATTCATGGAACATTACATGAACTACTTTTAATCTGCTTATTCTTCTGATAACTGGGTAGAATATCTACCACCTTCACTAGCAGCATCACCATCATTATATATTAATTACAAATTTACACAGTAGTTTTAATAAATTAGTAAACAAAACTTAAGTCACAAGTTTGTTTTTTAAACAAAAATTCAGGTTGTCAGCAAATTTTTCCCAGTGGCAGAAGGAGGCATTTAATATTGTCACAGACATCTAAATGTTAGGTAACATGTCAGTATTGACGCAGCTGCTAAAAGAAAATTACTTTGAGAAACAAAACATAAATATAATTTTTTTTTCAGTTTACGTAAATTATTATGAAAACATCCTGGTGATGAGAAAGTTATTCTTGAGTTCTTCTGCTGCTTTCACTTAGTTTGCTTATAAAAGAAAAATAAAACCTTTAAAACCACTAGTGTGATTTTGGTGTTGCAAGAAAAATTTTCATGGATACCTTACAAACGCAAATGGATATAGAATCATAGAATATCAGGGTTGGAAGGGACTTCAGGAGGTCATCTAGCCCAACCCCCTGCTCAAAGCAGGACCAATTCCCAACTAAATCATCCCAGCCAGGGCTTTGTCAAGCCTGACCTTAAAAACCTCTAAGGAAGGAGATTCCACCACCTCCCTAGGTAACCCATTCCAGTGCTTCACCCCCCTCCTAAGTGAAAAAGTTTTTCCTAATATCCAACCTAAACCTTCCCCACTGCAACTTGAGACCATTACTCCTTGTTCTGTCATCTGGTACCACTGAGAACAGTCTAGATCCATCCTCTTTGGAACCCCCTTTCAGGTAGTTGAAAGCAGCTATCAAATCCCCCCTCATTCTTCTCTTCTGCAGACTAAATAATCCCAGTTCCCTCAGCCTCTAAATTGACAATATGGAAAAAGGAATTTCACACATTTATTAATATTATTAGGGACTCTCTTTTATTAAGCTATATACAAATTTCAAATAATTTATACTTTTAAAAAGACTGGAGCAATTTAAATCAAGACAATTTAAATCATTCATTTAAAATCACTTGATTTTTCAAAAAGTCATTTATACTAATTTGAAAATTTGTGTTATGCAGCTTCAGATTGAAAATAAAAACTGCATTTACTTCAAAATAAACTTTAAATATCTCAAGCTACTGTGTCTCTTATCTGAATTTTAAAAACCCGCTATGGGCAAAAAAATCAAGATATTGAAAAATTAGGTCCTGATCCTGCAATCATTTATGCTGGTATGTAACTTTACTCACATGAACAGTGCTTAAAACTCACATAAGCATTTGCAGCATCAACCTTGTATTTTAGAGTAGGCCAAATTACCAAATAAATTGACATTAATGAAACAAAGCATTTCTGGGGAAAAGTTGGTAAACATGTTTTATTTCTTAATTTGAATGTGCTGAATTTGAAAATGAAGTTTACCAAAACTGAATTTTGAACTTTAAGGTAAGTAAAAACAAAAAATTGCTATAATTTGTAACTTAAAAAAAAAAAAAAACACACACACACAAAGTGAAGGAGAGGTACTAAATATAGACCATGTTCCTAATTTGGAATCCTGTGCTAACAGAAAATGCAGGGTGCGATCTCTGTTGAAGATCATACTCTCTGCTTCCTCTTATGATGTGATGATATGCACTTGAATTTTGTTTGTTTTGCATTAAAGTATTTACTTAATCTTAAATATCATCCTTAAGTAAGTAAGTACTTTTCAGATATTTTTGGAATTAAATGCCCTGCTATGCTTGACACTAAGTATCATACACAACATAGTATGATATAGTTTATTTCCCTAAGGTCTTCTCTTTCAAAAATATAAATTATTACTATTAGCCCTAAGCACTAATCCAACCTAAAGCTGACTTTTGCTTTTCAGTCCAAACTGTCCCCCTTTCGAGCCAGAAGCTCCAAGGGAACAAGGAACTAGTTCGGCGGCTGGCAATCGAAGTTCTGGGTTCGACTTATCGCGTCTTGTCTGGACGCGATAAGTCGAACCAGGAAGTGCTCGCCGTCGACTGCGGTACTCCAGCTAGACGAGAGGAGTCGACGGGGGAGCCTGCCTGCAGCGTGTGGACTGAGGTAAGTTCGAACTAAGGTACTTCGAACTTCAGCTACGTTATTCACGTAGCTGAAGTTGCGTACCTTAGTTCGATTTGGGGGTTTAGTGTAGACCAAGCCTAAGTGAGCTGAGTATTGATTTGGATACCTATGCCTTGGCATAAGGTACGTTCTGGTAAATATTCAATATTCATGAGGTAGTGTTTAATTATATTTATTATTATTGTCAGGTATTCCATAGATGAAACACAGAGGCAGTCTTGAACCTGAAGCATCCCTCAACAATATCTTCCAACAAGTGAAAAAGGACAGTTTTTGCTTCTAGTGAACAGGGATTGACTACAATACTAGGGGCAACCAATGCAAGACAGAAACTCAGAGATTTCTAAATAGGGATGCAACCAATAGAATTCTAACAGCTCTTCAATCTAAATGCAGGCTATAATTACTTTGGCATAACACTGTTATGCAACATATGCAGATAGAGGTAAAATTAGCAGTTTTTAAAATCCAATGAAGCTATTTCATCAACCAGTAAGGATGAACTGCAAATCCCATCTTGCATTACAATCTCCAAAACCTCAACAGTGCTTCAGAGCAAGGTCCCTCTAGTGAACTGGAGTTTTCCATCCTGGCAGAAATGCAGTTTCCAAACAAAAAACTTTCTTCTGAAACAACATTCAAAATGAACAAACAAATACCGGAGACAGCAGAGTATAAATATGAGCTTAGTATACATACAGCTGGTGTAAGTGACCTAATAGTCTCAGAATTGAAATACCACCCTAACTGTTATAAACATTTCTCGAGACAATACTAGGGTTACCATTCGTCCGGATTCTGCCGGACATGTCCGGCTTTTTTGAGTTAAAAATAGCGTCCGGGGGGAATTTGTAAATGTCCGGATTTCCCCCCAATGCAGAGAGCGCGTGGCTGACAGGGCAGCCGGCCGAATCGTGCCACTTGCATGGGGCTCCGAGAGCCAGAGCCCCTCCTCCGCTTCCCCCTCCTCTCCCCTGCAGCTTGAAATCACTCCCCTCCTCTCGCTCTCTCCCTCCCCCTCCCTGCATTCACAGATCGCCGGCTGGCTGTTCGCATCAGGCCTCCGGCAGTCTGGAGCTCCTCCCCCTGCTCCCCCGTCCCCTGCTGCCCTGCAGCACTCTGTTCTGAGCGGCAGGGTAAGGGGGCCAGGGGGTCGGAGAAGGGGCAGGGAGGTTCTGGAGGGGGCAGTCAAGAGACAGGGAG